>NC_056006.1:44545446-44875656 GCF_018446385.1 Zingiber officinale
TTGTTTTCTCTTTCTTGTGAGGAGTAAACCTTGAGACTCCTTCTTAGGAATTAGTTTTCTTGGAGAGAAAGCCTTAGCTTGGATTTTGGAAAAGAGGGAGAGAGAGGTTTAGCTTTCAGTGGAGAAGGAAGGAGGAGGAAGAATTAACAAATTTTTCTTTCCCTTTTCTTTTCTCATTCCTATTTATTCCCCATGTAAATGAAACATGTCCTCATTCATCCCCTTAACTCCTCTATCTCTTCACTCTCTTAATTCCCACGAAATTAGAGGAAACGAAGGAAGGAAGGCAACCTGGCTTTTGCTTGCTTCTTTTCTTAACCAAGAGGAAGAGGAGGTAAGCTACTTGATTTTCTCTTGTTCCTTTGCTTAACTATATTCTTACTTTTAACTACAATTTCCATTCTTTTCTATTCATATATCATTCATTACCCTAGTGGTTATCATACCCCAATTTAACTCTATCATTGTGGGAGGTTCAAGGTTCAAACCTTAACCTCACTTTCTTTTTATTTCATTTTGGTTTTTATTTCCATTTCTCTTTTTTTTTCTTAAAGAAAAATACTCATAGGTATAGCTTATCATTTCGTGGGTGTTACAGTACTCCATACCTCATAGAAAGTTCATCCTCGAACTTAAAATAGCTCCGGATACCTCCGTTTCATATCATCTTCTCGTTCCCATGTGGCTTCTTCGAACCGTTGATTTTGCCACAGGACCTTTACTAAGGGTACTTCTTTGTTCCTTAGTCTTTTGACATCTCGATCCAATATCTGAACCGGTCGGCTCTCATAGGTTAGGTCTTCTTGCACTTGTACTGTCCGTGGTTCGATCACTTGGTCCGTGCTCGGAATACATTTCTTTAGCATCGAAACGTGGAACACATTGTGGATGGCTGACATCTCCTGAGGCAGCTTTATTTCATAAGCTACCTTGCCAATTATTTTGAGAACTTGATATGGTCCCACATAGCGCGGGCTTAGCTTTCCCTTCTTACCAAACCTCATTACTCCTTTCATAGGAGCTACCTTGAGGAATACTGAGTCTCCGACACTGAATTCCAATGGCCTTCATCGGTTATCCGCGTAATTCTTTTGTCGACTCTGAGCAGTTTCTATTCTTTGACGGATGTTCTGTATAGCACGGGTGGTGTTATCGATGAACTCTGTTTGGAATCCCATCTCTTTCTTTTCACCGCCTTCGTACCAACATATAGGGGATCTACATTTCCTCCTGTACAGAGCCTCATAGGGTGCCATTCTAATAGTAGCCTGGTAACTATTGTTGTAGGCGAATTCCGCTAAGCATAAATATCGGCACCAACTTCCTTTGAAGTCTAAGGCGCAAGCCCGTAACATGTCTTCTAGTACTTGGTTCACCCTTTCTGTTTGTCCGTCTGTCTGAGGGTGGAAGGCAGTACTGAACAATAGCTTTGTGCCAAGAGCCTTCTGAACACTTTCCCAAAAATGTGAAATAAAGCGACCATCTCTGTCAGAAATGATGGTCTTAGGGATCCCATGTAATCTAATAATTTCCTTGACATATAATTGAGCCAGTTGCTTAATTGAATAAGTCATCTTGATTGCTAGAAAATGGGCGGATTTGGTTAATCTATCCACGATTACCCATATAGCGTCATAGCCGTTTGTAGTCTTAGGTAATCCTGAAATAAAGTCCATAGAGATATCTTCCCATTTCCATTCTGGAATTTGGACAGGCTGCAGTAAACCTCCAGGCCTCTGGTGTTCTGCTTTAACCCTTTGACAGGTCAGGCAGGTACTGACGTACTGAGCCATATCTTTTTTCATACCGGACCACCAGAATTTCTTTTTTAAATCTTGGTACATTTTGGTGGATCCCGGATGCATTGCATAGGGCGTTGAGTGGGCTTCTTCTAGTATCTTCTTTCGCAACTCCGAGTCATCGGGAACACATAAACGATCCTTGAGGTATAATATTCCACTATCAGCGATACGGAATCCGTCAATCTTTCCCTCTAATACTTCTTGCTTTATCCGTCGGATGCTTAGGTCACGAGTTTGCTTCTCCAATACATCGTCAAACAGCGTCGGTGCTATAGTCAGGGTAGATAGTTGTCCGGTCACATCTTCAGCCCCGTAGTACAAATTTTCTCTGGGTTCCCCAATGAACTCAAATATCGGTTCAGCTTCAGGTCGGAAAACTACTTTTCTTTGACAACACTCGATTGAAGCGTCGTACTTGCTCAGAAAATTCATGCCCAATATACTGTCATAATCTTGTATGTCAAGCACTATCAGATCACAGTAGAGTTCTCTGTCTGTGATTCTGATGGGTGCGGCTCGACCATATGAGTAGATGGCATTACTTCTCCCGAAGGTAGGGTTGTTAAGAATTTGCCATTTAAGGCTTGTGGTGGTATCTATAACTTCTCCATGAAGGGTGTAGAGACGAACGAGTGTGTCGCCCCAGTATCAAATAACACATTAGCATATTGGCTGAAAATAGGCAGCTGACCTATGACAACTGTAGAGGCACTCGCCACATCATCTTTGGTAAGAGAGAAAACCCTAGCATTCATCGTAGCTGGCGGGGCTTCTAATCTCCCTTGGCTAATCGGAGTTCCTTCAATGGCAGCCTGCATCAGGTGTAGCTATGAGGGGGCACTCCTGTTCTGGTTATACTGCTAGGATGGTGTCTGGGACTGGGTAGGGCAGTCTCTGGCCATATGTCCTTCCCGTCCGCAATTGTAACACTTTCTCGTACCCTTGTGGCATACTCCGGAATGCAACTTCCCACAAATGGTACACTGAGGGTACTTAGGTTGCTTATTTGCTGGTCCTCCTTTAGTGTTGTTCCATTGCTTCCTTTTTCCATTAGAGTTTCCTTTCCAACTCGTTTTGGTACTCTGAGGTTTTTGTCCTTCCGTCTGTGCCTGATTCTTATTCCCATTCATCGCCTTCTGATAATGTTCGGTGATCAGGGCACTGCTAACCAGTTCTTCCATAGTCTGCGGTCTATTAATTCCACCGGCCACATTCAATGCTATCTCGGGTCAGAGCATTTTCAGCATCAGTCTAACCCTTTCTCTTTCCGTGCCGACTAACTCTGGGTAGAGGCATGCAAGACGGTTGAAGCGCTTCATTGCTTCGTTCACTGATAAGTCACATTGCCGGAACTCGGTGAACTCGTCATAATGTCGGTTCGTTACTTGCATATGGAAGAATTCCTCGAAGAACTCTGTCTCGAAGTCCGTCCAGTTCATCAGATTAATTTGTCTCTTAGCCTTAACTCTTTCCCACCACATTCTTGCGTCTCCGGAAAAATAGAATGACACGTATTTGATCTTTTCTGATACAGGCCAGTCCAGCAATTCCACAATACTTTCCACCATCTTGAACCAGGCTTGGGCGTCCCATGGCTCACAAGTACCCGAGAAATTCTCCGGCTTCAGCCTTAGCCACTGTATCAAGTAGGTCTCCTGTCGGACCACTGGGGCAGGGGCTACCGGTGGTACGGGTGCAGCTATTGGTATGACGGGCACTGCATTCTGATTTGCTGGTGGGTGACAGGGTTTCCTTGCTGATTCATCAGAGCAGTGATTACTTGTTGTTGTTCAGTGATCTGACACTGGAGATCTCTGACTACCTGGGTCAGGTCTGGTGGGGTCACTGTCTCATCAGCCCTGTTACCGCGTCATCTAGCCATATCTATTTTCATAAATAACAATACGGCTAGCATAAGTCTAGAGTCATCCTACTTATATTCGTGCATATTAAATATCGCTTATCATGCATAATGGAAATCCATATCAGTCATACTTAGGTTCATGGATACTAAAACATTTCCTATTATGCATAAATAAAATAGAGTAAGTACAGAAAGTCTTACTTGGAGTGGCAGGATGGAGGCTTGATGTGTATGTAGCGGAAAGGCTAACCTGGCTCTGATACCAACTTGTAACGCCCGCCCCTCCTGCTAGTGGGGTGGGGTCACTTTACTTAACTATTTTGCGGAAACATACATGCATATTAATATTTCTTCTAAAGTAAAACAGCGGAAGTATCATGAAGTCATGCGGAACATTAACATAAATAAACTTAGTTCATGTCAACACATAAAAAAAAATAACATAAGCAGGTCTTTTATTTGTCTTAGCCGAGCCACCACCACACACATCTCTTGCCTCTCCTGCGGCTCCCCTAGTTCATCCATTCTTTGCCCTTATCTGCGGTACAAGGAAAGTAAGCTATAAGCACACAGGCTTAGTAAGATCCTTTCCTACTCACAAAAATCATATATCAAAGCATAATCACATAAGCATATGACGATGGAAACATAATCATCTAACATCATATTGTGAAACATAGCATCATATCATATCATAAATCATAAGAGCATCATGTCATATAAATCATAAAATCATATCATAAATCATAAGAGCATCATGTCATATAAATCCTAAGGCATAGCATATCATGTCATAAATCATATCATGCAAGATGTCTTTTAAAACATGTGTCATGTAATATGCAAGATGTCTTAAAACATATCATATAGTACTTGAACATAAAATCATCATGAGGGCCCGGCTTGTACCGCATACATACATAAATGCGCGCAATCCCTAGGACAGGGTAGCTAGCCCCGAACCTACTAGGGATCTAGGTCCGTACTACGACCGTCGACCTAGGGGCGTACTAACGAGCCCATCCCTTTACTAGACCCGTTCATAGTCTGTCGGCCTAAGGGCGCTTATAGAGCCCACCCTTGGTACAAGCCATACAAAGTAAAATAGCATATCATGGTTCATATCATAACATAGCATATCATATCTTATCATATCATGAAGAGTGCTCTTAGTCCCCAAGGGGAAGCAACTCTTAGGCCTTCACTTATCATATCATAAAGAGTGCTCTTAATCCCAACAAAAAGGGAAGCAACTCTTAGGCCTTTGCTTATCATATCATAAAGCATGCATACATGGGCACATAGCACATCATAAGAGACATTATTATGCATGGATCATAAGCATACATAAATGAGCATATTATTTGTCATATCATAAAGCATGCATACTTGAGCACATAGCACATCATAAGAGACATTATTATGCATGGTTCATAGGTATACGTAAATGAACACATCACCTATCATAGAAAAGACATAATCATGCATGGAATTATTAAACAACATCTCTTAATTCATAACGTAGCATGTGAGGCACATCTAGGCTCCTAAACCCATCATGGCCGAAAGTTCATGAGTATGAACTTAAATTCTAAACAACATACAAGCATAAGAATCTCATGTTAACTTCATATCATATCATAAGGAAAGTCATAAACATGTTAATCTAATTTTTAAGCTTTCCTAGGTCTTAATCTTTTTCATGGCCGAAAGTTCATGAAGAAGGAAAATAAGCTCCAAACAACATACAAGCATAAACATCAAGCTAATTTCATATCATATCATAAGGGGATCCATGAGCATGCTAGATTTAATTTTTAAGCTTCCTTGAACCCTAGTAATGTTCATGGTCGAAAGTCTCATGGAGAGGAAAAATAAGCTCTAACAACATACAAGCATAAATATCTAGCTAAATACATATCATATCATGAGGAGATCCATGGGCATGCTAGATTTAATTTTAAGCTTCTTTGAACCCTAGAAATGTTCATGGCCGAAACTTTATAAAGAAGAAGACCAAGCTCTAAACAACATACAAGCATAAATATTTAGCTAAATTCATATCATATCATAAGGGGATCCATGGGCATGCTAGATTTAATTTTAAGCTTCTTTGAACCCTAGAGATGATCATGGCCGAAAGTTTCATGAAGAGGAAAATCAAGCTCCAAACAACATACAAGCATAAACATCTAGCTACATTCATATCATATCATAAGGGGGTCCATAAGCATGCTAGATTTAATTTTAAGCTTCCTTGAACCCTAGTAATGTTCATGGCCGAAAGTTTCATGGAGAGGAAAAATAAGCTCTAACAACATACAAGCATAATTATCTAGCTAAATTCATATCATATCATAAGGGGATCCATGAGCATGTTAGATTTAATTTTAAGCTTCCTTGAACCCTAGAAATGTTCATGGTGAAACTTTATAAAGAAGAAGACCAAACTCTAAACAACATACAAGCATAAATATTTAGCTAAATTCATATCATATCATAAGGGGATCCATGAGCATGCTAGATTTAATTTTAAGCTTCCTTCAACCCTAGTAATGTTCATGGCCGAAAGTTTCATGGAGAGGAAAAATAAGCTCTAACAACATACAAGCATAATTATCTAGCTAAATTCATATCATATCATGAGGGGGCCCATGAGCTTGTTAGATTTAATTTTAAGCTTCCTTGAACGCTAGTAATGTTCATGGCTGAAACTTCAACGAGGTGATCCTAGGTTTTTAAGCATTCTAACCTCATGGAAAAGACATAAACAACTTGTACCACAGGTGAGGGGATACTTACAACTTGTCGCTTGTTTTTCCTAATGAAAGTGGTACCCTTGTGAGGGGGAAGAAGGAGCTTCTCTTCCTAGTTCTCCCTTTTGTTTTCTCTTTCTTGTAAGGAGTAAACCTTGAGACTCCTTCTTAGGAATTAGTTTTCTTGTAGAGAAAGCCTTCGCTTGGATTTTGGAAATGAGGGAGAGAGGGGTTTAGGTTTCGGTGGAGAAGGAAGGAGGAGGAAGAAGAAGGAGGAAGAATTAACAAATTTTTCTTTCCCTTTTCTTTTCTCATTCCTATTTATTCCCCATGTAAATGAAACATGTCCTCATTCATCCCCTTAACTCCTCTATCTCTTCACTCTCTTAATTCCCACGAAATTAGAGGAAACGAAGGAAGGAAGGCAACCTGGCTTTTGCTTGCTTCTTTTCTTAACCAAGAGGAAGAGGAGGTAAGCTACTTGATTTTCTCTTGTTCCTTTGCTTAACTATATTCTTACTTTTAACTACAATTTCCATTCTTTTCTATTCATATATCATTCATTACCCTAGTGGTTATCATACCCCAATTTAACTCTATCATTGTGGGAGGTTCAAGGTTCAAACCTTAACCTCACTTTCTTTTTATTTCATTTTGGTTTCTATTTCCATTACTCTTTTTTTTTCTAAAAGAAAAATACTCATAGGTATAGCTTATCATTTCATGGGTGTTACAGGTATTCAAGGTATTTTTAGTATTTTAGGTATTTTTGATAATTTCTATCTTTTTATAGTTTGAGTCAGTTTAGGAATTTTAGTATCATGAGTATGTTAATAATTTTTTCTTTCTTTTATAATTTTTATTTCTTTTCTTTACAAGATAATATAGGAATTGTAATCCATATATTAGAATTTCTTTTCTTTATTTTGGTCTTAATGTTTGAAGTCTATATAAACATGTGTTTAGTTATTTGAAGAATAATTCTCGAATATTAAATAATTCTTTTTTACAAAAAAATATAGAGTATAGCGTGTTGGGTTCCATGTAATAATTAAGCAATAAACGTAGAGAAAAGGGAACCCGTCAGAGATCCAAGTGAATTCTAATTATATTTTTGGTGTAGAATTTTTACCTCTTGATGCGTAAAACTCATTTGCGTATCTAGAGAGTTTAGTCAATCTTCTGTGTCGCCTTGTTCCAAATTCTCTCATCCACCACCCATCCCATGAGCACAATAGTAATTGCATTTCTAAAAATACATAAGTGCTAATATATATATATATATATATATATATATATATATATAAACTCCTGTTGGTTGCTACTCGGAAAACCTATAGGTTCCACTGTACAAAAATTTTGTACAAAGGTCTGAACCTTTTCCTAGATACCATGTGTTCTTTTAAATTAAATTTTGGATCGCCTGCGGAACTTAACACGTTTGATCCAAAACTTAATCTATTTGTTCTTTTAGGTTTTGACTTGGATCTCCTGCGGAACTTTACACGTTCGACCCAAGTCTCCTTAAGTTATTAATTCCATTAAATATTAATTTCCATAATTGGTTCCCAGTACTGACGTGGCGAGGCACATGGCCTTCTTGGATATGGGAGCAACTACCACCGACTAGACAAAACCTTTTATAGAAAGCTAATATTTAATTTCCTAAAATAACTTTAGGTTAACCAAAGAGAACAATCAAATCACAAGGAAAAGAAAAAACAAAAGAACACAACATCGAAAAACATATTCGAAATTCTAGAACGTAAGCCTCTTGTATTTGGTATTATTTCCATAAATAACTAGCATGATGCGGAAATAAAAATTACTAGTTATACCTTGTAGAAAAACCTCTTGATCTTCTACCGTATTCCTCTTCTAACCTCGGACGTTGTGTGGGCAACGATCTACCGAGATGAGAAACCACCAACCACCTTCTTCTCCTCCAAGCAAGGTTCGGCCACAAAGGAAGAACTTCACCAAAGAAGAAAACCAAAATACTAACCAAGCTCCAAGAGATGCTAGCTTTCTCTCCTTCTTCTTCTTCTTCTCCAAGTAGTATCCGGCCACCACAAGAGCTCCAAGGAAGGGAGAGAGCTTCGGCCACCACAAGAGGAAGAGAGGGAGAGGATGGCCGGCCACACCAAGGAACAAAAGAGGGAGAGAAAATAATAGAGGTTGTATCTCATGAAGGCACCCTCACCCCTTCTTTTATATTCCTTGGCCTAGGCAAATTAGGAAATTTAATTACAATAAAATTTCCTCAATTTCCTTGACATGATTTAATTTGAGAAAAATAAAATAAAATTTCCCAAATAGACCAATGGCCGGCCACATCAATGAAGAAAAAAATTAGACAAGTTTTAATCAACAATTAAAACTTCCTAATTTGTTTCCGGAAATTTTAAAAAATAAAATTTCTCTTTAAAATCTCTTCATGGTTGATAAAAGGAAATTTCTATAATTTTAATTTTATCAACATGTGAATAATTTTTAAAGAGAAAATAAAACATCTCTCCAATCTACAAATAAGGAAAGAGATCTAATCTCTTTCTTTAATCTTTTGTAGATCTTTTACAAGAGAGATATTTTAATTTTAATTCTCTTTAATAAATTATGTCTTCCACATAATAAAAAATTAAAATTAAATTTCTTTTTTAATTTAATTCGGCTGGCCCCCACTAGCTTGGGTTCAAGCTAGGGCCGGCCACCCAATCTTATACCTAGGCCGGCCCTAGCTTGTTCCCAAGCTAGCTTGGCCGGCCCCAATTGGGTGGGTATAGAAGGTGGGTATAGGTGGGTATAGAACTCTATAAATAAGAGGCTACGATAGGGACCGAGAGGAGGAATTGGTTTTGGTCTCCCGATAAAATTAAGCATCCCGTGTTCGCCCCGAACACACAACTTAATTTTATCAATGATAATTCATTCCACTAGAGAACTATCATTGAACTACCGCACCAATCCCAAATTACATTTTTGGGCTCCTTCTTATTATGAGTGTGTTAGTCTCCCTGTGTTTAAGATATCGAATGTCCACTAATTAAGTGAGTTACTGACAACTCATTTAATTAATATCTTAGTCCAAGAGTAGTACCACTCAACCTTATCGTCATGTCAGACTAAGTCCACCTGCAGGGTTTAACATGACAATCCTTATGAGCTCCTCTTGGGGACATTCTCAACCTAGTATCTCTAGGACACAGTTTCCTTCTATAATCAACAACACACACTATAAGTGATATCATTTCCCAACTTATCGGGCTTATTGATTCATCGAACTAAATCTCACCCATTGATAAATTAAAGAAATAAACATCAAATATATGTGCTTGTTATTATATTAGGATTAAGAGCACACACTTCCATAATAACCGAGGTCTTTATTTTTTTATAAAATCAGTATAAAAGAAACGACCTCAAATGGTCCTACTCAATACACTCTAAGTGTACTAGTGTAATTATACAGTCAAGATAAACTGATACCTAATTACACTACGACCTTCTAATGGTTTGTTCCTTTCCATTTTGGTCGTGAGCTACTGTTTATAATTTATAAGGTACTGATAACATTATCTTCTGCATATGACACCACATGTTATGTTATCTACAATATAAATTAATTGAACAACTACAAACAAATGTAGACAATTTGACCAAATGTGATTCTTTATTCATAATGAATGTTTACAAAACTTAGGCTTTCAGTATATACTCCAACAATCTCCCACTTATACTAATGACTAAGCTGCCATATCTTCTACCATACATCTGATTCCCATTCCCTCCACATGCCGATCGAAAGCTTTCGCCGGAAGGGCCTTAGTGAAAGGATCTGCCAGGTTATCCGCTGATGCAATCTTGGCGATGACAACTTCTCCTCCCTTCACGATATCTCGTATCAGGTGGTACTTGCGCTCTATATGTTTACTTGCCTTATGAGCTCGTGGTTCCTTCGAGTTTGCAACTGCACCGCTATTATCACAATAAATTGTGATGATTTTGGGCAAACCAGGAATCACATCTAAGTCCATTAGAAAGTTCCTGAGCCATACTGCTTCTTTAGCTGCCTCAGAGGCTGCTACATACTCAGCTTCCATGGTTGAGTCTGAAACGCATTTCTGCTTAACACTCCTCCATGAAATGGCTCCACCTCCTAAAGTAAACACATAGCCTGATGTAGACTTACTGTTATCCCTATCTGATTGGAAATCTGAATCCGTGTAACCCACAGGGAGCAAATCGTCTGCTTGGTAAACTAGCATATAATCTCTAGTCCTTCTCAGGTACTTCAATATATGCTTTACCGCAGTCCAATGTCCTTGTCCAGGGTTACTCTGATATCTGCTGACCATGCCCACGGCAAAACAAATATCAGGTCTCGTACATAGCATTGCATACATTAGGCTTCCTACAGCCGAAGCATAAGGAACTGCTTTCATGTCCTCTATCTCTTTCGACGTCTTTGGAGACATCTCTTTAGATAGAGCTACCCCATGTCTAAAAGGTAAGAAACCTTTCTTGGAATCCTGCATGCTAAAACGAGCAAGGATTGTATCTATATATGAAGCTTGGGACAGACACAACATTCTTTTCTTACGATCCCTTATAACTTTGATCCCAAGAATGTGTGCACAATCTCCTAAGTCCTTCATATCAAATTGTTTAGATAACCATACCCTTACGTCTGATAATACCTTGACATTGTTGCCAATTAACAAAATATCATCTACGTATAGTATAAGAAATACCACCACGTTTCCGTTACACTTCTTATATACACAAGACTCATCCAGACTTTGAATAAATCCATATGACTGGATTACTTCATTAAACCGGATGTTCCAAGACCTTGAAGCTTGCTTCAGTCCATAAATGGACCGATTGAGCTTGCACACTAAATGCTCTTTGCCTTTTTCAATGAACCCTTCTGGTTGCTTCATATGGATGTTCTCTTCAAGACTTCCATTAAGGAAAGCTGTCTTGACATCCATTTGCCAAATCTCATAATCCATATGAGCAGCAATGGATAAGAGTATCCGGATAGACTTAAGCATGGCTACCTGTGAAAAGGTTTCCTCATAATCGATTCCCTCTTTCTGAGTGTACCCTTTTGCAACAAGCCTAGCTTTGAAGGTTTCTACCTTCCCGTCTGTCCCTCTTTTCCTTTTGTAGATCAACTTACATCCAACGGCTTTTACACCATCAGGTGGTTCTACAAGCTCCCAGACCTTATTAGAGTACATAGACTCTATTTCAGAATTCATCGCCTTTTGCCAAGATGCTGCATCTGTATCTTGGAGTGCTTCGTCATATGTCCGGGGATCAGGTTCATGTTTACCTGGGATCAAATCCGAAGACTCTCCCAAAAACATGAATCTTTCAGGTTGCCTTACAACCCTCCCACTACGACGAGGCACTGTTTGTGGTTGTGTATCATGTGTAACACGTGTTGCAGTCTCTTATGGTACTTCATCTTGTACTGTTGGTACTAAAGTAGACGTGTCCTCTCTTAGTTCTTCTAAAACAACTTTACTACTGGCTTGTGATCCATTATATAGTCTTCTTCTAAAAACTGGGTATTGGTGCTAACAATGACCTTCTGGTCTTTAGGACTATAAAATAAACCACCTTTCGTTCCTTTGGGATATCCTACAAACACGCGAACTTCTGTACGGGATTCTAACTTATCAGCATCTGGTTTCAGCACATGTGCTGGACTACCCCAAATTCGAATATGTCTTAGACTGGGCTTTCGCCCATTCCACAATTCTGTGGGAGTAGAAGAAACTGATTTAGAAGGTACTAAGTTCAGAACATATACTGCTGTTTCCAGAGCATATCCCCAAAACGAATTTGGTAATTCTGAATAACTCATCATTGATCTAACCATCTCCATATGAGTCCTATTCCTTCGTTCTGCTACACCATTCTGTTGGGGTGTTCCAGGTGCAGACAATTGGGATTGAATCCCGGCCTCTGATAAGTAATTCCTAAACTCTCCTAAAAGGTATTCGCCACCACGATCTGACCGTAGTGTCTTGATACTTTTACCTAGTCGTTTCTCCACATCAGCCTTGTATTCTTTGAACTTATCAAAGCACTCGGACTTGCGGCGCATTAGGTAAATATATCCATATCTTGAATAATCGTCTATGAAAGAGACAAAATATTCAAAACCTCCTACAGACATAGGACCACACAAATCAGAGTGAACCAACTCTAACACTTCTTTGGCTCTATACCCCTTGGCCTTGAACGGCCTCTTGGTCATTTTACCTTTCAAGCAAGATTCACAAGTTGGAAAATTTTCCAACTAAAATGAACTCAAAAGTCCATCGGCTATAAGCCTCTGAATCCTACTTAAGTTAATATGACCAAGCCTTAGATGCCAAAGATATGCTTGGTTCATTTCCGAAGGTTCTTTTCTCTTATTAGAGTTAGAAGATGAGTTATAAATTTCCATATTTTGCTTTGTGGAAGAAATTGGATTTAAAGTATACAAATTGCCAACTAATGCACCAGAACAGATAATCACTTTATTTCTTTTAATAACTACATCGTTAGTGAAAGAAACTAAATATCCATCTAAAAACAGTTTAGAAACTGAAATTAAATTCTTTCTAAAACTGGGTACATAAAGACAATTTCTTAAAATCAAATTTCTATTTCTACTAAAAGATAAGTAGACGTCTCCCACTGCAACAGCTGCCACCTTAGTAGCATTGCCCATGTAGACGGTAATTTCTCCTTCAGATAGTCGTCCGGTTTTCTGGAACCCCTGCAAGGAATTGCAGACATGATCAGTGGCTCCCGTATCTACACACCAGGTGCTGGTAGATAACACCGCTAAACATGTTTCAACAACTAGAGTATGAGATATACCTTTGTTTTGGTTCCTACGAGGACAGTCCGCCTTCCAATTTGCAGATGAAGCACTTGCCCTTCGGCTTCTTCATTCCAATTTTAAATCCCGTACTCTGAGATTTATTCACTTTCTTTGCTGAACCAACTTGTTTCTTCTTCTTCTTTCCTTTCGGTTTAGAAGTAAAACCATTTTCGAGATAGTGAATTTGAGCATTGTGACGAAATAATCCTTCTGCGCTTGAAGTTCAATAGTTCCGCTAATGAATAAACCCTCTTATTCATATTATAGTTCAGGTTGCTCAAAACTTCTAGGTAGCGTTGGAGGATCATATCGATCCGGGTTTCCCATCAATTTCTCCTCCAAGGATCTGTATTTCGTTCAGATAAGCCATCATCTTTAGGATATGATCCCTCACAGGAGTACCCTCTTGCATGGTGGCTGTCATTATCTTTCTCATGGCTTCTTGCCTAGAAGCCCGATCCTGATGACCAAAGAGTTCCTTGAGATTGTTCATAATATCATAGGCTGTTGGTAAATCTTGATGCTGATGTTGCAATACATTTGACATTGAAGCCAAAATGTAACACCGCGCCATCTCATCTGCTTTTACCCATTTCCTATGATATTCAATCTCCTCTTGGGTAGATTCACCAGTGAGTGCATCAGGACAAGGCTCAGTCAGTACAAACTTATAGCTTTCTTTTCCAATCTATGTAGTTTGGTCCAGTAAGTCTATTCTGTTGAAGTATGATGGACAGTGGGTTGAAAGACATCCTAAGAATCACAAATAACTTTTGGTCAGAACTCTAAATTTAGAATAATATTGATTCCTCAAAAAATACTATTTTAAATTAACCAACACCTCATAACACCGTGAATTTTGTATGCCACGTTAGTGTGGACGTATACAAAATCAACATTTGTAAAAGGAGGGTTTTAACCCATTAATTTTATTATCTTGTCAACCTAACTTTTTGACAAATAAAATTAATAGTTGGTATCATTTGGTCACACAAATAATAGCAGTGACTCCGTTAGGGAGGATACTATTAGATGTGTCTAAGTGTATACCATTACTTGACACTAAGTCCATTAATAAGATTATGCCCCTTCCGTTGGGGAAGATCACACGCTCTTAATTAACTTCCTATAGTCATCCATAAATGGAAGTCTGTTCTAGTGATCCGCAAACAAGCTCATCCGTTATGGAGGAAGGCACTCAGAGCCAACGCGCAAGCTTGTTTGCATCACTTACAAACCAGTAATGGAGATCATGGGATTTATTTAAAAATCCCTCTCCCACTTAGTTATTTATAAATGAGGAATTTTAACTATGCTAGCCTACTTTACTTGTAAACTAACATGCACACACAGCATAATATAAAAGCAATAGAGAAACTAATTTTCAACTATTATGGCTTTTATCTCTAGTTGTCCTCCGTGTGTTGTCATCCCAAGCTGCTGCCATATTTGGCCACCGCCACCGGGTCTAGCTGTCGCATCCATCTTGCTCCTTGTTCCGCAGCGCCTCTGGTCCTTAGAAGGTTCCACACTTTGCAAGATTCGATACGCGACATAAATAGAATTTTACATTTTGATCCTATATTCCATAAAAGAAATGTACATGTATCTAGATCAAAAATAAAATCCTAATAAAACTAAATACAGCTCCTGCTGTATTTGAATACAATCATGCACACACATTTAAATGCCCTTGACATGTCTAAGGGTCCAATCACACACATAATAACTAAAAGTCATAATAGTTGGATCCTGCATCCACAAAGTTAGCACATCCTATTATTAACCTGCCTAAATTATATATGACATGTGCATAATTAAACTAAATACCAAATACACAGAGGCAAAACCCTAGCTCTGATACCAATTGTTGGTTGCTACTCGGAAAACCTATAGGTTCCACTGTACAAAAATTTTGTACAAAGGTCTGAACCTTTTCCTAGCTACCATGTGTTCTTTAAATTAAATTTTGGATCGCCTGCGGAACTTAACATGTTTGATCCAAAACTTAATCTATTTGTTCTTTTAGGTTTTGACTTGGATCTCCTGCGGAACTTTACACGTTCGACCCAAGTCTCCTTAAGTTATTAATTCCATTAAATATTAATTTCCATAATTGGTTCCCAGTACTGACGTGGCGAGGCACATGGCCTTCTTGGATATGGGAGCAACCACCACCGACTAGACAAAACCTTTTATAGAAAGCTAATATTTAATTTCCTAAAATAACTTTAGGTTAACCAAAGAGAACAATCAAATCACAAGGAAAAGAAAAACAAAAGAACACAAGATCGAAAAACATATTCGAAATTCTAGAACGTAAGCCTCTTGTATTTGGTATTATTTCCATAAATAACAAGCATGATGCGGAAATAAAATTACTAGTTATACCTTGTAGAAAAACCTCTTGACCTTCTATCATATTCCTCTTCTAACCTCGGACGTTGTGTGGGCAACGATCTACCGAGATGAGAAACCACCAACCACCTTCTTCTCCTCCAAGCAAGGTTCGGCCACAAAGGAAGAACTTCACCAAAGAAGAAAACCAAAATACTAACCAAGCTCCAAGAGATGCTAGCTTTCTCTCCTTCTTCTTCTTCTTCTCCAAGTAGTATCCGGCCACCACAAGAGCTCCAAGGAAGGGAGAGAGGTTCGGCCACCACAAGAGGAAGAGAGGGAGAGGATGGCCGGCCACACCAAGGAACAAAAGAGGGAGAGAAAATAATAGAGGTTGTATCTCATGAAGGCACCCTCACCCCTTCTTTTATATTCCTTGGCCTAGGCAAATTAGGAAATTTAATTACAATAAAATTTCCTCAATTTCCTTGACATGATTTAATTTGAGAAAAATAAAATAAAATTTCCCAAATAAACCAATGGCCGGCCACATCAACGAAGGAAAAAATTAGACAAGTTTTAATCAACAATTAAAACTTCCTAATTTGTTTCCGAAAATTTTAAAAAATAAAATTTCTCTTTAAAATCTCTTCATGGTTGATAAAAGGAAATTTCTATAATTTTAATTTTATCAACTTGTGAATAATTTTTAAAGAGAAAATAAAACATCTCTCCAATCTACAAATAAGGAAAGAGATCTAATCTCTTTCTTTAATCTTTTGTAGATCTTTTACAAGAGAGATATTTTAATTTTAATTCTCTTTAAATTATATCTTCCACATAATAATAAAAATTAAAATTAAATTTCTTTTTTAATTTAATTTGGCCGGCCCCACTAGCTTGAGCTAGGGCCGGCCACCCAAATTCATACCTAGGCCGGCCCTAGCTTGTTCCCAAGCTAGCTTGGCCGGCCCCAATTGGGTGGGTATAGAAGGTGGGTATAGGTGGGTATAGAACTCTATAAATAAGAGGCTACGATAGGGACCGAGAGGAGGAATTGGTTTTGGTCTCCCGATAAAATTAAGTGTTCGCTCGAACACACAACTTAATTTTATCAATGATAATTCATTCCACTAGAGAACTATCATTGAACTACCGCACCAATCCCAAATTACATTTTTGGGCTCCTTCTTATTATGAGTGTGTTAGTCTCCCTGTGTTTAAGATATCGAATGTCCACTAATTAAGTGAGTTACTGACAACTCATTTAATTAATATCTTAGTCCAAGAGTAGTACCACTCAACCTTATCGTCATGTCAGACTAACTCCACCTGCAGGGTTTAACATGACAATCCTTATGAGCTCCTCTTGGGGACATTCTCAACCTAGTATCTCTAGGACATAGTTTCCTTCTATAATCAACAACACACACTATAAGTGATACCATTTCCCAACTTATCGGGCTTATTGATTCATCGAACTAAATCTCACCCATTGATAAATTAAAGAAATAAACATCAAATATATGTGCTTGTTATTATATTAGGATTAAGAGCACACACTTCCATAATAACCGAGGTCTTTGTTTTTTTATAAAATCAGTATAAAAGAAATGACCTCAAATGGTCCTACTCAATACACTCTAAGTGTACTAGTGTAATTATACAGTCAAGATAAACTGATACCTAATTACACTACGACCTTCTAATGGTTTGTTCCTTTCCATTTTGGTCGTGAGCTACTGTTTATAATTTATAAGGTACTGATAACATTATCTTCTACATATGACACCACATGTTATGTTATCTACAATATAAATTAATTGAACAACTACAAACAAATGTAGACAATTTGACCAAATGTGATTCTTTATTCATAATGAATGTTTACAAAACTTAGGCTTTCAGTATACACTCCAACAACTCCACCCATGATGACCGATCATGGCCGGTCCCAAGCCCGGATAAAGGAGGAGGGTTGCGTTAGGTTGCCAGCCAGCGTCAAACTATGGCAAATATTCAATGAATGAATCCATTAAACTATTGTGCTAATACTAGGTTGTTCCCCGGATGGAACGCGTTGCAGGGTCCGACTGTAACGTCTCAGCAAGGACCGCTACATCTCCAGAACTCGGGTGTAGTGATAAATATGCAAGAGTTCGCGTTACAGTGTCTGACTGTAACGTCTCAGCAAGGACCGCTACATCTTCATGAGAACTTGGGTGTAGTGTTAAATAGGCAAAAGTTCTCACACCATAGGTTAGATAAGAACAAATATGATAGGAAAACCAATAATCTAAGATTTGGAACATGGAATATAGGAACTCTCACTGGTAAATCAATGGAGGTAGTAGATATGATGATTATGAGAAAAATTAGTATTTTGTGTGTACAAGAGACAAAATGGATAGGCGAGAAGGCAAAGATAATAGAGAACTCGGGTTTTAAGTTATGGTACACTAGAAAGAGTAAAGCAATAAATGGAGTGGGTATCATTGTAGATAATTTGTTAAAGGATGAAGTTGTAGGAGTAGTTAGAAAAGGGGATAGAATTATAACCCTTAAGATAATAGTGGCGAAAGAAACTATGAACATAATTAGCGTATATGCACCACAAGTGGGATTAGATGAAGCTACCAAATCAAGGTTTTGGGAGGACTTAGATGAAATATTACAAAATATTCCACCAAATGAAATGATTTTAATAGGAGGTGATCTAAATGGGCATGTTGGAGTGAAAAATGAGGAATATGAGAGAGTACATGGAAGTTATGGGTTTGGAACGAGGAATGAGGAAGGGAAAACTATATTAGATTTTGCGATAGCATATGACCTTATATTAGCTAATACGTTTTTTAAGAAAAGAGAAGAACACTTAGTCACATTCAAAAGTGGGAATAATAAATCGTAAATTGACTTTCTTATGGTTAGGAAGAAGGATAGAAAGATTTGTAAAGATTGCAAAGTCATCCCAGGAGAAAGCTTAACTACCCAACATAGGGTAGTAATGTTGGATATACGCCTCAAACATAGTATCAATAGAAAGAAAATATATACAATTCCTAAAATTAAGTGGTGGAAGTTAAAGGATGGGAAACAAATATATATTTAAGGAGAAGGTAGAAGTACAAGCATTAGGTGAAATATACGATGACTCTAATACAACATGGGATATGATGGTATCAAAGTTGAAAATAGTAGCTAAGAGTGTACTTGGTGAGTCAAAGGGACATGCACCACTAAGTAAAGAATCTTGGTGGTGGAATGAGAAAGTACAAGAGAAAGTGAAGGAAAAACGAATAGCTTATAAGGAATTATATATTCGTAAGAACAAGGAAAACTTAAAAAAATATACAATAGCCAAGAAAGAAGCTAAGAAAGTAGTGAGTGAAGCAAAAAATGAAACTTTTGAACGGTTATATCAAAAATTGGATACAAAAGAAGGGGAAAGAGATATTTATAGAATAGCTAAAGTGAGAGAAAGGAAAACAATAGATCTTAGCCAAATAAAATGTATTAAAGATGAATGTAATAGGGTATTAGTAAATGATGGAGAAATAAAAGAGCGGTGGAAGAGGTATTTTCATCAACTTTTTAATGAAGGTTTAGATGATCAACTTAACTTAGGTAATTTAATTAGGTCAAATGAGCATAGAAATTTTAATTTTTATCGTAAAATTCAAACTTCAGAAGTAAAACAAACTTTAAATGAGATGCACAATGGAAAAGCCGTTAGACCAGACGATATTCCGATAGAGGTATGGAAGTGCTTAGGGAAACAAGGTATTGAATGGCTTACAAAATTATTTAACATAATATTGAAAACGAAAAAAATGTCTGATCAATGGAGGATGAGTACTTTAGTTCCCTTATATAAGAACAAGGGAGACATACAAAATTGTGCAAACTATAGGGGTATTAAACTAATGAGTCATACTATGAAACTTTGGGAAAAAGTAATAAAAAAAAGATTAAGGAAGGAGACCACAGTGACAGAAAATCAATTTGGGTTCATGCCTGGAAGGTCGACAATAGAAGCTATAGATCTCCTTAGACAATTAATTAAAAAATATCGGGAGCAAAAACAAGATCTACACATGGTATTCATTGACTTAGAAAAAGCTTATGATAGAGTCCCAAGAGAAATTATATGGAGAATTTTAGAAAAGAGAGGTGTTAGCGTAACATATATTGAACTAATTAAGGATATGTATGAGGATGTAACGACCAGAGTAAAGACTTCAGGCGGAGTAACTGAAGCATTTCCAATAAAGATAGGGTTACATCAGGGATCAACCCTAAGTCCCTATCTTTTTACACTAATTATGGACGAACTTACTGCGCACATTCAAGACACAGTACCGTGGTGCATGTTGTTTGCAAATGATATTATTTTGGTAGATGAGACACGTGAAGGAGTAAATGTTAAGCTAGAATCTTGGAGGGAAACACTAGAAGGGAAATGTTTTAAGCTTAGTAGATTAAAGACAAAATATATGGAATTTAAATTTAGTAGTATTAGAAGTAATGAAACAATTGTTAAGATAGGAGAGGACGAGTTGCTCGGAACCGAGAGATTTAAATATTTAGGATCATTTTTACAAAATGATGGAGGGATTGAGAGAGACGTCTTACATAGAATACAAGCAGGATGGGTGAAATGGAGGGGAGCGTCGGGTGTTTTATGTGACCGTAAAGTACCTCTTAAACTTAAAGGTAAGTTCTATAAAACCGTTGTTAGACCTGCTATGTTATATGGAGCTGAATGTTGGGCTATGACTCGAGCACATGAGCATAAGATGAGAGTTGCAGAGATGAGGATGTTAAGGTGGATGTGTAGACATACGAAGATGGACAAAATAAGGAATGAGAGCATTAGAGAGAAAGTCGGAGTTGCATCTATTGAGGACAAACTCCGAGAGACACGTTTAAGATGGTACGGACATGTACTTAGACGACCAATAAATGTTCCAGTTAGGCGATGTGAAACTATGATAAACATGCATATCAAACGAGGAAAAGGAAGACCAAAAAAGACTTGGTTAGCAACAATAAAATAAGATAAAATTTATTTAAAATAGATGATGATATAATAGGAGATAGAGCTCAATGGCGTAAAATGATTCATACAGCCAACCCCACCTAGTGGGAAAAGGCTTAGTTGTTGTTGTTGTTGTTGTTGTTGTTGTATATATATATATATATATATATATATATATATATATATATATATATAAGTTAAGTTAAAACTCTAACTTTTAGAGTTATCTTTTCAGATACAATATGTTTGCACCACTAAGTCTAATCTAATAAGACGTTTTAAAACATGGTCTAGTCTTATCTAATTAGACTTTATAAGATGTGACCAACTCTTATCTGATAAAACTTTATCTAATACTATGGCTAAATCTTATCTACTAAAACATTATCTAATAATATGAGCTTCATTTGGTTTGGATTTATTTGAAAAATTCAAATAAATATTAGATTAACTATTAATCCAATAAGTTTAAGATCCAATTAGATTAATCTATTAATCCAATAAGATCCAATTAAATTAAAGTGGGACTTTGATTGTATTCCAACAATTCTTCCCTCAAACGAAGGATCACCATTAATATAACAAGTTAAAAATCCAAACTAATTTTAGACTTAAAACTTAGACTCACTTTATTTTAGTCATGCTAAAATAAAATAAACTCTAAAATTGATGCGCTCTTTGTATATGACCTAAAGGTTCTCGTAACATTGACAGTGACTTTAAAATCACATTTTAAAGACAAACAATGAGTGACATCTAGCAATGCATCCTTACTACCCAAGTGATGACAATGTCGTAGATCCGACCTAACCTGGTTTTAAATTTTAAAACTTGTTTTTAATTTTTAAAACTTTCCTTTTTTAACATCCACATTGGGAAATTAAAAAGAGAGCTTGTAAAATTTTATAAGAGCTTTTCTTCTTTGCTTATAAAATTTTTACAAAAGTATTTCCTTCCTTTTAAGTGGTCGACTACCCTTGCTTGGTGCCCAAGCAAGGGGCCAGCCAATCAATAGATCATCCAATCATTGATTTGGTGATTGATTCAATCAACAGGAAAGAAAAGGAAAAATAAAAAGGGAAAAGGAAAAATAAGAGGAAGATTTTATTTTTTGTAAAAAGTCTTTCCTTATTTACCTTGGGCAAGTAATATAAACGAAGGGGAGGAGAGGCCTCATGACACAACAATTCTTATTCTCTTGGTGGAGTTCCTCATTGTGGTTGGCCCTCTCTCCCTCTCTTTTCCCTTTGCTCTCTTTTGCTCCTTGGTGAGAGTGGTGGCCGAAACTTAGAGAAGGAGGAGGAGTTCTTTGGGTGGTGTTCATCTTGGAGGATCGTTTCCCACACAACGTCCAAGGCGAGGCAAGGAATACGGCAGAAGATCTTGAGGTCATTAGCATACAAAGAGAAGGTATAACTAGTAATTTTCATCCGCATCATGCTAGTTATTTTTCTTTGTATGAATTCCAAACACAAGAGGTATTAGATTCTAGTTTTTTGAATTGTAATTTGAGTTTGTGTTTTTTTTTTTTTCGAATTTGTGATTCGATTGTTCTTTTTGGTTAAACCTAGAGTTATATAAGGAAATTAAATATTAGCTTTTCCTTAAAAGGCATTGTCTAGGCGGTGGTGGGTGCTCCCATACCCAAGAAGGTCATGTGCCTCATCATGCAGTCCTGGAAGTCAATTTTGGAAATTAATATTTAATTGAATTTTTAACATAGGTTGATTTGGATCAATAGTGTTAAGTTCAGCTTGTGATCCAAATCTAAACCATTAAGAACAGATAAGTTAAATTTGGAATCAATAATGTTAAGTTCCGTTTGCGATTCCTAATTTAACTTCTAAAGAACACAATAAGTTGTTTAGGAAAGGTTCGACACTTGTACAAAATTTTTGTACAGTGGAACCGGTACGATATTCCTAGGACCAACCAACAGTAGTCGACTGGGCAGTTGACTGGGAGAAAACAGAATGCTTCTGTTCGCTCGACCAGTGTGGAGTAATCGACTGCTAGTTTTAGCAGTCGACTGGTATCGAGCCGTTGGGATGTAACGGTCGAATTTCCATACAGGGCAGTCGACTACTAGTTTTAGCAGTCGACTGGTAGGCAGGGTTTTCAACCCGCGACCTATATAACCAAGGCTAAGGACCATATTGTATTCTTCGGGTGCAATGAAAAGGGACACTACAAGAGTAGATGCCCATTGAGTAAAAAAGAGGTATCTCCTAAGCTCAATTCAATTTCTTTAGAATCTAATTTGAGTTGTAGGAAGAAGAAGGAGAAGAAGCACATTAGATGATTCACGTGTGGAGAAATGGGACACTACCACACCAAATGCCCAAAGAAGAAAGAAATCAAGAAGTTGGTGCATTTGAAGAAGGAGGAGAAGAAGTGGAGGAAGAATGGAGGCTCATGTCAAGGGGGAGCTTCAAAGGTAAAGGGTAAGGTAAACCCTAGTTTAAATTTGAAGTCAAATTTAAATTTCTCCATGCATGCTAGGAAAAATAATGATTATCATTATGTAGCAATGAAAAATTTTGGATTTAGATATCATGATAGGAGTAGGGTAAATGTTGATCATAACCCTAGGAAATCTATGCATGATAAATTTAAAAATGGTAGACTTAAGGAGACCCAAGGCATTAATCCTAAGAAGGGGAGACACATGCCTAGAAAGAGTAAGTCTAGGAATGTCCATGGTGGACATGTTGACTCTAGGTTTAGAAACCTAGAAAGGGAAAATCAAGCTTTGAAGGAAAAGTTTGATAAATTGGAGAAAACCCTAGAAAGATTCAATGTTGGATCTAAGTGTTTAGGTATGGTGTTGGGTAGCCAAAAACCCAACAATTATAGATCGGGTTTGGGATACCGATCTAGTAGCTCCAATGCTAAGGGAAAGTCATATGCTAGGGTTGCATATGACTATAGCAAGGAATGGCAAGGGAAAGCCATTTAAAAGTAAGAATAAATTAACCAAAGAAAAGGTGTCCAAGGTTAAGAAGGTTAGGTTTGTAGGTCAAGTGTCACCGGAGGTGCACCGATGTGGCCTATCTATTGTAGATGAGTCACCTAGGGAGGTGATTAAGGTTAAGAGCTCTAGGGGGAGCTCTAACAGTCAAATTGGGACCCATGGTCAATGGATCTCAGGTGGATTTTATTTGGGAGTCTAGACAAGCCATGGAATCTGCCAAGTGGTTTGGAGACGGACTTGAGTCTCAAACCTAGGGATTTGACACAATTGGTTTATGTTTCATACTTAGAAATATGACATTGGGGTCATATAGCATGATAATTGGTTTTGGATGTATAGATGCCATATAAACCAATGCTAGGTATGTATTGTGGGTTAGTATGGGCAAATACATCAAGAGGAAGCCAAAACTAGGACTTTAGGTCAAGATTCAATTGAACTTTTTAGCTAGTTTTGTATTTTATGTCAATCTTGGCATTTATGATAAATATATTTTTATACATATTTTTCCCAAGTATACATTGATAAAATAGGTCTCTCCACAAAATTTGAGAATTTTTGGAGGTCTGTGGAATTTCTGGTGCATTTCTGAAGTTGATCAGAAAATGTTGATTTTTTCAGAAATAGCGTACCAGTCGACTGCTACAGTTATCAGTCGACTGGTAACAGTGTTTTTTAGCATAGAATGTCTTTGTAAGCTCAATTCGATAAGGGCAGTCGACTGGTACTTCTTGTAGTCGACTGATACCAGTCTGAAAGTATTTTCAGCACTAGATTTTGACCGGGTCAGCTCGTATAGATGTATGGGATCCATGGGGGATAAATACATAAGTTTAGGGTCAGTTGGATGATAAGTTTTCAAAAATTGAGATATTATTCGAAAGCTTTTTGGATGTTAGGCAAAAGGGGAGAAGTAAGGTTTAGTTGGGAAAATCTTAGTGTCTTTGCATAGGGGGAGGCTTGAGATAGGTTCTTAAAAATCCCTGTGGGAAAATTCGTAGCTCCATGGGGAGCATAGGTATAGGGAGAGCCTTGGGATAGGCTCCAATTCATGTTTGCATTTTTATTTCAGTGTTGTAAGTCCAAGTGTGTAGCCTTGGCATCGTTAGTTCATTCGGCAGTGTAAGTCCAAGTGTGTATCCTTGGCAACGTAAGTCCATTCGGCGTTGTAAGTCCAAGTGTGTAGCCTTGGCATTGTAAGTCCATTCGGCGGTGTAAGTCCAAGTGTTTAGCCTTGACAACGTAAGTCCATTCGACAGAGTAAGTCCAAGTGTGTAGCCTTAACATCGTAAGTCCATTGTTTTTAGCATATTGTTTTGCTATTATGTTTTCCCTAACTTAAACGTATTGCCAAACATCAAAAAGGGAGAGATTGTTGGAGCAATCCCAATGGTCCGTGGGACCATGTATTTTGGTGTTTGGGCAAAGGGTTTAAATTAGGTTCACCCTTGTATTTGATATGTGTATATGAGTATGTAGGTTTGCAGGATACACATAGGACTCAGCTTGATGGCTTCAGGTCCGGTGAAGGATGGAACAACCGAGGGATCGTGGACAAGGCAGCAAAGACAAGGACCGAGGGAAGCGACATCGAGGCATACGCGAAGCATGACATTGGGGATGAGCCGCGGGCTTGGATGCATCCGAGGGATGAGAGCCAAAGGAAGTAGGTTTGAAGGCTAAAGGACAAGACTGCAATGAAGGGTCAAGTGAGTCGTGAGGGTACGAGTGCATGAGAAATTGTACTCGGGGTAAAATTCTAGGTTTAGGGTTTGACTGTAGCAGTTACTATAGCTATACTGCAGTAATTACTGTAGAAGTTACTGTAGCAGTCGACTACTGTTTTCAGCAGTCGACTAATGTAGTCGACTGGGCAGTCAATTGGGAGCAAACAGAATGCTTCTGTTCGTTTGACCAGTGTGGAGCAGTCGACTGCTAGTTTTAGCAGTCGACTAGTATCGAGCCGTTGGGATGTAACGGTCAAATTTTCACAGAGGGTAGTCGACTGATAGTTTTAGTAGCCGACTGGTAGGCAGGGTTTTCAACCCGCGACCTATATAACCAAGGCTTGGAAGCTTGGTTATCCCTGATGAAATTAGTGGTGGTAACCCTAATTAGTAGTCTACTAGTCTCAAGAGTTTTGGTTAGTGTTGTGTTGAGGTTTCTCCACCCACAAGGAGCGACTTGAGATAGCCGGAGTTTGCCGGGGGCTAATCCACCGACGGATAGGGATCATCCACCTTACGGACAGCCGTGGAGTTGGAGGCCTAATCTCTGAATCACGTTAAACGAACGTGTTAGCGGTTTGCATTCTTTATTATTCTTGTCTTTAGTTTAGCTTGTTTGTTTTGTTTGTATTTTCGATGTGCAAGCTAACAAGTGTAGGAAGCAAGGATTTGGGGGTGACGTCTATCCAACCCCCCTTCAAGCCGACCACCGATCCCCTACATGCTTTGTATGTATTTCTGTTGTATATCATCATCACAAAGCAAGCAACCAGATCGCGACGAGCTATTCAACCCCCCTCTAGCTATAAATTGACCCTAATAGTATGTTGAGAGACTTGCATTGTAGAGTAGAGGAGCTAAGTCTCTTAAGTCCAACCAGCTTTATACTAACAGACTTGTATTGGAGAGCTAAGGAGCTAAGTCCCTTAAATCTGATTGGCTCTAAGTCTGGCTGGTTATATATTGAGAAACTTGTATTGGAGAGTTGAGGAGCTAAGTCCCTTAAGTCCAATCGACTCTAAGTCTGACTGGTTGTATCACTATAAAAAAACAATAATTTAGGGACGAAAGTTTGGGACGAAAAATTTTCGTTCCAAAATCGCAACAATTTTAGCGACAAATACAAAATTTGATCCAAATTAGAAACAAAATTTACAACAAAATATTTTTGTCGTAAATTCCCAACGAACATTATTTTCGTTGCAAAATTTGTCCCAAATTCTGGGACGAATCCAGGATTCGTCCCAGATTCTGGGACAAATCCTGGATTCATTCCAGAATCAATTTTTTTTTAAAGAAAAAAAAAATAATCGGACCAAAATTTGGGACAAATCCAGGATTCGTCCCAGATTTTGGGACAAATCCGGAATTCGTCCCAGATTTTGGGATGAATCCAGAATTCGTCCCAAATATAAGAAAAATAAAAAAGAAAAGAAAAATCATTTGGAAAACCTAAATATAGACCTAACGATCTCAGAATTTCATGAAACAAGTTTCTGTGGATTCCTAATTTTCTCATTATCTTAAAAATATCCCCATCCATAATTTTAACCTCATATATTTAGTGTAGTGATTTTTTAACCTGAATTTGAACTAATTCATAATAAAAAATTCACCACATTTAATATAGTATGTTAAAATTATGGATGAAGGTATTTTTAAGAACACGAGAAAATTAGGAACCCATAGAAACTTGTTTCATTAAATTCCAAGATCGTTAGGTCCATATTTAGACCTTCCGAATGATTTTTCTTTTATTTATTATTTTTTTAAAATCTGGGATGAATCCTGGATTCGTTACAAATTTTGGGACAAATTCCTGGATTCGTCCCAAATTTTGGGACGAATCCAGGATTCATCCCAGATTTTAAAAAAATAATAAATAAAAGAAAAATCATTCGGAAGGCCTAAATATGGACCTAACAATCTCGGAATTTCATGAAACAAGTTTCTATGGATTTCTAATTTTCTCATGATCATAAAAATATCTTAAATCTGAATTTTAACCTAATAAATTAAGTGTGGTAATTTTTTAACATGAATATAACCTAATTCGTAATAAAAAATTCACCGTACTCAATATAATATGTTAAAATTATGGATGAAGATATTTTTAAGATAACGAGAAAATTAGAAACTCATAGAAACTTGTTTCATGAAATTCCGAGATCGTTAGGTTCATATTTAGTGAAACATAGATAGTTTAGTATTAATTAAGTATGTTAGCGTTTAACGCATGTTCGAATACGTGTTTAAAACATAAAATATAGATCTACAAAAGTCAGAATTTCATGAAATAAGAGTCTATGAGTTTCTAATTTTCCCTTAATCATAAATATATTCTCATCCTTAATTTTAAAATAATATATTGGGTTTCATGTTTTTTTAACCTGAATTAGGTCAAATTTGGGTTAAAAAATTACCACATTAAATATATGAGATTAAAATTATGGATGAAGTTATTTTTAAGATCATGAGAAAATTAGGAACCCTTAGAAACTTGTTTCATGAAATTCCAAGATCGTTAGGTTCATATTTAGGTCTTCCGAATGTTTTTTCTTTTCTTTTTGATTTTTCTTAAATTTGGGACGAATCCTGATTCGTCCCAAAATCTGGGATGAATCTTGAATTCGTCCCAAAATCTGGGACGAATCTAGGAATTCGTCCCAAAATTTGGGACAAATCCAGGATTCGTCCCAGATGTAACGACCCAAATTTCCTCATTTTGAGCCCCAAAAATAATTCAAAAATATTTAGAAATGCTATAGAAAAATTCTAGAGATTTTTATAAATTTTTAGAGTATTTTTATGCTATTTTTGGAGTTCATTTGGTATTTTTACCAAGAGGAAGAAGTTTAAAAAAATAATAAAAAAATATATATATGTTGAAGCCGGGTTTTGAACCCAAGACCTCAGACCAGAACCAGGTTTTAACCGAACGCAGCCGACCAGCCGAGCTACGCTCGTTTTGTTAATCATATATGGGGCGATATATATTTAAGTAGTAGTTAGGAAGATAAATTGGAAATAAAAGTGCGCGGCTGAGGATTCGAAGCCGAGATCTCTGACTTGGTTAAAACCTGGCTAACCAAGTGTGCTGCGAGCGGTTTTTTTTAGGAATAGATAGTAAAATTATTTAAGGTATAGTTGATAACAGAAATAACCCTAGGTTATAAAAAGGGATAAGTTAAGAGAGAAATTAATTCTCTCCCGAAACCCTTCCTCTCCTCTCTCGCGACGGCGTTGCGGGCGAAAACGCAGAAGCCGCAGCTAGGGCTTCTCCGACGACCGGCCAACGGGGACTTCTCCGCGAGCTCTTCTCGGATTCGAGCTCCTCTCGTCAAGAAGGAATAGTAGGCACGAGGAAGAGGGCGAATTTGCGAGATCCTCCGCAAGCCCTAGAAGCATTGGAAGCTTTCTTCTTCGGCTGTAAGTCCAAGAAACCCAAGGTGAGTTGCTTCTCACCTGCAGTAGGAGTAGTTCCCTTCGATTGGTTTTCGATTGGTTTGGTTTCTTGCCACGATTGTGGATTTTTCGTGTAGCCTTGCCATGTTGTTCCCTTTTTGGTTAGGGTTCTGTTTTGTCGAAGTTTTAGAAGCATGCGTTTTTGTTTTCCTTGCTTTTAAATTCTGTAGTAGCAAGAATTAGTATCCTGTTGCTAGAAATGAGATTTGATTTTATTCTGTGATGTTCTTGAAGTAACTCAAGGTTTCTGTGCTTGATTCGGTTGAGATCTTAGAGTAGATTTTGTTAAGTGTATAATGCAGATTTAGTTAAGTGTATAATGCAGATTTGATTAAGATCACAAGTGCAGATTTTATAAGTTTAATATGCTGATTTTTGTTAAGTCTAGTATAGTGCAGATTTTTGATATTAGATGAGTGGGGAAACTGAGATAATTGAAATCAATTTGGAAGTTTAGATCTCCTCATAGTGCAGTTTTAAAAGATTATAGTGAAGTTTGATTAAGTCTTTAGAGTATACAGATTTGAGGTTCTTTAATCTGAACATGAGGTTTAGATAATTTGCTTATGTTAAATCTGAGCATGAGGTTTAGATAATTTGCTTACATTAAATCTGAGCATGAGGTTTAGATAAATTGCTTATGTTGAATCTGAGCTTGAGGTTTAGCTATGCTACTTCCATTCAAGTATATGGATAACATCTGTGCTTAGCTGATTCTAGAATTTTAAATGGAATACGAGTTATAATATCTTTATTGAGTGAATTCTAGATAAGCTGTGTATTAGTCATATTATGGAAAGGAAGTTTGAGAGACGATGAAAATCTGTACTAGCCAGAATATGTTTTCTTTTGTTAAGTTTCTTTGCAGAATTTCTATTAAGCAAGTGCAGATTTTGTTAAGCTAGTATGCAGATTTCTGTTAAGCTATTATGCAGATTTTTATCAAGCTAGTATGCAGATTTTTGTTAAGCATTAGTATAGATTTCTGATAAGTATTGTATGTGTAGATTTCTTTTGTATTCTATGCATGATTATGTGTTACATAGTTAGTTTCATTTATAGATGCATACGAAAGATACCCTAACAGTATTTTGGGTTTAAGGAAAGTATAAGAAAGATAAAGAAAAGTATAAGAAAGATAAAGAAAGGAAAGAAAAAGGCCAAGGCCTTAAGTAGATCCCAAAGTCAAGACTTTAGGGATTTTGGCACACGAGGTGCTTATTAAAATGCCAAGGCATTTAAAGAAGAAGTAAATAAGATAATAAGTATTTTACTTTTAAAGGGCATGTACCGGACACAAGGTCCAAGGGATGGGCTCCAAGTTGCCCCTAGGCACAAGGCCTAGAAGTATCTTAGTAGTTTCGGGATTAGCTACCTCGATTCTTATTAAGAATGCGCGCTAAGTGGTACAATGCCGGGCCCAAAAGAAGTTTATTATTATTTTGAAGTATTAAAGTATAAGTTTTGAAACAAATGAAACGAGCTTCAAATCTGTCTAGAATTAGAAAGTTAGTTTTCTTGTTATTTGAAGCATGCAGTAGTAGTTTCAATTGTTTCCTTGCTACTAGATTATTCAGCCTGTTTAGCTTTACATGTTTAGTAGTTTTACATGTTTAGAAGTTTTACATGTTTAGTAGCTTTACATGTTTAGTATGCTTCTTTTATAGTTTCATTCTTATGAGCATGATTAGCTATACATGTTTAGTATTTCAGTTAGCATGATTCCTTTGCTATATATGAGCATGAGTAGTTTTATATGTTAGCATTCAGTTTTAGCATGTTTTTATTTATATACATGCATATCGAGTTTTTGTGAGTAGATAGCGCTCACTAAGCTTTATGCTTATAGACTGCATTTCCTCCTACTGCAGATAAAGGGAAAGAAAAGATACAGTGAAGGAAGGCGACAAGGAGATGCAAGAGGAGTGTGTGATGTGTGGACTATGGAGGTCCTTGGGACTTAGCTAAAGAACTCATTTAGTTTAAGAATTTGTTTAGTTTAATTTCTTATTAAGTTGATAAGAGAATTATGTAGTAAGAGGTTATGTTTTCGGTTTTTCATTATCTGCATGATTTGAATTATTAAACTGCGTGGTTGTGGTTAGTTTTCATTTCTTATTAAACTGCGTGGTTGATTGGAATATATTTCCAGCCGCCTGTGGCTGAGTATATTATGCTTGTATTATGGAAAATGGTCACCGGTACAGGAGAGACTCTGCCGAAATTTTTCGGTAGGGTTTTCCATGTGATTTTTAATAAACCGGTTAAGTAGAGTAGTAGATAAGCAACGGTCACTCTTAGAGAGTAGTAGTAATAGTAAGAAGGGTGGTCGTTACACCAGATTTTAAAAAAAAATAAAAAAATAAAAGAAAAAACATTTAGAAGACCTAAATATGGATCTAACAATCTCGGTATTTCATGAAACAAGTTCTATGAGTTTCTAATTTTCTCATGATCTTAAAAATATTCTCATCCATAATTTTAACCTCATATATTTAGTGTTGTGATTTTTTAACCCAAATTTGTCATAATTTGTAATAAAAAATTCACCGCACTTAATAATATGTTAAAATTATGGATGAAAATATTTTTATGATCATGAGAAAATTAGGAATCCATAGAAACTTGTTTTATGAAATTCTGAGATCGTTAGGTCCATATTTAGGCCTTCCGAATGATTTTTCTTTTATTTATTATTTTTTTAAAATCTGGGATGAATACTGGATTCGTCCCAATATTTGGGACGAATCCAGGAATTTGTCCCAAAATTTGGGACAAATCCAGGATTCGTCCCAAATTTTAAAAAAAATAATAAATAAAAGAAAAATCATTCGGAAGGCCTAAATATGGACCTAACGATCTCGGAATTTCATGAAATAAGTTTCTATGGATTCCTAACTTTCTCATGATCATAAAAATATCCTAAATCTGAATTTTAACTGTAACGACCCAATTTTCCCTATTCTGAGTTTCAAATGTCCATAAAGATATTTGAAAATGCTTTTAAAATATTCTAGAGATTTTTAGAAATTTTTAGAGTATTTTTGCGTAATTTTTGGAGGTCGTTTCGTATTTTTACAAAACCAAAGAAGTTTAGGCAAAAAGCGTTGGAAGTGAGGTTTGAACCCGGGACCTCGGGTCAGACTGACCCAAGCCAAAACCAGCCTGACCAACTAAGCCAGCGAGTTTTTGTTAGTTGTATATGGAGCAATATGTATATAAGTAGTAGTTAGGAATAAGAATAAATAAGAAGGAAAATAGTGGCAGCCGAGACTCGAATCCGCGAGCCTCGACTTAGTCAAAGCGCAGCAAACCAACCGGTCTACAAAAGCTTTGTTAATTATATAGGAGGTGGGATATATTTAAGCTATAGTTAGAGCGTTTTGAATAAAAGGGGAATAAAAGTGCGCGGCTGGGATTCGAACCCATGAGCTGGGCTTTAAGCAAAACCGACCCAAACCAGCTGAGCTACACGGATTTTGTCAACCTAATATGGAGAGAATTGGATATAAAGTATAGTTATAATGGAAACCCTAGATTTAAAGGAAAGCTTAAGTGTTTTACCATAACTCGAAACCTTTTCCCAAAACCTAACTTTCCTCTCTTCCTCTCGCGACGGCGATCCCTCTCGGGCGAAAACGAAGCTAAGGCTTCATCTTCGGCGGCCGGCGAGCACTTCTCACCATGGGTTCTTCACTGATTCGAAGTCTCCTTGTCGAAGAGAGCTCGTGGACACGAGGAAGGGTTCAAATCTCGAGTTTGGAGTCACTGCCGAAAACCCTAGAAGCCTCTTCCTCTCTTTCGGTTGTAAGTGCAAGCAAACCGTGGTAAGTACTACTCACCTGCGGTAGGAGTTGCTCCGATCTTTCGGTTTTCGTTTCCTTTTTTTCCTGAGTTTCTTGAATCCGAAACATGCTATAAGGATTTTGGCTTTTGGGTATTCTGCCGTGAGCTTCACAGGGAAATCAAGGTTTCGTTTAGGTTTGTTGAGCATGTAGTATGATTCTAGTGCCAAGTAGAATTGTATGCATTCTATCCTTAATTATTGCTAGGGATTTTGGCCGTGCACAGTGGAGTTTCGGTTGATTCCTTGCTGCCCTGTTTAGGATCATACCGAACAGATCATTATAGTTATCCCATGTCGCTGCCATGAGTTCACTTAAGGATGCATTGTCTTGGCTTGCTGTTGAATGCTTTGAGTTGTATGTTGTACATGAATTTCCTTGCTTTAAGGTCATGTTGTACATAGTTAAAGTTGATTAGAGATTTGTTTTTACAGCATGTTTAAGAAGTTGAGTAGCATTCTATGTCTATTTGTTTTTATAGCATGATTAGGATCACTAAAGGTAGCATCCTTTGTCTATTTTACAGCATGCTTAAGAAACCCTAAAGTAGTATTCTTTGTCTATGTTTTAAAACATGATTAGAATCCCTAAAGTAGCATTTTTTGCCCTATTTTACAGCATGTTTAGAAAGTCCAGATTTGCTTTCCTCTGCTCTATTTTATAACAGGCTTAGGGAGTTCAGATTTGTTTTCCTTTGTGTTATTTTTATACAGCACGCTTGGTTAGTTGTAATCTTATACTTGTTAGATATATATCTAAAGGATTCTAATAAGCTCTAATAAAGGATTATGAGAAGTATGAGTAAAGAAAAAGACCAAGGTCTAATTAAAAAGAGATAACAAGTAAATTAAAGTAAGAGGCTAGTACCCGACATCCAAGAGCTTGTCGTTAAACAAATCCAGGTGACCATTTCCGAGGTCTTGGCCCTGATAGACCGAGGTCTGCTCTTTTAGGATTGGTGGCTCGCAACCCCAACCTATTAGGGAACGCGCATGAGTTGGTACTAGGCCTGGGCTCAAGAAAAGAAAACCTAAGAAAAGAAAAGTTAAGTAAGAAGGAAGAAAGAAAAGAAAAGTTAAGTAAGAAGGAAGAAAGAAAGAAGAAGAAAGTAAAAGATAGAAATTAAAAGATTAATTTCTAACACAAGGATACAAGAAATGAAATAAGTTCCAAGCTTAGAATAAATAAGAATGGTTAGTTTTCTTTGATTCTAAGTTTACATTGTTAGTTTCTTGTTATCCTGCTTGATACTGAGTATGATTTGTATTCTGTTCATTTTCTGTATACCATGAGCACATGCAGATAAAGGAAAAGCTAAGATATGAAGGGAGGCGACAGGGTGGTGGTGATGATGGATGTGTGTGGTGACTGAACTATGGAGAGGTCCAGAGGGGACTAGCAAGACTTATTTATTTAGAGTTTATGTCTAGTTTATTTTCCTTATTTTTGTTATGAAATTATGAGTTTATGATTGAGTTTGATGTGCATTGTAGCTTATTATGCTTCATTCTGGGAGCTTGAGTTTAGTTCATGTTGCTAGATTAGTTTTTGATTATGATATGATTTATTACTGCGTGGTTGTGAATAAATTGTGATCCAGCCGCATGTGGCTGTGTATATATCTTGTGTATTATAGATTTGGTCACCGGTACAGGGGAGACTCTGCCGAAATTTTTCGGTAGGAATTTCTCTGAACCGTGATAAATCTAAGTGTCGCTAATAATAGCATAAGTGACACTAGTAAGTAGAGTAGGAGTTAGGTAACGGTCGCCCTTAGAGAGTAGTAGTAAGAAGGGTGGTTGTTACATGCAGTTGGTATCAGAGCAGTGTTCCATTCTCCAGCATCACACACACATCAGCATCATCCTTGCCGTCTCCAAGTAAGAAAGTATTTAAATTCTTTCTTTGTTCTGCTTTCCTTATTATTAACTGCAGTATAGAGTACTTGTTTTTTTTTATTACTTAAGTAAGATCAAAGATTTAGTTTCCCTTTTCTTTATTCATATTTAAGTATGATTAGAAGGGTTAAAGTAAGATATCAAGTCTTTACCTTGAATAAATAGATGGCAAGAAGAGGACGTCCCCGTGCTACTCACACTGAGGAACCAGCTCAAGGGAACGAAGTGCCTAGAGCAACTGAGCCCAACCTTTCTGAAGTGGTTGCTCAGCTCCAGAGGCAAGTAGCAGAGCAACAGCAAGTGATTGCCAATCTGATGGCAAACCAGCAAGCAGTTCCTCCCCCTCCTCCAGTTGTCACTGCAGAGACCCCAGTGGTAACTGAGACTCCACCAGCTACTCAGGGAACCGTCACAGCACCCCAGAGACCAGAAGCTTACCTTATACAGTGGCTAAAGCTGAAACCAGAGAGCTTCTCAGGCACGACTAAGCCCTGGGATGCCCAGGCTTGGTTTAAAACACTAGAGAGCACTATGGAGCTTCTTGACTGGCCAAAAGTCGAGAAGGTCAAGTGCGCCTCTTTCTGTCTGTCTAGAGATGCTCGTATGTGGTGGGAGAGGATAAAGACCAAGAGAGCAGCTGATCAGATGACCTGGGCAGATTTCCAGTCAGAGTTCTATGAAGAGTTCTTCCACCTGCAGATTACCAACAAGCACTACGAGGAGTTTATAGAGTTCAAACAAGGTGACTTGTCAGTGGAAGAAGCAGCCAAGAAGTTCAAAAGGTTAGCTCGTCTCTGTCCAGAGCTAGTGAGTACAGAGAAGGAGCGAGTCAGGCTGATGCTCAGAATGCTGAGACCACAGATAGCACTGAATGTGAGCAGTGGAGCTCATCGGCCCCAGACTGGCGAAGAATTGATCAGTAGAGCATTAATCGCTGAACATTACATGAACAACATCAAAGCACAGTGAACACAACATCAGTCAGTAAAGACAGAGGACAAGACAGCAGGAAGCCAGAAGTCACAGTCAAGCAAGCGAGCTGGAAGGGCAAAGGTAAAAGGAAGCAGTGGAACACAGGAGGTGGCCAGAAGGGAGGACCAGCAAACAAGCAGACCAAGTTCCCTCCCTGTCCCAAATGTGGGAGAACACACCCAGGAGCCTGCCTTTTGGGTAAAACTGGATGTTACTCCTGTGGTCAGGAGGGACACATGGCTAAAGAGTGTCCTAACAAATTCAAAGCACCTCAACCACAGCCATTGCAATATGGAGGCCAGCCTGCACAGTTGCACCACATGGGAGCGGCATTGGAGGGACCCTACATCAGTCAAGGAAGGTTAGAAGCCCCACCAGTTCCAGCCTTTGATGGTGCCAGAGTATTCTCCCTCACCAAAGAAGAAGCTGCTAATGCCTCCACGGTCGTAACAGGTCAAGTAGTTATTTTCCAGCACATAGCTACTGTACTATTTGACACTGGGGCGACCCATTCTTTTGTATCGATACCTTTTGCCAGTAGTTTACAGGTGCCTACAGAAAGTATGAACTCCAAGTTCCTGACAACCCTACCTTCTGGGAAGTCATGGAATCCAATCAGTGGCTTCGAGCTGTACTGGTTAGAATTGCAGACCGAGAGCTATATGTAAATCTAATAGTCCTCGCCATGCAGGATTTCGATATCATTTTTGGTATGGATTTCCTCAGCAAGTACAGTGCCTCAGTGGACTGCCGCAGAAAGAAAGTAATTTTTAGTCCAGAAGGTGAGTCAACTTTTGAGTTCACCGGAGTGCCAAGGAGGAAGACCCAGAAGCTCCTCTCATCCCTAGCAGCACACCAGATGTTAGCTAAAGGGTGTGCAGGTTTTCTTGCATACATAGTAAAGGCAGAAGAGGAGAAGGGACTCAAGCAGGAGGAGGTCCGGGTAGTATGCGAGTATCCAGAAGTATTTCCAGAAGAGCTACCTGGACTACCTCCCAACAGAGAGGTGGAATTTGAGATTGAATTGGTTCCTGGAACCGGTCCAATTTCGAAAGCTCCGTATCGCATGTCTCCAGCAGAGCTGAAGGAGTTACAAGAGCAACTACAGGAGTTACTGGACAAAGGCTTCATTCGCCCTAGTCACTCACCTTGGGGAGCTCCTGTGTTGTTTGTCAAGAAGAAAGATGGGACAATGCGGATGTGCATAGACTACAGAGCTTTGAATCAAGTGACAATCAAGAACAAGTACCCCCTTCCCAGGATCGATGACTTATTTGATCAGTTAAGAGGAGCGACGGTGTTCTCAAAGATAGACTTGCGCTCTGGGTACCATCAGCTGAAAGTGAAAGAAAGAGATATACCCAGAACGGCATTCAGAACCAGATATGGACACTACGAGTTTGTAGTTATGCCATTTGGAGTGACCAATGCACCTGCGGTCTTCATGGACCTAATGAACAGAGTGTTCAGAGAATATCTTGACAAATTTGTCATTGTATTCATCGATGACATTCTGGTCTATTCAAGGACCCCAGAGGAGCATGACACGCACTTGAGGATAGTACTGCAGACAGAAGCAGCTTTATGCTAAATTCTCAAAGTGCGAGTTCTGGTTAAATCAGGTGGCGTTTTAGGTCACATTATCTCTAAAGAAGGTATTCAAGTGGATCCAGCCAAAGTGGAAGCGGTCAACAACTGGAGTAGACCCAAGAACGTCAGAGAGATCAGAAGCTTCCTTGGTCTAGCAGGGTACTACAGGAAGTTCGTGGAGGATTTTTCCAGGATAGCTTCTCCGCTAACAACCCTCACCAGAAAGAACAAGAGATTCGAATGGTCAGATAAATGTGAGCAGAGCTTCCAAGAGCTAAAGAAGAGATTGATCAGTGCTCCCATTCTGACTGTTCCACAGAGCGACAAGAGTTTCGACATCTACAGCGATGCTTCCAAGATGGGTTTAGGAGCTGTACTCATGCAAGAAGGAAAGGTCATAGCTTATGCTTCCAGACAACTCAAAGACTATGAGAAGAACTACCCTACTCATGATCTCGAGCTGGCAGTTGTAGTTTTTGCACTTAAACTCTGGCGACATTATTTGTATGGAGTCCAGTGTAGAATTTTCACAGATCATCAGAGTCTTAAGTACTTCTTCACTCAGAAGGACTTAAACATGAGACAGCGTAGGTGGCTGGAATTGGTCAAAGATTACGACTGTGAAATTCTCTACCACCCAAGCAAAGCTAACAAAGTGGCAGATGCACTCAGCAGAAAATCTAGTGCATCACTGATGTCTTTGTCATCACTAGCCCTGCCACTGCAGAAGGAGTTGTCAGATTTTGGACTTGAAATTATCGAAGGGCGACTCTCTACATTGACTTTAGAGTCTACTTGCTTGTGGAGATACAGAGAAAGCAAAGTGAAGATCCGGACATCCGGAAGATCAAGCAAGGGATACGAGAAGAAGACAACTCGGAGTTTAGAGTGTCAGATAGCGGAATTCTTTATCGGGAGTTGCATTTGAATGATGAGGAACCGAGAAAGAAGATCTTAGAGGAAGCTCACAGTACACCATATTCCATGCATCCTGGTTCTTCCAAGATGTACCAAGATGTGAAACAGAGGTTTTGGTAGTCAGGACTCAAAAGAGATGTAGCTAAGTATGTCAGTACCTGCTTGACATGCCAGAGAGTCAAAGCAGAACACCAGAGACCCGGAGGAGTTCTTCAGCCTCTTCCAATACCAGAATGGAAATGGGAAGATATATCCATGGACTTCATAACAGGTCTTCCAAGAACCACCAATGGACATGATGCGATATGGGTAATAGTGGACCGATTGACCAAGTCTGCTCACTTCCTAGCCATCAAGGTGTCCCACTCTATAGAGCAGTTGGCCCAGCTATATGTTAAAGAGGTAGTCAGACTTCATGGAGTTCCTAAATCTATCGTTTCTGATAGAGATGGGCGCTTCACTTCACAATTTTGGGAATGCGTTCAGAATGCACTAGGCACCAAACTTAAGTTCAGCACAGCTTTCCATCCACAGACTAATGGACAGACAGAGCGAGTGAATCAGATTTTAGAAGATATGCTCAAAGCTTGTGCACTGGATTTCAAGGGAAGTTGGTGCAAGCATTTGTGCTTAGCTGAATTCGCCTACAACAATAGCTATCAGGCCACCATCAAGATGGCACCTTATGAGGCACTATATGGCAGGAAATGCAGATCACCCATATGCTGGCAAGAAGCAGGAGAGAGAAAAGAAATGGAAGTAGAGCTGGGTATTCAGACAGAGCTGATGGACGAGACCACTCAGGCGATCCAGAAAATCAGACAGAGAATTGAGACTGCCCAGAGCAGACAGAAGAGTTATGCTGACACACGTCGTAGGCCATTGGAATTCCAAGTAGGAGATTCAGTTTTCCTCAAAGTCGCTCCTATGAAGGGAGTGATGAGATTTGGCAAGAAGGGCAAATTAAGTCCTCGCTATGTAGGACCTTACCTGTTCATAGAGAGGATTGGGAAGGTAGCTTACAGGCTGGACTTACCACAAGACATGTCAGCAATACACAATATATTTCATGTCTCCATGCTAAAGAAGTGTCTCCATGACCCGAGCCAAGTGATTCAGCCTCAGTCAGTGCAGATCCAAGAGGATCTTAGTTATAAGAGCAGACCTACACAGATAGTGGACAGAGCAGTCAAGAGATTGAGAAACAAAAAGTACCACTAGTGAAGGTCGTCTGGCAGAACCAGAAGCACGAGGAAATCACTTGGGAGCGGGAGGACAGTATGAGACAGAAGTATCCAGAGCTATTCTAAGTTCGAGGACGAACTTTTTATAAGGTATGGGGGATTGTAACGACCCAATTTTCCCTATTCTGAGTTTCAAATGTCCATAAAGATATTTGAAAATGCTTTTAAAATATTCTAGAGATTTTTAGAAATTTTTAGAGTATTTTTGCGTAATTTTTGGAGGTCGTTTAGCATTTTTACAAAACCAAAGAAGTTTAGGCAAAAAGCGTTGGAAGTGAGGTTTGAACCCGGGACCTCGGGTCAGACTGACCCAAGCCAAAACCGGCCTGACCAACTAAGCCAGCGAGTTTTTGTTAGTTGTATATGGAGCAATATGTATATAAGTAGTAGTTAGGAATAAGAATAAATAAGAAGGAAAATAGTGGCAGCCGAGACTCGAATCCGCGAGCCTTGACTTAGTCAAAGCGCAGCAAACCAACCGGTCTACAAAAGCTTTGTTAATTATATAGGAGGTGGGATATATTTAAGCTATAGTTAGAGCGTTTTGAATAAAAGGGGAATAAAAGTGCGCGGCTGGGATTCGAACCCATGAGCTGGGCTTTAAGCAAAACCGGCCCAAACCAGCTGAGCTACACGGACTTTGTCAACCTAATATGGAGAGAATTGGATATAAAGTATAGTTATAATGGAAACCCTAGATTTAAAGGAAAGCTTAAGTGTTTTACCATAACCCGAAACCTTTTCCCAAAACCTAACTTTCCTCTCTTCCTCTCGCGACGGCGATCCCTCTCGGGCGAAAACGAAGCTAAGGCTTCATCTTCGGCGACCGGCGAGCACTTCTCACCGTGGGTTCTTCACTGATTCGAAGTCTCCTTGTCGAAGAGAGCTCGTGGACACGAGGAAGGGTTCAAATCTCGAGTTTGGAGTCACTGCCGAAAACCCTAGAAGCCTCTTCCTCTCTTTCGGTTGTAAGTGCAAGCAAACCGTGGTAAGTACTACTCACCTGCGGTAGGAGTTGCTCCGATCTTTCGGTTTTCGTTTCCTTGTTTTCCTGAGTTTCTTGAATCCGAAACATGCTATAAGGATTTTGGCTTTTGGGTATTCTGCCGTGAGCTTCACAGGGAAATCAAGGTTTCGTTTAGGTTTGTTGAGCATGTAGTATGATTCTAGTGCCAAGTAGAATTGTATGCATTCTATCCTTAATTATTGCTAGGGATTTTGGCCGTGCACAGTGGAGTTTCGGTTGATTCCTTGCTGCCCTGTTTAGGATCATACCGAACAGATCATTATAGTTATCCCATGTCGCTGCCATGAGTTCACTTAAGGATGCATTGTCTTGGCTTGCTGTTGAATGCTTTGAGTTGTATGTTGTACATGAATTTCCTTGCTTTAAGGTCATGTTGTACATAGTTAAAGTTGATTAGAGATTTGTTTTTACAGCATGTTTAAGAAGTTGAGTAGCATTCTATGTCTGTTTGTTTTTACAGCATGATTAGGATCACTAAAGGTAGCATCCTTTGTCTATTTTACAGCATGCTTAAGAAACCCTAAAGTAGTATTCTTTGTCTATGTTTTATAACATGATTAGAATCCCTAAAGTAGCATTTTTGCCCTATTTTACAGCATGTTTAGAAAGTCCAGATTTGCTTTCCTTTGCTCTATTTTATAACAGGCTTAGGGAGTTCAGATTTGTTTTCCTTTGTGTTATTTTTATATAGCATGCTTGGTTAGTTGTAATCTTATACTTGTTAGATATATATCTAAAGGATTCTAATAAGCTCTAATAAAGGATTATGAGAAGTATGAGTAAAGAAAAAGACCAAGGTCTAATTAAAAAGAGATAACAAGTAAATTAAAGTAAGAGGCTAGTACCCGACATCCAAGAGCTTGTCGTTAAACAAATCCAGGTGACCATTTCCGAGGTCTTGGCCCTGGTAGACCGAGGTCTGCTCTTTTAGGATTGGTGGCTCGCAACCCCAACCTATTAGGGAACGCGCATGAGTTGGTACTAGGCCTGGGCCCAAGAAAAGAAAACCTAAGAAAAGAAAAGTTAAGTAAGAAGGAAGAAAGAAAAGAAAAGTTAAGTAAGAAGGAAGAAAGAAAGAAGAAGAAAGTAAAAGATAGAAATTAAAAGATTAATTTCTAACACAAGGATACAAGAAATGAAATAAGTTCCAAGCTTAGAATAAATAAGAATGGTTAGTTTTCTTTGATTCTAAGTTTACATTGTTAGTTTCTTGTTATCCTGCTTGATACTGAGTATGATTTGTATTCTGTTCATTTTCTGTATACCATGAGCACATGCAGATAAAGGAAAAGCTAAGATATGAAGGGAGGCGACAGGGTGGTGGTGATGATGGATGTGTGTGGTGACTGAACTATGGAGAGGTCCAGAGGGGACTAGCAAGACTTATTTATTTAGAGTTTATGTCTAGTTTATTTTCCTTATTTCTGTTATGAAATTATGAGTTTATGATTGAGTTTGATGTGCATTGTAGCTTATTATGCTTCATTCTGGGAGCTTGAGTTTAGTTCATGTTGCTAGATTAGTTTTTGATTATGATATGATTTATTACTGCGTGGTTGTGAATAAATTGTGATCCAGCCGCATGTGGCTGTGTATATATCTTGTGTATTATAGATTTGGTCACCGGTACAGGGGAGACTCTGCCGAAATTTTTCGGTAGGAATTTCTCTGAACCGTGATAAATCTAAGTGTCGCTAATAATAGCATAAGTGACACTAGTAAGTAGAGTAGGAGTTAGGTAACGGTCGCCCTTAGAGAGTAGTAGTAAGAAGGGTGGTTGTTACATTAACCTAATAAATTGAGTGTGGTGATTTTTTAACATGAATATAACCTAATTCATAATAAAAAATTCACCGCACTCAATATAATATGTTAAAATTATGGATGAAGATATTTTTAAGATAACGAGAAAATTAGAAACTCATAGAAACTTGTTTCATGAAATTCCGAGAGCTTTAGTCCCATATTTAGTGAAACATAGATAGTTTAGTATTAATTATGTATGTTAGCGTTTAACGCATGTTCGAATACGTGTTTAAAACTTAAACTATAGATCTACATATGTCATAATTTCATGAAATAAGAGTCTATGAGTTTCTAATTTTCCCTTAATCATAAATATATCCACATCCTTAATTTTAAAATAATATATTGAGTTTCGTGTTTTTTTTACCTGAATTAGGTCAAATTCGGGTTAAAAAATCACCACACTAAATATATGAGATTAAAATTATGGATGAAGATATTATTAAGATCATGAGAAAATTAGGAACCCATAGAAACTTATTTCATGAAATTCCGAGATCGTTAGGTTCATATTTAGGTCTTCCGAATGATTTTTCTTTTCTTTTTTATTTTTCTTAAATTTGGGAAGAATCCTGGATTCGTCCCAAAATCTGGGACGAATCTTGAATTCGTCCCAAAATCTGGGATGAATCCAGGAATTCGTCGCAAAATTTGGGACGAATACAGGATTCGTCCCAAAATTTGGGACGAATCCAGGATTCGTCCCAGATTTAAAAAAAATAAAAAATAAAAGAAAAAAATTTAGAAAACCTAAATATGTATCTAACGATCTCAGAATTTCATGAAACAAGTTTCTATGAGTTTCTAATTTTCTCATGATCTTAAAAATATCCTCATCCATAATTTTAACCTCATATATTTAGTGTGGTGATTTTTTAACCCAAATTTGTCATAATTTGTAATAAAAAATTCACCGCACTTAATAATATGTTAAAATTATGGATTAATATATTTTTAAGATCATGAGAAAATTAGGAACCCATAGAAACTTGTTTCATTAAATTTCGAGATCGTTAGGCCCATATTTAGGCATTCCAAATGATTTTTCTTTTATTTTTTATTTTTCTTAAATTTGGGATGAATCTTGGATTCGTCCCAAAATTTGGGATGAATCCAGGAATTCGTCCCAAAATTTGGGACGAATCCTTTGGGACGAATCCAGGATTTGTCCCAGATTTTAAAAAAATAATAAATAAAAGAAAAATCATTCGGAAGGCCTAAATATGGACCTAATGATCTCGGAATTTCATGAAAAAAGTTTCTATGGATTCCTAATTTTCTCATGATCATAAAAATATCCTAAATCTGAATTTTAACCTAATAAATTGAGTGTGGTGATTTTTTAACATGAATATAACCTAATTCATAATAAAAAATTCACCGCACTCAATATAATATGTTAAAATTATGGATGAAGATATTTTTAAGATAACGAGAAAATTAGAAACTCATATAAACTTGTTTCATAAAATTTTGAGATCGTTAGGTCCATATTTAGTGAAACATAGATAGTTTAGTATTAATTAAGTATGTTAGCATTAAACGCATGTTCGAATACGTGTTTAAAACTTAAAATATAAGTCTACAGATGTCAGAATTTAATGAAATAAGAGTCTATGAGTTTATAATTTGATATTAATCATAAATATATCCTCATCCTTAATTTTAAAATAATATATTGAGTTTCATGTTTTTTTTACCTGAATTAGATCAAATTCGGGTAAAAAAATCACCACACTAAATATATGAGATTAAAATTATAACAACCAACTTTCCCTATTTCGAGTTCTAAATGTCCTTAAAAAATATTTGGAAATGCTTTTAAAATATTCTAGAGAATTTTAGAAATTTTTAGAGTATTTTTATGAAATTTTTGGAGGTCGTTTGGTATTTTTACTAAACGAAGGAAGTTTTGACAAAAAATTGTCAAAGCCGAGATTCGAACCGTGGACCTTGGACCTGAACCGAACCTTAACCGAATCCAGCCAGCCAACTGGTCCGCGACCTTTTTGTGATCAAATAGGAATTCAATTGATCTTAAGTCAGAATTAACCTTAAGCCATAAAAGGAAACGGAAATACCAAAATAAAGGGCTGAGGCAAGATTCGAACTAATGATCTCCAACTCAGCCAAGCCTTTATCTGCCCAGGCTGACCAAGTGAGCAAGCAATTGTTTCTTGAAGAAAAATGAAACCAATAGTAGTTAAGCGATATTTTAGAAACCGAAAATAAACTTTGGAATAAAAGTGCGCGGCTGAGGGATCGAAGCCGAGGCCTTTAACCCGAGCAAAACCCGGCTGACCAGCTGTGCTAGCAGGCGTTTCTTATTAAAGAAGGAGAAATGTTCTATTTAAGCAGTATTTACCGAATAGGGAATAAATAGGAATAAAAATGGTTGCATGTAAGTACTACTCACCTGCGGTAAGAGTAGTTTTCGGTTTGTGATTCTCCTTGTTTTTGAATCGTGTAGTAAAGGTTGTTGTTTGGAACTTGCTGCCGTGTACTTCCAATAAGGGAAATAAATGGTATGGGTAAGAATGTGGTTTAGATCTCGTTAGTTTCAAACAGAGCAAAGGATTTTGTGTTTTGAATTAGCAACCATGAATCACAAAGGAAGAAAGTAGTAATTCAATTTTTATTGGTTGCTGCCATGAACTCAATCCCGAATTTAAGTGATGTTTTCTGGTTTACATGGTTTTGTTGCCGTGAGTTTTATAAGAAGATGGGAATGGGTTTTTAATGAATTTGGCACATAGTCTAGACTTCCAAATTCTGATAATAAGCATCTCATAGTTGGATTTTTGTTTCCCTTTGCCTTACTGCTATGGTGTGCTATAATCTGATAACCTTTGTTCCTTTATTTTTGCTGCCATGAATCAAAGAAGAAAGAAGGGGTTTTGATTGGATTAGGTTTCATTGGGTTTGGCAAATAGTTAGGCTTCTTAATTATGATAATAAGCAAGCTTGATTCCTTGCTTCGGATTTTACTGGGCCGAGTAGAATTATATGATAGAGCCTTAGTTTCCCTTCATGCTTTTGGATCATGCTGTATAGAATTGTTGCTAGGGATTTAGCCTTTCTTTCCTGACTCCGGAACATGCAGAATTTAGGTTTGGGTTTCTTTGTTGCTGAGGTATTAAATCTGAATTTCCTTCATATAATTCAGATTGGAGTTTCTTTAGTTTGCAGTGGCCCTTATAGCAAGTGCAGATCTGAGCCTTTCCTTAATGCTGTTGTGCCGAACTAGTCTTGATTTCCTTTGGGATTTGTTGGGTACAAGTAGCCATGTGTTCAAATAATCTAGTTCCAGATTTTTAATTAAGTATACAGTTTAGTTCATTCTGTTGTAGCATTTCAGTTTACGATTTCAGTCTAGATTTCTTGCTACCTAGAACCAACTGTCATAGGAATAGTTTCTTAGCATGAGAAATTAGTAGCTTTATAATCTTCTTTTGCTGTTTTCCCTTCCTTTCCGTTTACAAGCATGAGAAATTTACGAACAGTATTAGTTCTTAATTCTTTTCACTTGCCGTATTTTATAGCATGATTAGTAAGTTCAAAGTTGCTTTCTTTTGCTTTATTTTATAGCATGATTAGTAAGTTCAAAGTTGCTTTCTTTTGCTTTATTTTATAGCATGATTAGTAAGTTCAGATTTACTTTCCTTTGCTTTGTTTTATAACATGCTTAGAGAGTTCAGATCTGCTTCCCTTATGTTATTTTTATATAGCATACTTGGTTAGTTGTAATCCTATACTTGTTAGATATATCTATAGGATACTAATAGGCTCCAATAAAGGATTATAAGAAGCATGAGTAAAGAAAAAGACTAAAGTCTAGTTAAAAAGAGATAACAAGTAAATTAAAATAAGAGGCTAGTACCCGACTTCCGAGGTTGTCGTTAAACAAATCCAGGTGACCAATTCCGAGGTCTTGGCCCTGGTGAGACCGAGGTCTTTATCCTCATAGGGCTGGAGGCTCGCTACCCCAGTCACTATTAGAGAGCACGCAAAACAAAGATGGTACTAAGCCTGGGCCCAAAGAAGAAGAAAAGAAGAAGAAAGAAAAAGAAAAGAAGAAGAAAGAAAAAGAAAAGGAAGAAGAAAGAAAAAGAAAAAGAAGAAGAAAGTGAAAGAGAAATTAAAAGATTAATTTCTAGTATAAAGATGTAGGAAAATGAAACGAGTATTATACTTAGAATCAATGGAAGTTTAGTTCTTAAATTCTAAGCCTACAGTAGTAGTTTCATTATTTTCCTATCAGTTAGTGAGTATGCTTAGTATTCAGTTTTATTTCTATATACCATGAGTAAATGCAGTTTTCCTTTTAGCATTTCAGATTTATTATTGTTGCATTACTTTTATGCACTTCGAGTTTTATGAGATAGATTAGTACTTACTAAGCGTTTTGCTTATAGTTTTATTTTCTTTCCTCCTACTGCAGATAAAGAAAAAGCTAAGATATGAAAGGGAGGCGACAGGGTGGTGGTGGTGATGAAGGTATGTGATGACTGGACTATGGAGAGATCCAGAGTTTGCTAGCAAACCTTCAGGACCTATATGTTTAGAGTTTATGTTTTAGTTCTTTTCTTAAATACTATTATGAAGTTTTGTGAGATTGTGATTGAGTTTGATTCGTATTTGTAGCTTATCATGTCCTACTCTTGGAGTTATGTTTAGTTCTTATTGCTAGACTAGTTTTCATTGATTATAGTGTGATTTTATTACTGTGTAGTTGTGAAAAATGTGTTCCAGCCGCCTGTGGCTGCGTATATATTGTTTGTATTATGGATTTGGTCACCGGTACAGAGGAGACTCTGCCGAAATTTTTCGGTAGGAATTCCTCTAGGGCCGAGATAAATCTAAGTGTTGCTAATAATAGCATAAGTGACACTAGTAAGTAGAGTAGTAGTTAGGTAACGGTCGCCCTTAGAGAGTAGTAGTAAGAAGGGTGGTTGTTACAAAAATTATGGATGAGGATATTTTTAAGATCATGAGAAAATTAGAAACCCATAGAAACTTGTTTCATGAAATTCCAAGATCGTTAGGTTCATATTTAGGTCTTCTGAATGATTTTTCTTTTATTTTTTATTTTTCTTAAATTTGGGACGAATCCTGGATTCGTCCCAAAATCTTGGACGAATCTTGGATTCGTCCCAAAATCTGGGACGAATCCAGAAAAATCATTTAGAAGACCTAAATATGGACCTAACTATCTCGGAATTTCATGAAACAAGTTTTGATGGGTTCATAATTTTCTCATGATTTTAAAAATATCGTCATCCATAATTTTAAACTCATATATTTAGTGTGGTGATTTTTTAACCCAAATTTAACCTAATTCATAATAAAAAATTCACCGCATTTAATATACTATGTTAAAATTATGGATGAGGATATTTTTAAGATCACGATAAAATTAGGAATCCATAGAAACTTGTTTTATGAAATTCCGAGATCATTAGGTCCATATTTAAGCATTTCAAATAATTTTTCATTTAATTTTTATTTTTATTAAATTTGGGACGAATCCTGGATTCGTCCCAGAATTGGGGACGAATCCAGAATTTTGTTCCAAATTTGGGACAAAGTTGGCAACAAAAAAATTTTGATGCTAAAAGCCCTAGATCCAGATTAAATTCAACTCATCACGCCTTTCTTCCCCCATTTCTTTCCTCTCTCCCTCGTTCCCCTTTCCAACCAGCGATTTCCAGGAGGATTTCGGCCACATCTCCGACGACGGTGTGATCTCCAGCGGTGGAAGCTTTCCGATTTGTAAGCCCATCTCCTCTCTACGCTGCTCTCCCATCTCCCTCTCTCGGCAACTGGGCTCTGGCCAAGGGGCCGGGCACTGCCAGCCGGCGGTGGCTACTGTCAGGCGCCAGCCGCCACTTCCAGGCACCGGTGGCCAGTGGCTTGACGCAGTCTGGCCACTGCCAGGCGCTGGATGACCAACTCTGGCCGCCGGCGCAGGCCTAGCGGTGTGTGGCTGCCGTCGTGTGGCTGGCCAACTCTGGCTCGTGTCGCGTTGCTGGCCCGCGTCGCGTCATTGGCAGTGCCTGGCTTAACCTTACAGCATGAGGTTGATACAGCAATGAAATGATGTTTGTTACACTGTTGGTCAGACTGCTGTAGTTAATTCAACTTGTTTGTATTTATCATTGAAATGCTATTGATTTGTTGATAGCCTGACACCCCTATGATGATGAAATGCAAATACAAAAGATTTATTTCTGAACTTAATCTTCAGGTTGTTCTGCTCATGGATTAGATATTATGATGCTCTTGTTATACAGATGATGTAGTTTAATTTTCTGAAAAGTAGAATTTGTCCATTGTCTATGCATGATTACATTAATACATTAGCTTATTATTAGCACACAACTATGTAAGGGATCGGTGGCCGGCTAGAAAGGGGTTGGATAGCTAGGTCACCCCCAAGTTCGATTTCTTCTCTACACGGTTAGTTTGCGTAAGCGGAAATGAAACTAAAACAAGAAAGCAATGAGTAAGAACACAAACGCTAACACGATTCTTATACGTGGTTCGGAGATTGCTTGCTCCTACTCCATGGCGTGTCCTTGAGGTGGACGAGCCCTTGATCCTTCGGTGGATCAGTCCTCGGCAATCTCCGGCTAGCTCTTACTCCTTCTCGGTGGAGTAAACCTCTCACAAAGTATCTCTTCCTCTTTACAATGATGAACTTAGGTTTAGGAGGAAGAGAGTAGGCTTGGAAGCTTTTAGGCATTGACAAGGAGTTATTCAATAAGCATGAGTAACCTCCTTCAAGCCCCAAAGCTTCCCTTAAATAAGAGGAGAGAGTTGATCATCATATCAACTCATCTCGGCACCAGTCGACTGGCAAAACCATCAGTCGACTGGTGTTACCGTTAGAGGTAGCCAACGGCTACTTTCTAGCACCAACGGTCATTTACCAATCGACTGCTAAAACTAGCAGTCGACTGGTGCAGTCGACTGCTAAAACTTGCAGTTGACTGATCCACACCGACCGAACGAACAGAACCATTCTGTTCACGCCCAGTCGACTGCTAAAACATGCAGTCGACTGCTACAGTAACGCTACAGTACTGCTACCGTGCTGCTACAGTGAACCCTAGAATTTATGCTTTTACTCCGAGTACAATCTCTCGTGCACTCGTACCCTCACCCTTACAACTCTTTTGATGTTTCCTTTGCAGCTTTAACAGAACCTTCAAGCATACTTTCTTTGTCTCTCGTCCCTCAGATGCATTCATGCCTGCGGCTCGTCCCCAATGCCATCCTTCGCGTATGCCTCAAAATTGCTTCCCTCGGCCCTTGTCCTCACTGCCTTGTCCACGGTCCCTCGGATGCTTCATCCTTTACCGGACCCGAAGCCATCAACCTGAGTCACATGTATATCATGCAAACCTGCACAACTCAAATACACATATCAGATACAAGGATGAACCTAACTTAAACTCTTTGACACACACATCAAAACTATGATCGTACCGATCAAAACCTAGGTCGATTGCACCAACAAACTATTCTTTAGAATATCAGAAAAATATTTTCATAGTCTTGGATCTCTGATTGACAGATTGACTACTTTCCAGCACCAACGGTCATTTACCAGTCGAATGCTAAAACTAGCAGTCGACTGGTGCAGTCGACTGCTAAAACTTGCAGTCGACTGTTCCACACCGACCGAACGAACAGAACCATTCTGTTCGCGCCCAGTCGACTGCGCAGTCGACTGCACCAGTCGACTGCTAAAACATGCAGTCGACTGCTACAGTACTGCTACAGTAACGCTACAGTGCTGCTACAGTGAACCCTAGAATTTATGCTTTTACTCCGAGTACAATCTCTCGTGCACTCGTACCATCACCCTTACGACTCTTTTGATGCTTCCTTTGCAGCTTTAACAGAACCTTCAAGCATACTTTCTTTAGCTCTCATCCCTCAGATGCATTCAAGCCTACGGCTCGTCCCCAATGCCATCCTTCGCGTATGCCTCGAAATTGCTTCCCTCGGCCCTTGTCCTCGCTGCCTTGTCCACGGTCCCTCGGATGCTTCATCCTTCACCAGACCCGAAGCCATCAACCTGAGTCACATGTATATCCTGCAAACCTGCACAACTCAAATACACATATCAGATACAAGGATGAACCTAACTTAAACTCTTTGACACACACATCAAAACTATGATCGTACCGATCAAAACCTAGGTCGATTGCACCAACAATCTCCCCCTTTTTGATGTGTGGCAATATGTTTAAGTTAGGCATAAATATCAACATGAAAATTAGAAGCAATATGTAAACATGAAGCATAATACCCAAGCTCCCCCTTAACATATGCTCTCAACCATAATTTTTAAGTTTTGCACATAGTTAGGTTTTTAACTTAAACCTTTGCATTTCTCCCCCTTTGACACCATCAAAAATTGTACCAAACATGTAGACATACTATGGTATCAATGTGGACTTAAAAATACCCAAAACCAGCTCTTGAAAGTGCTGGAAAACAGCTACCAGTCGAATGCTATCTGTCGCAGTCGACTGGTACAAACCAATCCGAATTTCAGCATTTTACAACCAACTTCAGAAATGCATAGAAAATTTTAGAAAATTCGAAAACTCATGAAATTTTGAACACATATTTCTTATAATGTTATTTAACAAGGAAAAATATGTTTCTATGAAAATTCATCATATTTTTGAAGTTTTAATAAAAACTCAAACACCTTGAAAAATACTCAAGTTTATATCAACTTAAACCCTTGTTTTGAATTCATATGTTTCAAAATAAGTATCCACTGTAAATAAAACATAGAATTGTTTTTCAAAACATTTGAAATGTCCAACTATGATCTATGGGCAAGATGTCCATTAATTAAATATTTATTTTCCCCATAGTTGGCCTATGATCACTAAAAATTGATACATCTCATAACTCATCAAGATGCTATAAGCATAAGTGAATTATTTGTATCATCCTATCATCTCACATTTAAGGTTAGAAAATAATGCAAATCATTATGAGATGAAGATAGCTCCTACTTAGCCCCCTTGATCATGAATTTCTATCAAGGCTAAGTGCTCCCCCTTAAGGTCTCAAGTCAACCATTTTTCAAGGATTTGAACTATGATTTTAATGGTTGACTAACCTAAAATCCTCTAACCCTTGAGGATTGATTTTGGTACCCAATAGAGGTTTTTCTTAATTGGGTTTACCAAATATTCCTTGGGGATCCATTTTCTATCTATGGTCTTATTTTTTGATTGCCCCCTAGTAAGTAGATAATGGTAGGTCTTTTCATTATTGGGTTCATTGTATCCTAACCCATTTTTCTTAAAACTTGCCCTTTGGCTCCCAATGATCATGTTTAGGGTTTTAGAGCCAATTTCAAATTTTCTAAGGTCATTAGTAAGGTATTCTACCTTTTCCCTTAATTTCTTATTTTCTTCTTTTAAACATGAATCATTTGAATTTGTAGAAGAAACATGCATATCATTATCCTTAATAGTCATGAATTCTAATTTTTCCTTAAGCATGCAAATATCATTTTTAAAGGATTTGTTCTTTCTTTTTGCCTTAAACAAATCATCATTTGTGCTTCAAATAATTTTAATTAAGACATGAGGAGGAAGATTATGTACCTCACTTACCGAGACGTCCGAATCCGATGTTTGACCTCCCCCTTCACTTGAGCTCCCCTCTTCATCTTCACTTGAGCTCTTTCCCTCTTCATTTTCGGATGAGGTGGAGGCTATATCATCAATTCCCATTAGCGCAAAATTGACTACATGGTGCTCTTCTTCCTCCGATGATGATGAAGGATCATCCCATGTTGCTTTTAGGTTTTGAGCCTTCTTCCCTTTTTCTTTTGTCTTCTTCTCCTCCCTCTTCTTCCCTTCCTTCCTCTTCAAGAGAGGACAATCATCTCTTATGTATCCTTCTCCTTGACAATTATAGCAAATGATCTTCCTTGTCCTACTTTTGCTTCTAGTACTTTTCCTAGCACAAGATTTGTTAGAAGAAAAAGATTTAAATGTCTTTCTCATCTTCCTTACCATATATGCCTCTTGATCGCTATCCATTGAGGCACTTGATTCTTCGGAGTCGGAAGATGGTGGTGATGAAGATTTCTTCTTCTTTCCCTTTCCCTTGTTTGCCACAAGGGCTACTCCTCTTGATCTATGTGCTTCTTCATCTAATCCTTCAACTCTTGTTTCGTGGAGCTCCATTCTTGAGAAGAGGTCATCTAGAGAGGATTTCTCTAGGTCCTTTGATATGTAGTATGAATCTACAATGGAGCTCCAAGTTGTGGTTCTTGGGAAAGCATTTAGGGCTTTCATCATCATGTCTCGATTTGAGAGTGTCTCACCTACACTTGTTAGTCCATTAATAATTTCCTTAATTCTAGAATGTAAAATTGATACCTTTTCTCCTTTCTCAAGCTTGATATTGTTGAGTTGAGTTCGAAGGAGGTCTCTTCTTGCCAATTTTGCTTCCAATGTCCCTTCATGAAGCTCCACTAGCTTTTCCCATAACTCCTTGGCGCTTGAGTAGGTTCCAACCCTTGTTATTTCTTGTTGGGGAAGAACATTGTGTAGATGATGGATTGCCTTGGCATTTGCTAGATGCTCTTCTTTTTGCCTTTTGGTCCATCTTGTTATATCGATTGTCTCATTGTGTTCATCCTTGGGCTCTTCAAAACCACTTCTCATGATTAGCATAATGTCAAAATCGGTATTAAAAAATACCTCCATTCTCTTCTTCCACCAAGAGAAGTCGCCTTCGAATTTGGGTGGATGAATGTTTGAGCCGACCATTTTGATGAAATGCTATTCTCGGCGATTAGTCCGTTGAAGGGCGTCCTTGCTCTGATACCACTTGTAAGGGATCGGTGGCTGGCTAGAAGGGGGGTTGGATAGCTAGGTCACCCCCAAGTTCGATTTCTTCTCTACACGGTTAGTTTGCGCATGCAGAAATGAAACTAAAACAAGAAAGCAATGAGTAAGAACACAAACGCTAACACGATTCTTATACGTGGTTCGGAGATTGCTTGCTCCTACTCCACGGCGTGTCCTTGAGGTGGACGAGCCCTTGATCCTTCGGTGGATCAGTCCCCGGCAATCTCCGGCTAGCTCTTACTCCTTCTCGGTGGAGTAAACCTCTCACAAAGTATCTCTTCCTCTTTACAATGATGAACTTAGGTTTAGGAGGAAGAGAGTAGGCTTGGAAGCTTTTAGGCATTGACAAGGAGTTATTCAATAAGCATGAGTAACCTCCTTCAAGCCCCAAAGCTTCCCTTAAATAAGAGGAGAGAGTTGATCATCATATCAACTCATCTCGGCACCAGTCGACTGGCAAAACCATCAGTCGACTGGTGTTACCGTTAGAGGTAGCCAACGGCTACTTTCCAGCACCAACGATCATTTACCAGTCGACTGCTAAAACTAGCAGTCGACTGGTGCAGTCGATTGCTAAAACTTGCAGTCGACTGATCCACACCGACCGAACGAACAGAACCATTCTGTTCACGCCCAGTCGACTGCTAAAACATGCAGTCGACTGCTACAGTAACGCTACAGTACTGCTACCGTGCTGCTACAGTGAACCCTAGAATTTATGCTTTTACTCCGAGTACAATCTCTCGTGCACTCGTACCCTCACCCTTACAACTCTTTTGATGCTTCCTTTGCAGCTTTAACAGAACCTTCAAGCATACTTTCTTTGGCTCTCGTCCCTCAGATGCATTCATGCCTGCGGCTCGTCCCCAATGCCATCCTTCGCGTATGCCTCGAAATTGCTTCCCTCGGCCCTTGTCCTCACTGCCTTGTCCACGGTTCCTCGGATGCTTCATCCTTTACCGGACCCGAAGCCATCAACCTGAGTTACATGTATATCCTGCAAACCTGCACAACTCAAATACACATATCAGATACAAGGATGAACCTAACTTAAACTCTTTGACACACACATCAAAACTATGATCGTACCGATCAAAACCTAGGTCGATTGCACCAACAAACTATTCTTTAGAATATCAGAAAAATATTTTCATAGTCTTGGATCTCTGATTGACAGATTGAGTTTACCTCATTTGTAGATTTGTTCCCTAAGAATGCCTTTGTTCACTTAACAAGTGGAATACCTTCCTGTTGTCTTTCCAGATGAGAACAAACAACAGAACATAGTAAAATTTTCAGATAGGGTAAGCATGTCCAATGAATTTTAATTTGCAATATATTTTAAATATATATATTAGATTAGATATGTGTATATCTGTGAAGATTTGTATAGATTTGATTGATTTAGTTGTCATCTTTAGTTGATCTCATTCCTTGGTAATAGTTGTCTAAATTAGAAGTTTTATTAGTGCTTAACTAGGTTTGCTAGATATCAAAACAATTGTATATAATCTTATTATTGTGATCAATAATATTTAGGCTAAATAACTTTAAGCCCCCTGTGTTTTCTATGAAGTAGCAGTTTGCCCACTTATTTAAAAAATAACACTTAACCCCTTTTGACCTGAAGTGTTTCATTTTTTATTTAAAATTCGGAAGTTACTGTCTGAATTCATAATGTTGTTTGTGCAGGTCTTAATTTGCCGTGAACTCAATGTAGTTGAAGACAACCGTATTTGTTCACCTCTTTTCGGTATTCCTAAGTTCATTAATATACATTTACTGATCTGTATATAAAGTTAGTTTTAATAATTATGTTATAGTTGATTCATTGTGTTCCTTCATTTTTGATAAAGTGCTCTTTGTTGTTTTGTCTTCAATGATAAGATTTATTTATAGTAACTTTTCTAATTTTTATTTTAATTAATATTGTTAATTTGTTTTTAACAGGGTTGGTGAGGCGAAATATATGTCGGAGAAAAAAGTAAGTATTAAGTAACATGTTAAACTTTTAATTTTATTTATTTATTTATTTTTTTCTAATTGCATTTTAAAAGTTAAATAAGGGTATCATTTTTTTTATAAATTTATTGAAATTTGCTACTACTGCATTATTAGTTCAAATTCCAAATTATGATTAGAGTTTGCCTAGCAACCAAGTAACCATGAGTACTAAAAGACTACTATCACCTAATTGATCTTAACTAGTTTGTGTTTTCTTCATTCGAGCTATTTTCATATGTAAGGAATTTTAAGAATGTGTTTCATGCTCTCCATGTCAGATGGAAATAGAATATTTGTAGCTATTGTTTCATATGGTGAAATAGGTTGTATCATAACAATTTGATGTGGTAATTAAAATAGGTTGTATCATATTTACGATACTTGTACTTAGCTTCAAGATACTTCTTATAATTTTATTTACCGTTGCTATGACATGGATGATTCATATCGTTGGTAAATAGGGCATTTATTTGAATGTTTAAGGAATTTAAGAGTTATGTGTTGTTTCCTATACCAATCTTTCTTGTTACAAATGATCTGGTTTATTTGTTTGTTGTTATGTAGGAAAAGAAGATTTGAGGGGCTAGAATTTGTGGCATAAGAAGATGACTTGATGTATCTTAGTTTGTTTAACTTCTTGGATTGATGGACTTGTTTAACTTTTGGAGTGTTGAAATTGTATAATATTTTGGAGTAGCTTGAAGAAGACAAATCTTGTATAACTTGTTGAGACCTTTATATTTGTTGAATTATGAGTTGAGTTCAATTATTAATAAATGTATGTGAAATTAGGATGTGTTGAATGCATATAATGTGCTATTTGAATTTGTTGTTTATGTATGTATGGATGGAATTGCAGAAATAAATTGTATCTGGAATTTTTTTTTATATTAGGGATAAATTTGGCAACAAAATGATTTGTTGCCATTTTATCGTACTTAATTTTCATGACAAAATCATTTTCGTCCCAGATTTTGGGACAAATCTATGAATTTGTCCCAGATTCTAGGACGAATATGTGGATTCGTCCCAGATTTTGGGATGAAATCTGGGACAAAAATTTATTTATTGTAAAATAAATTAGTATTTTTGTTGCCAAATTTGTCGCAAATGTTCATGAAAATTAGTTACGAATTTGGCAACGAAAATATAATTTGTTACCAAATTTTGTTGCCAAATTCGTTGCCAATTTTGTAACAAATTTATTATTCGTTGCAAAATTAGGGACAAACTTGGCAACAAAAAATTAATTCGTCACCGAATTCGTCCCCAAATTCATTGCAAAATTAGGAACAAACTTCGCAACAAAAAAATAATTCGTCACTGAATTCGTCCCCAAATTCGTTGCAAAATTAGGAACAAACTTGGCAACAAAAAAATAATTCGTCACCGAATTCGTCCCCAAATTCGTTGCAAAATTAGGAACAAACTTGGCAACAAAAAATAATTCGTCACCGAATTCGTCCCCAAATTCGTTGCAAAATTAGGGACAAACTAGAGTTTATTGTTGCAAATTTGGCAACGAATTTGGGGTCGAAAATTTTATTCATCGCCAATTTTGTCCCCAAATTCGTTGCCAAATTTGCAACAAAAAAAAAATTCGTTCCAAAAGTTGGCATCAAACGGTTTGGGACGAAAATTTTTTTGTCCCTGAATTCGTCCCAAAAAATTTTGCAACGAATTTTTTTTATAAATTCGTCCCCAAATTCGTCCCAGAAAGTACTAATTTTTGTAGTGTATGCTGAGAGACTTGCATTGTTGTAACGACCCAATTCTCCTTACTTTGAGTTCTAAATATCTTTGAAAATGTCTGAAAATACTTTTAAAATATTCTAGGGATTTTTAGGAATTTTTAGAGTATTTTTATGCAATTTTTGGAGGTCGTTTAGTAGGGTTACAAAAGAAAGAAGTTTTGAACAAAAATGTAGAAGGTGAGATTCGAAACCACGACCTCGGGTCGGACTGACCCAAGCGAAACCGGCCCAACCAGCTGAGCTGCGCGTGATTTGTTAACCAAATATGTAGCGAAATATATTTAAGCTATAGTTGGGAACGTTTAAAATAAATTGGAATTAAAAGTGCGCGACTGAGGATTTGAAACCCAAACCTGTGACTTCAAGCAAAACTCAGCTGACCAGCTAAGCCAGCGGGCTGTGTTAACCTAAGAGGGAGAGAAATATATTTAAGGTATAGTATTTAATAAAATAACCTAGGTTGTAAAAGAGGTTAAGTTAAGAGAGGAAAACCTAAAATTTTCTCTCAAAATTTCCCTTCTCCTCACGCACGCGGCGTCGTTTCTTCTATCGGGCGAAAACCCCAGCCAAGGCTAGGGTTCCTCCCTCCGGCGTCGGCGAGGTGTTTTCCGGCCGATCTCCACCCGTGGGTGACCATTCCGGCAAGGGGAGCTCGGGGAACACAAGGAAACGGGAGAAAAACGAAGCTCTACCGAAACCCTAGGACACTTCTCTTCGGTTGTAAGTCCAAGAACCCGAAGTAAGTGCTTCTCACCTGCGGTAGGAGTAGCTTTCGGGGTTTTCGTTTACGTTTTTGTTGTTGTGTAATGAACAGGAGCAGCTTTTCATTCTAGCATATGGTTTTGATTTCAACCCTTGCTCTAACAATTTGGTTTAAGATTTGGTTCATGTTCTTTTGATATTTTTAGAGCACGGACAGAAGGTTTAAGGGTCTTCCTTGATTGTTACAGCATGATAATGTAAATGTATTTACCTTACATTCAAGCATGTCTAAGTAGTCATACTTCCTTCAAGTCACAGCATGATTAAAGGACTGTTAAGGTTTATAAATAAGTTGGTTTTACAAACTTGCTGTTCGGAATTGGTTGCTGCCGTGGGCTTGACCAAATTCATTTCCTGTGACCAAGTAGTTTTTTTTTAATTTGCTGTTGAGTTTTGCTTTGAATATATATCTTTATATATCAGTGGAATATGGTTTTAAAATCTCCTGTATAATGTATATATGTGAGAAGTACAAACAAGCAAGACTAAAGTCACAAGTTGAACCTGAATTCCAGAATTTAAAATCAAAGAACACTAAGTGCTTAAATAAATGCCAAGGCATTTTATTTAGAAGAAGTAATTAAAGAAGGATATAAAGAAAAGTATTTTACTTTTAAAGGGCATGTACCAGACACAAGGTCCAAGGGATGGGCTCCGAGTTGCCCCTAGACATAAAGTCTAGAAGTGTCTTAATGGTTTTGGGATTAGCTACCTCAATTCTCATTAAGAAAGGCGCGCAAAGTGGTACAATGCCGGGCCCAAGTAAAGTTGAATATTATTTTTAAAGTATAAAAGTATTAATTTGGAGACAAATAGAACAAGTTCCTTTATCCAAGTTGCAAATTCTAGCAAGTTAAATGGTTGTTTCCTTTAGAGATGCATGATGTAGTTCTATATTGCTATTTTCATGTTGAGCATGTACTCTCTGCTTTCTTTAATGTTTATGCATTCCTTATCGGATTTTGTGAGTAGAAAGCACTTACTAAGCTTTTAGCTTATAGATATTACTTTCCTCCTACTGCAGATACAGATAAAAATAAAGGAAAGGCTAAAGTGGTATAGAAGAAGGCGACAAGGAGACGTTGATGGTGTGTGTGGTGGCTGTTATGGAAGCTTGGGGCCTTGCTAAGAAATTGCTGCAAGTTAATTTAATTAGTTTTCTTTTTAAATAACTAGGAGAATTTAGAGAAGTACAGATTCTTTTTGCTCTTTCTGTTTTGCTGTTTTGAAGTTGTTCCAATGCTTTTGTTCTGTTGAATTCCTGGAACCATTCGGTTGGTTAAATGCTTAGTTAAATGCTTGCTTAAATGTTTTAGTTGTTGAATTTCTAGAGTTGTTTTGATGCAGTTTACAGTAGGTTAATGCTAGAATTTGAAGTTCTAATTGCATGCTGCTTGTGTTAGTTTTGTCACTGCTAAGAGTTTAATGAGATTCGTTAATTAAATTGTTAGTGAATTGTAGAGATTCTTGGTAATTAGCACTGCTAGAAGATGAGTTTTGGTTACTTTTGGAACATTGACTTATCTGCATTACTACCCAAATGGTAGTGAATGTCCGGTTATGGGTTTTGTTATGGCAGGTTTTATGAATATTCTTTCGTGTTTTAGTTGCTATAGTCTGCATGCATTGGTAGCTAAACAAGTGCAGTTTACTGCTGTTATTTTGTTTCTCCGCACTTTCTTAGTGGTAGAGGATAACTCCTACATGAGTTCAGTTTAAAGTCCACTGTTGTTAGTTAATGTTTTCCTTATTAATGTTTAAAGGTTTGGCTAGTAATGAATTACTTTGCATGCGCCACCAGTAGGAGTAGCCAGGACCGAATTATGCAAGGATTTATATATATGATTACAAGTTCTAAATGCCATTATGAAAATCGTAATATGCGTGAAATACCTATGGTGATGAATGCAGCATGATAAAGGTTTTTGCTCATTTTGGAATATTCTTGATAATTGCTTTGCATGATAGTATTACTATATGAGTTTTGTCTTATGCAAGCATTGTGTATAATGTTCAGTTGTTTGAAACATACGAACAGTTGGTTTAAATTGCAGAATGAAAATTACCTTCCTTTAATAGATGCAAGTTGGGAAAGATGTAGCAAGCAGTGAGAGTGTTTAAGCTACATGTCTGTATGCTATGCTTGTTGTCTCACTTAATTGCATGTTTAAAAAAAAATATATATAGTGGTTAAGTAACGTTCACCTTAAAGAGTAGTAGTAAAGAAATTGGGTGGTCTTTACAGTTGGTATCAGAGCAGGTCCATTTTCCAGCAACACACACACATCAGCATCATCCTTGCCGCTTTCAAGTAAGAAAGTATTTAAGTTCTTTCTTTATTGCTTTCCTTTATTTACATTATTATTTGCAGTAGGGGTTGATAGTTATAAGTGAATGAGTAAGATAAGAGTTTTATTCTTTTAGCTATTTCCTTTCTTAATATATAAATGGGTATGTTTAGAAAGGGTAGAGAAATCATCAAATTTTCTTATTTGTTTAACTAGATGTCGAGAAGAGGACGTCCCCGTACCGCTCGTACTGAGGACCAAGTTCAGGAGGAAGAGAGGCCAGGCTCAACTGAGCCCAATCTTTCTGAAGTTGTTGCCCAACTTCAGAAACAAATAGCTGAGCAGCAGCAAGTAATTGCCAATCAACAACCAGTCCCTCCTACTCCTCAAACAGTAACTGTGGAGACTCCAGTGGTAACTGAGGTTCCACCAGCGGCCCAAGGAGTCGTCACAGCACCCCAGAGACAAGAATCCTACCTCATTCAGTGGCTGAAACTGAAACCAGAGAGCTTCTCAGGCATGACTGAGCCCTGGGATGCCCAGGCTTGGTTCAAAACACTGGAGAGCACCATGGAGCTTCTTGACTGCCTCCTTCTGCCTGACTGGAGACACACGCATGTGGTGGGAGAGAGTAAAGAGCAAGAGGGCAATCAATCAGATGAAATGGATTGATTTTGAGACAGAATTCTACGACGAGTTCTTTCGCCAAAAGATCACCAACAAGCACTACGAGGAGTTTATGGAGTTCAGACAGGGGGATCTGACAGTAGAGGAAGCAGTTAAGAGATTCAATAGGCTAGCTCATCTCTGCCCAGAACTAGTAAGTACAGAGAAGGAACGAGTCAGATTAATGCTCAGGATGCTGAAGCCTGTGATATCACTTAATGTGAGCAGTGGAACTCATCAGCCCCTGACTAGAGAAGAGTTGGTCAGTAGAGCCTTAGTAGCTGAGCACTATCTGAATAGCATGAAGGCACAAAGAGAGCAGCACAAGCCAATCAAGATGGAGACCAAGACTGGGGGAAATCAGAAACCCCAGTTAAATAATCAGAACTGGAAAGGCAAGGGTACTAAAAGGAAGCAGTGGGATTCAGGAAGTAATCAGAAGGGAGGATCAGAAACCAAACAGACTAAGCTCTTTCCCTGCCCCAAATGTGGGAGAACACATCCAGGAGCCTGCCTCTTGGGTAAGACTGGATGTTATTCTTGTGGTCAAGAAGGACACATGGCCAAACAGTGTCCTAACAAGTTCAAAGCACCTCAGCCACAGCCAATACAATATGGAGCCAAGCCTCAACTACATTATATGCCTGCAACTCTGGAAGGACCTCAGATCAGTCAAGGAAGGTTGGAAGCTCCACCAGTTCCAGCCTTTGACAATGCCAGAGTATTCTCCCTTACCAAAGAGGAAGCTGCTAGTGCCTCCACGGTCGTAACAGGTCAAGTAGTTATTTTTCAGCATATAGCTACTGCACTATTTGATACTGGGGCGACCCATTCTTTTGTATCCATACCTTTTGCCAAAGAATTACAGGTACCTACAGAAAGCATGAATTCCAAGTTCCTGACAACCCTACCTTCTGGGGAAGTCATGGAATCTAGTCAGTGGCTTCGGTCTGTACCAGTCAGAATTTTAGACCGAGAGCTATGTGTTAATCTGGTAGTCCTCGCTATGCAGGATTTCGATATCATTTTAGGTATGGATTTCCTCAGCAAGTACAGTGCTTCAGTTGAGTGATCTTTAGCCCAGAAGGTGAACCCTCCTTTGAATTTACCGGAGTACCAAAGAGGAAGACCCAGAAATTTCTCTCTTCCCTCACAGCTCACCAGATGCTAGCTAAAGGGTGTGCTGGTTTTCTTGCATTCATTGTGAGTACAGAAGAAGAAGAAAGACCTAAGCAGGAGGAAGTTCGGGTAGTCTGTGAGTATCCAGAGGTATTCCCAGAAGAGCTACCTGGACTACCTCCAAACAGAGAAGTGGAGTTTGAGATTGAACTGGTTCCTGGTACCAGTCCAATTTCAAAAGCTCCATATCGTATGTCTCCAGCAGAGCTAAAAGAGTTACAAGAGCAACTTCAGGAGCTACTTGACAAGGGTTTCATTCGCCCTAGTCACTCACCATGGGGAGCTCCTGTGTTGTTTGTCAAGAAGAAGGATGGATCTATGCGGATGTGCATAGATTATAGGGCTCTGAATCAAGTGACCATCAAGAACAGGTATCCACTGCCCAGGATCGATGATTTATTTGATCAATTGAAAGGGGCAACAGTGTTCTCCAAGATAGATCTGTGCTCTGGGTACCATCAGTTAAAAGTGAAGGAGAGTGATATACCCAGAACTGCTTTCAGGACCAGATATGGACACTATGAATTTGTGGTCATGCCTTTTGGTGTGACTAATGCACCTGCAGTCTTTATGGACCTGATGAATAGAGTGTTCAGTTAATACCTTGACAAGTTTGTCATCGTGTTTATCAACGACATTCTAATCTATTCCAGAACCCCAGAGGAGCATGACACGCACTTGAGAATAGTTCTGCAGACCCTTCAGCAAAAGCAGCTCTATGCTAAATTCTCAAAGTGCGAGTTCTGGTTGGAGCAGGTGGCATTTCTAGGTCACATTGTTTCAAAAGAAGGCATTCAGGTAGATCCAGCCAAAGTAGAAGCGGTCAGCAACTGGAAGAGGCCCAAGAATGCCAGGGAGATCAGAAGCTTCCTTGGTTTAGCTGGGTACTACAGAAAATTTGTGGAGGACTTTTCCAGAATAGCCTCTCCACTTACAGCCCTCACCAGGAAGGACAAGAAGTTTGAATGGTCAGATAAATGTGAGCAGAGTTTTCAAGAACTCAAGAAGAGACTGACCAGTGCTCCTATACTGACTGTTCCAGAGAGTGACAAGAGTTTTGACATCTACAGTGATGCTTCCAAGATGGGCTTAGGAGCTGTACTCATGCAGGAAGGAAAAGTTATAGCTTATGCTTCAAGACAACTCAAAGACTACGAGAAGAACTATCCCACTCATGATCTAGAGCTGGCAGCTGTAGTCTTTGCACTGAAACTCTGGCGACACTACTTGTATGGAGTCCAGTGCAGAATCTTCACAGACCATTAGAGTCTTAAGTACTTCTTCACTCAGAAGGACTTAAACATGAGACAGCGCAGGTGGTTAGAGTTGGTCAAAGATTATGACTGTGAAATCCTCTACCACCCAGGTAAAGCTAATAAAGTAGCAGATGCACTAAGCAGAAAATCCAGTGCATCCCTGATGTCCTTGACCTCATTAGCCCTGCCACTACAGAAGGAGTTGTCAGATTTCGGACTTGAAATTATTTATGGGCAACTTTCTGCATTGACCCTAGAGTCAACCCTGTTTGAGGATATACAAAAAAAGCAAAGTGAAGATTCAGATATCCAAAAGATCAAGCAAGGGATACGAGAAGTAGAAAATTCCGAATTTCGAGTATCAGACAGTGGAATTCTTTATCAGGGAAGTCGTCTTTGTGTTCCCAATGATGAAGAGCTGAGAAAGAAAATTTTAGAAGAAGCCCATAGTACACCATACTCCATGCATCCTGGTTCTACCAAGATGTACCAAGATGTGAAACAGAAATTCTGGTGGTCTGGACTCAAAAGAGATGTAGCTAAATATGTCAGTACCTGCCTGACATGTCAGAGGGTCAAAGCAGAACATCAGAGACCGGGAGGAGTTTTACAACCTCTTCCAATACCAGAGTGGAAGTGGGAAGATATATCCATGGATTTCATAACAGGTCCCCCAAGAACCACAAATGGATATGATGCGATATGGGTGAGAGTGGATAGATTGACCAAGTTTGCCCATTTTCTAGCCATCAAGGTGTCCCACTCTATAGAGCAGTTGGCACAGTTATATGTTAAGGAGGTGATCAGACTTCATGGAGTTCCCAAATCTATTGTTTCTGATAGAGATGGGAGCTTCACCTCTCACTTTTGGGAGTGTGTACAGACTGCACTAGGCACCAAGCTCAAGTTCAGCACAGTCTTCCATCCTCAGACTGATGGACAGACAGAGCGAGTAAACCAGATACTAGAAGATATGCTCAGGGCTTGTGCACTAGATTTTAAAGGCAGTTGGTGCAAGTATCTGTGCTTAGCTGAGTTTGCCTACAACAACAGCTACCAAGCCACCATCAGGATGGCACCATATGAAGCACTGTATGGCAGAAAGTGCAGATCACCTATATACTGGCAAGAAGCTGGAGAAAGAAGAGAAATGGAAGTAGAGCTGGGCATTCAGACTGAGATGATAGAAGAAACCACTCAGGTTATTCAGAAGATCAGACAGAGGATTGAGACTGCCCAGAGTAGACAGAAAAGCTATGCTGACACACGCCGAAGGCCACTGGAATTCCAAGTAGGAGATTCAGTCTTTCTCAAGGTTGCTCCTATGAAGGGGGTGATGAGATTTGGCAAGAAAGGCAAATTAAGTCCTCGCTATGTAGGACCGTACCTGATTTCAGAAAGGATTGGTAAAGTGGCTTATAAGCTGGATTTGCCACTGGACATGTCAGCAGTACACAATGTGTTTCATGTCTCCATGTTAAAGAAGTGTCTTCATGACCCTAGCCAAGTGATTGAACCTCAGTCAGTGCAGATCCAAGAGGATCTTAGTTATGAGAGTAGACCTACACAGATAGTGGATAGAGCAGTCAAGAGACTAAGGAACTAAGAAGTGCCACTAGTGAAGGTCGTCTGGCAGAACCAGAAGCACGAGGAAGTCACTTGGGAACGAGAGGACAGTATGAGGCAGAAATATCCAGAACTATTCTAAGTTCGAGGACGAACTTTTTATAAGGTATGGGGAGTTGTAACGACCCAATTCTCCTTACTTTGAGTTCTAAATATCTTTGAAAATGTCTGAAAATACTTTTAAAATATTCTAGGGATTTTTAGGAATTTTTAGAGTATTTTTATGCAAGTTTTGGAGGTCGTTTAGTAGGGTTACAAAAGAAAGAAGTTTTGACCAAAAATGTAGAAGGTGAGATTCGAAACCACGACCTCGGGTCGGACGGACCCAAGTGAAATCGGCCCGACCAGCTGAGCTGCGCGTGATTTGTTAACCAAGTATGTAGCGAAATATATTTAAGCTATAGTTGGGAACGTTTAAAATAAATTGGAATTAAAAGTGCGCGACTGAGGATTTGAAACCCAAACCTGTGACTTCAAGCAAAACTCAGCTGACCAGCTGCGCCAGCGGGCTGTGTTAACCTAAGAGGGAGAGAAATATATTTAAGGTATAGTATTTAATAAAATAACCTAGGTTGTAAAAGAGGTTAAGTTAAGAGAGGAAAACCTAAAATTTTCTCTCAAAATTTCCCTTCTCCTCACGCACGCGGCGCCGTTTCTTCTCTCGGGTGAAAACCCCAGCCAAGGCTAGGGTTCCTCCCTCCGGCGTCGGCGAGGTGTTTTCCGGCCGATCTCCACCCGTGGGTGACCATTCCGGCAAGGGGAGCTCGGGGAACACAAGGAAACGGGAGAAAAACGAAGCTCTACCGAAACCCTAGGACACTTCTCTTCGGTTGTAAGTCCAAGAACCCGAAGTAAGTGCTTCTCACCTGCGGTAGGAGTAGCTTTCGGGGTTTTCGTTTACGTTTTTGTTGTTGTGTAATGAACAGGAGCAACTTTTCATTCTAGCATATGGTTTTGATTTCAACCCTTGCTCTAACAATTTGGTTTAAGATTTGGTTCATGTTCTTTTGATATTTTTAGAGCACGGACAGAAGGTTTAAGGGTCTTCCTTGATTGTTACAGCATGATAATGTAAATGTATTTACCTTACATTCAAGCATGTCTAAGTAGTCATACTTCCTTCAAGTCACAGCATGATTAAAGGACTGTTAAGGTTTAGAAATAAGTTGGTTTTACAAACTTGCTGTTCGGAATTGGTTGCTGCCGTGGGCTTGACCAAATTCATTTCCTGTGACCAAGTAGTTTTTTTTAATTTGCTGTTGAGTTTTGCTTTGAATATATATCTTTATATATCAGTGGAATATGGTTTTACAATCTCCTGTATAATGTATATATGTGAGAAGTACAAGCAAGCAAGACTAAAGTCACAAGTTGAACCTGAATTCCAGAATTTAAAATCAAAGCACACTAAGTGCTTAAATAAATGCCAAGGCATTTATTTAGAAGAAGTAATTAAAGAAGGATATAAAGAAAAGTATTTTACTTTTAAAGGGCATGTACCGGACACAAGGTCCAAGGGATGGGCTCCAAGTTGCCCCTAGACATAAAGTCTAGAAGTGTCTTAATGGTTTTGGGATTAGCTACCTCAATTCTCATTAAGAAAGGCGCGCAAAGTGGTACAATGTTGGGCCCAAGTAAAGTTGAATATTATTTTTAAAGTATAAAAGTATTAATTTGGAGACAAATAGAACAAGTTCCTTTATCCAAGTTGCAAATTCTAGCAAGTTAAATGGTTGTTTCCTTTAGAGATGCATGATGTAGTTCTATATTGCTATTTTCATGTTGAGCATGTACTCTCTGCTTTCTTTAATGTTTATGCATTCCTTATCGGATTTTGTGAGTAGAAAGCACTTACTAAGCTTTTAGCTTATAGATATTACTTTCCTCCTACTGTAGATACAGATAAAAATAAAGGAAAGGCTAAAGTGGTATAGAAGAAGGCGACAAGGAGACGTTGATGGTGTGTGTGTTGGCTGTTATGGAAGCTTGGGACCTTGCTAAGAAATTGCTGCAAGTTAATTTAATTAGTTTTCTTTTTAAATAACTAGGAGAATTTAGAGAAGTACAGATTCTTTTTGCTCTTTCTGTTTTGCTGTTTTGAAGTTGTTCCAATGCTTTTGTTCTGTTGAATTCCTGGAACCATTCGGTTGGTTAAATGCTTGGTTAAATGCTTGCTTAAATGTTTTAGTTGTTGATTTTTTTTAGAGTTGTTTTGATGCAGTTTACAGTAGGTTAATGTTAGAATTTGAAGTTCTAATTGCATGCTGCTTGTGTTAGTTTTGTCACTGCTAAGAGTTTAATGAGATTCGTTAATTAAATTATTAGTGAATTGTAGAGATTTGCTGGTAATTAACACTGCTAGAAGATGAGTTTTGGTTACTTTTGGAACATTGACTTATCTGCATTACTACCCAAATGGTAGTGAATGTCCGGTTATGGGTTTTGTTATGGCAGGTTTTATGAATATTCTTTCGTGTTTTAGTTGCTATAGTCTGCATGCATTGGTAGCTAAATAAGTGCAGTTTACTGCTGTTATTTTGTTTCTCCGCACTTTCTTAGTGGTAGAGGATAACTCCTACATGAGTTCAGTTTAAAGTCCACTGTTGTTAGTTAATGTTTTCCTTATTAATGTTTAAAGGTTTGGCTAGTAATGAATTACTTTGCATGCGCCACCAGTAGGAGTAGCCAGGACCGAATTATGCAAGGATTTATATATATGATTATAAGTTCTAAATGCCATTATGAAAATCGTAATATGCGTGAAATACCTATGGTGATGAATGCAGCATGATAAAGGTTTTTGCTCATTTTGGAATATTCTTGATAATTGCTTTGCATGATAGTATTACTATATGAGTTTTGTCTTATGCAAGCATTGTGTATAATGTTCAGTTGTTTGAAACATACGAACAGTAGGTTTAAATTGCAGAATGAAAATTACCTTCCTTTAATAGATGCAAGTTGGGAAAGATGTAGTAAGCAGTGAGAGTGTTTAAGCTACATGTCTGTATGCTATGCTTGTTGTCTCACTTAATTGCATGTTTAAAAAAAAAAAATATATAGTAGTTAAGTAACGTTCACCTTAAAGAGTAGTAGTAAAGAAATTGGGTAGTCTTTACAATTGTAGAGCTGAGTAGTCAAGTCCCTTATGTCTAACCGACTCTATACTGAAAAACTTGTCTTGGAGAGTTGAGGAGTTATGTCCCTTAAGTCTGACCAACTTAAGTCTGATTGGCTATATACTGAGATATTTGTATTGGAGAGTTAAGGAGCTAAGTCCCTTAAGTCCGATTGGTTCTAAGTCCGATCGACAATATACTGAGAGACTTGTATCAAAGAACAGCGAACTAAGTCTCTTAAGTCTGGCTGGCTGTATGCTGAGAGACTTACATTGTAGAGTTGAAGAGCTATATCCCTTAAGTCCAACCACCTCTAAGTCCGACCGACTTTGTACTGAGAGATTTGTACAGACTAAGTGAGGAGTTGAGCTCTTGACTCTAACTACTACCTCACCTTAACTTTAACCGTCATATGATGATGACTATCGAACCCACCTTACTCTCGGGGCACTCACAACACACTATATCAATATATATATATATATATATATATATAGAATTACCTCTCCAAATTAATTCTTAATTATCTTACAAAAATGGCTCATCATTCAAATAATAGTTCGCGTGTAGATGATCTCTTTAATTAATATCCCTGACGGCGCCATGTCGTTGCTCAATCAAAGAGCCCCAAGCGCACCGGAGTGCCCGTCTTGGGGATCCAATCGTCTCCCTGGATGAAGGTCGTGGGGGTGTAGGTGATCGCATCATTCCGGCCGATCACCTTGAATCCCGACCATTTGACGCGTTTGGAAGTGTCGGCGCCGGCGCCCTTGTTGCCGTACTCCGCGTACGACAGCGTCTTCAGCGCGAAGTCCCCATCCCAGGGCATGTACCCTTCGGGGCTGATGAAATCTCCGATCTCCGACTCCATCACCACGGTGTGGGAGTATTCCTTCCAGGGACGTCCGATGTAGCTCGGAATCTTGCTGGCGACAGCGGCGAGATCTGGTTCAGCAGTGAAGCGACAATTGTGGATCACGAAGCCGGTGGCCTGGTGGCTGTCAGTGCGGCCCTGCGCCAGCACAATGTTCTGCTGGTTGTCCAGGGGGCGGCGCACGGTGAGTATGCAGTTCTGGAACACGGCGGCTGCGTTGCCGAAGATGAAATCGACGGTGCCGAGGATGAGGCAACCTCGATAGAACTGCCGGTGAGTGTGGGCATAGAGCGTGTCCTGGTATGCCTCCATGCGGCAATTGAGGAAAATGGCGCGGTCCGACTGCACGCGCAGCGCCACCGCCTGGTGCTTGATCGCTCCGGCAGTGTTCTGGAACCCAATCGCTATCGCCGCGAACCCATCGCCGATCGCAGCTATAGATATATATATCCATCACAATAATATTATTTAAATAACGTGAGCTGGGATCCATCGACCTTAATTACTAATTAATCGCTTATGATCGACGATTCACCGAAGGTTGCTGTTTCGAAGGTCTTGGTGCCGTCGTCGAAGTTCTTGCTTCCGGTAATAACTGTCTTCCTCGAGCCATCACCATACATGGTAACATTGATCATGTTCGTATCCACCACAGCCTGCTCCTCGTACACTCCTTCCTTCACGTAGATCACATACCTGATCATGTCGTTTAATTTCATTTTGATCGACATGAACAAGAAGATCACGTCAAAACCTAGTTACTGATCATTAGAAACAGAGGTCGAATACCTTCCGCTAATGGTGGTTGGCATTTTAGCCAGTGCCTCTGATATGGTCTTGAAGTCTCCGCTGCCATCCTTAGCCACTGTCACATTGGGCGTCAACTCCTTGGTTGCGCGGCCTAGGAGAAACCTTCGGCGGTCATCGTCGACCCAGTCGGGAAGCCTGCCGTCAGTCCCAACGTCGACCTCTTGATTTTCTATTGGAGCCTCAGATAGAAGCCGTCGGCCACCTTTGCCACAGCCGAGGTTGATAACCGAAAGGAAGGAGGACAAGCTGCCGACGATGGCCAGGGCGTTGCTGGTGAGCTGCTTGGCCTTGTTCAGAGCAGTCTTCATCTTTTGCTTCTGGTCGCCGTCAGGAAACCCATCGATGCACGTCTCCTGGTACGTCGCGGTGGCGCTGAGCCAGTTTTTGAGCTCGTGCACTTTCTTTGGGAGGCCGTTCAGGTGTTGTGAATCGATGGTACCCAAGGTGCTCGCTAGCTCACCCACGGCGTACTTGTGCAACTTCTGGCAGAGCTCTACGGCGCTCTTCACCTCAGGATCCGCCGTGCCAATCGTGTCAGACTTCTTGAAGGCCACATCGACTTCTTTCACGATGACCGAGACGGCGGCGAGGACGAGGTCCTTGGGGGTAGAGGTGGAGTTGGTTGCGCCTTTCAGGGTGGATTCGCAGGTGGCGCGGTAGTCGGTGGGAGAACAAAGGACTTGGATGGCGCTGGTGGTATGGAACTCTTTGTTGGGAGATCCAGAGTCGGATTTGGACGAGGAGGAAGGAGTAGAGTTGGCGGTGCTGGTGGAGGTGGAGGTGGACTTGGGGTTGTAGGCAACGGCAGCGACTGCACAAACAGCAAGGACAGTGACTGCCAAGATGCTACCAGCGGTGATGCGTTTACGGCGCTGCTCGCGTTCTGCGCGGCGGCGCTCGGAGAGGTAGCTGAAATCTTGGAAGGCGGACATGGTGTCCTCGCCGGTCGACTAATTAATTAATTAATTAATTAATTAATCGATCGATCAATTCAATTCAATTCGTCGCCTGTCGTCGTTACCTTCCTTCCCCTGCCGCTTGGAGATGACGGCAGATATGGAGAAGAAGGCAAGATTAGAGGAGGAGAGGGGAGGGGAGGGGAGAGTTTATGCCGCGGCGGTGGCTCGGGAAAGAAGGGCGTGGAGTTGTTTGTGGGCTTTCTTTTGTGGCTGACGGCGACAGATGACTGTTGCCCCTGCTTTCTCGCCGAATTAATAGCCTCAGGTTGCATTCAAATGAACGAGAAATCACGGGGAAAAGAATGGTCCTTTTTATTTAATTAAACGGGCTGTAGCATATTATAATTGCAACGTCACTACCCTAATATATAATAATGGATAAAAATTAAAGTGCGTTAGTTCAACGAGATGAGTTCATTTCGGGAAGAGTTCATTTACGTCGGTCTGCATTGTGATGGGCTCGGGTTAAGTCAGATTTTTCTTGCCGAGCTAATTCATGGTTGAGCCCCCTTTAGTTACGGAATTGAACAGCTGCCGAATACAAGAAAACCATGGTTATCGGAAATAATGACATCAATTAAGGAAGGAGGCATGTCTGTTGCAAAGATACGTCGGCACCCGTCTCCTCCCTCCCTATATAAAGGTAATAGTGGAAATGTAGAAGGTATGCAAATCTTGAAGTTTCATCATTTTTTTTACTTTTATACTTTCTCCTCCCACTCTTTTCCTCGATGTCTAATTTGAGAGGGATCGTGGTAAGGTACGCCTCCCCCCTTTCAATCTCCTTACGAGTCTTTTCAATCATTGCTACCAGAAGCCAACTTAGCAAAAGACAACTAGGTCGCATACGACTCGCCATAATTTAACCAAGCAAGAGACAACTCGAAATGAGCCAATCCTATTAAAACTCGTGAGAACTAGAGGAGGGTGAATACCTTTAATCACATAGTTTCGATTATATGTTCATCGTTCGAATGTGCAATAGAAACTTCAACCAAAATCGACGTCACATGTACAACACTAAAATTTACTTGGTTCAATATCTCCAAATGCGACTAACCCTAGTGATCTACCACCGCTAAATCTTCTCATTATTGGGCACCTTCGAGAGGTGAAGAGACCACTTATAACCTATTCTTGAACAAGATATATGCAAATACAAAGATAAAATGAAAACTGAAATATAATTTAAACTAACACTTAAGACTAAAAGAATTTAGATATTTTCATAATAGTATGATACTATTCAATTTGGGCCTAAACTTTCATGATTTTATTTTTGGAATTTATCTAAAAGACTTCATATTAATGGAGATATCACTACAACAAAAATGACTTTTCACAGCGTGCAAATTCGTTTTCCGCAGCGCACATTACGCGTTGCACAATTAAAAGTTGTTGAAAGTTCTAAATGATTGATAGCGTGCATTGCGCATTGCGGATAATATTTTTTGTGATACACATTATGTGATTTGGATAATAATCTGCAGCGTATAAATGTATGTTGTCGATGGTCTTAACCATATTAAAAATATTAATTTGATGAAAATAATAAACCAAAATTTTACAACAAATTTAGTGCAAATAAATCCACACAAAATTAATAAAAGTCATAGTTTTTGATTATATCAAAAAAATTTAAAGATCTTAAACAAGATACGAAATCTCTATCAAACTAGTTATTACATAACAACAATTAAACTTACAATCCACACAAATTAGTATATTATGTATCAATCACACAATATTATAAATTTAGATAACCATGCGACCGTGCTTCCTATTGCGTCATCGAGAAACTACATTTCATCATTTGGTTGAATTAGGTCCACCTTTTCCACCAAAACTTTATCCGCCCAAACTTTCCAACATGATCCACCAAGAATAACGTGATGCACTTTTGTGTTTAGATCTGTGGATGCAATTCGACCTTCTGCAACAACTAATTTATCAGCAGACCAATAAAGCAGCTTACATTTAGTATTGACACAAATATTTCCATGACTCACATTTCTTATATTTGATTGTAAATAAGCAATACAAAGTTATTAATTCAATCATATATATTTTTGTAACAATTTTGTGATTCAGAAATACATAATTTTATGATAATCACCTGATAACATGACCAAAATCATCACTTTTTTTGCACCAATATTGATATCGCTATTGCTACCAAATTCATTCCCAATACTGCTACAAATGCCACCACTAACAATCTAATTTTACAATCAAATCGTGTCAAACAATGTCATCATGATAATTCAAAAGCATTTAAGTGTACATATCAAACTTATTTTATATGTGTTGTCTACTTACTAACCTGTTCTGGATGATTTTGTTGTCTCATATTTTGTAAAAATATAGACCTCATTTCTTGTATTTCTAGTTGATTTTGTTGCTTCATTTATTGCATTTGTTGTTGAACATTTTGTACTATAGTTTGAAGTTGATGAACCGTTCCATTTTGTTGCACAGAAGCTCCAACTTTCGATGGTGTTACTCCAAAGCCTATTCTGCGCACTCTACCCCGAGCTTCCTTGCCAAACACAATGCTAATTGCATCATCAACAATATTAATTATGTTTTGAGATTTAGGTGAGCATTCTAATATTTTCTTTCTGCAACAAAAAAAATAACTTTCAATATATTATCATTAATATAATAGATGACTATACTGAACATCAACATATAATGCATGTAAATGAAATCAACATATAATGCACGTAGAAATCACATATACGTAATGCAACCATGCTTTCTATTGCATCATCGAGAAACTACATATCATCATTTGGTCGAATTAGTTTTATGAAACTGAACACATGTACCAACTCACAAGCAAAAGAACAGCTTGAATACATGTACAAGGAGGTATAGAAAAAACATTTTTGGCTGTAAAAATACAATCTACTTGATGACTCGGACATCAATCATTTTAGGCTATAAAGTAACAATTTTTGTAGTGGGATAGAAAACCCTCTACTTTATAGTGCATTTGAATTAACATGATAGAAGTCATTCTAATTTTTTTTTCCTTCTAAAAGCCAAGTAACTTATATAACCATAAGACTTATTCACAAAGAAGGCGACATCCAAACAAACAAACCAATATCTGTGTTTTCATTTAACAAGCTTTCTAAAGGTATCATCTTTTACGACATTGATATTGTAACATTACTCTCAGCAATATTTGGAAGCACTAGAAATACCAAGTAAAATAATAAAATACAAAATAAGATAGTTGATGAATAAATATACAATATATTGTAATTACAATGGATGAACAATCTTTTATAGAGTTGATATTACGAAGACAATGGTAAGAGTATAAATGGAGATCTTAAGTATAAATACTTATGAAAAACAAGATTAGTGGAATAAAATGGCAAAGAAATCTAAAATGAGTGGACATGCTTACCATTTTCTCTCCAATGGCTTGAGTACTAGGCTCCTCATTTTTTTTCTTATGACCTTCAATCCAAACTTGCGATCTCATAATTTTTGTATATGTCAGACTTGTATTTTCCTTAAATATAGAAATATATACAGAATCATTACATCATAATTCAAAAAATGCATATATCCTTACTTATTACTTAAATTATAAAAAAATAAAAATAATTACCATAATGTGAGTCAAATGAGTATAACCTCTACGACTCATTGTGAATATGGTCTTGTTTTTCCCTCATTGCTCTAAACCTTGCACTATTTTCCTAAGAATAATTAAAATGGCATAATCAAACTCTCCAACATATTAAAACTTAGTAGTTTCTTACCCAACCATAGCAAGAGAATAAATTCAGTGCATTCCCATTCAACTCATGGCCTAAGTGAATAAATACTTACTTGAAAGGTAGATGATAATATCCTTTATACAAACAAGTCCCACTGATTTTGGTCCATAAAATCATGCTTCAACAAACTGAGATCTCATGAAGCCACTGGACTTGTATTAGCTTCTCGTACAAGTATTTGCAATTTGGATTTTCTATCACGCCACAATTTAGCTAACTTTTGAAAAATTATTTTATTTTCCCAATCCTCAACTTTATAAGTCATCTGCACATTTAATAACACAAAAATATGTCTACATTTTGTTATAAAAATGGAAATGAAAAATTAAGTAACTAAATATATTTTCTCAAGATAGCTCCACATCCTACCCTTCACTTCTTCATCAATATCATTCTATCCATCTGATGTTATGACACAAATTCCTTTATCATGCAACCTAGGAAAGAAGCGTACTTCACTGAATTATCTCCAATCGGCTGACCAAACTCATTACGCTCCAGCTCTTTGCACTTGTCTTGGCCACTAACCATTTTCAACTTTGACGCACCCCGTCCTTTTTTCTTATCAATTTTCTCATCAGCAATTGGTTCTTTACCATGCAAATCTTCTGATAAATTGGCTGAATTGTTAGAGTCCATTCTCGATAACTTATTAGTTATATTTTCCTGTTAAATAGCAAAAAGAGATATTGAAATGTCTTTAGTAAAATAAACCACGATTTAAAATAGAATACAATATCACCTGAATTTCAGCTACAGATCCTTTGCCACGTTTTTTAACCATTTTACTCATCCTTTGAAAGCTATGTAATGACCTGATCAAACATGCAATATGACATGATACATTGCTGAAAATAAATAAGCAGACAAATATACTGAAACACTAAATAAAGAGTTATGCAAGTATTAATAAGAACATGTATCAATCAAAATAAATAACTATAAAATATATAGTTGAAAATTTCCATCATGTCTCAATCACATCAATTCCCTTATACTCATTCCTTGAGTATGGTTCTTTCTTAGTAATGTTAATCTCAAGTAGGGATACATCAAGAGGTGTTGATGGCATATAAGCATCTTCTTCAAGCACATTCATGTTATGAATACCTCAAGGCGGCACTTTTAGCAACACATACCAATTTGATTCTTTATTATCCCTAGAATAGAATACTTGCTTTGCTTGTGATGCTAAAATGAAAGGATCACTTTCAAAAGTTTTTAGTCCTTGGTGTAAGTTGAACAGTGTAAAACCATCTTCAATTTTGATACTAGTCCCAGGATTGACTCAATCCCATCTAAAAATAGGCACTTTAAAAGAATAGTAATATAGTAAAATAATATCTCGTATAACCCCATAGTATGATAATCTTCCTATTGTATATGAATTTCTATTAGCATTAGATTGACAAACAGTATCGACTTCAATTGAAACACCACTATCTTGTATCAATCTTCCAACATCAATTGTGTGGAACCGATATCCATTTATAATATATCCCGTATAAGATGTAACGTGCTTTCTTGAACTATGTGCTAGCCATTGAATTCAACCTGAAGAGTTAACAAAAACTTATTTTGATAACCATTCAACAAATGTCTCCATATGTTTCTTTTGTAACAATGTTTCATTACTTGAGAAATGATGATTTGTTTGTTTAAACTTGTCAATGTGCATCCTATTTAAAATCATTGAAGGGAGATGTTAGAATATATAAGATATGTAATAGATCAAGACTAACAATATGAAATTAACTACACTCACTTTAAGTAAGGTTCAACTTCTATAGTATTGAATAATATATATCGATGTGCAGCCTGTAACACGTGGTCCTCTAAAATCTTTTCTTTCCCTTTAGAAATTGGGCGACCTTCTAATAATCCATCTTCCAAATCATCATTCCTATTAGAATGAACACCAATACTAGAAGTCTTTATTATATAAGCACTACAAAATATCAATCATTCTTTTTGCGAGGTAACACTCAACTATGCATCCTTCTGGTTTTACCCGGTTCTTCACATACCCTTTTAGTGTTTTCATAAATCTAAATCATAAAGCAAAATTCAAATGAAAGAAGTATTGATGGCAAAATCTAAATAATTTTATAATATAAAATTTATCAAAAAGAATAATTATTATTTATTACCTTTCAAATGGGATGCATCCAACAAAATTGGATTGGCCCACACAAATGAACCTCTTTTGCTAAATGAATTGTCAAGTGAATCGAGATGGTAAAGAAAGTAGGTGGAAAATACCTTTCCAACATGTTGGTTAGTCCTAGGAAAATGTACCGGTTCCACTGTACAAAAATTTTTTGTACAAGTGTCGAACCTTTCCTTAAATAACCTATTTTGTTCTTTAGAAATTAAATTAGGAATCACAGATGGAACTTAACATCATTGATTCCAAATTTAACTTATCTGTTCTTAATGGTTTAGATTTGAATCTCAAGTGGAACTTAACACTATTGATTCAAATCCACCTATGTTATTAATTTCATTAAATATTAATTTCCAAAATTAGCTTCCAGGACTACATGACGAGACATATGACCTTCTTGGATATGGGAGCAACCACCACCGCCCAGACAAAGTCTTTCAAGAAAAGCTAATATTTAATTTCCTTAAATAACTCTAGGTTAACCAAAAAGAACAATCGAATCACAAATTTAAAAAATAAAAGAAAAGAATCACAACTTCGAAACAAATACGAAAATTCTAGAATCATATGCCTCTTGTATTTGGTATTTCCAAAAATAACTATACAAAGAAAACTAGTATGATACGGAAAATAATTACTAGTTATACCTTTCTTTGTAAGCAAATAACCTCTTGATCTTCTACAATATTTCTCTTCTTATCCCGAACGTTGTGTGAGCAACGATCTACCGAGATGAGAATCCACCTAAGCCACCTTCTTCTCCAAGCAAGATTCGGCCACCACAATTCTCCAAGAGAAGTAGAGGTCCGGCCACCACCACCAAGCTCCAAGGGATGCAAGAAACAAAACCTCCTTTCTCTCCTTCTTCTCCTAGCTAGAACCAGCCACCATCAAGAGCTCCAAGAGAGGATATAACCGACCACTAAAAAAGAAGAGAAGAGGAGAGGGAAAACCTCTAGGGCCGTCCACACCAAGGAGAAAAAGGGAGGAAGAAAAGAATAAAGTTGTTAGCCATGAAGGCACCTCTACCCCCTTTTTATAATCCATGGTCTTGACAAATAAGGAAATTTAAAAAAAAAACTTCCTTAATTCTTTTTCCATGAAAAGGAAAATTTATTTAATTAAAAATAATTTTCTCTTCTCACATTACAAGGCCAACCACATTAAAGCTATAAACAAGGAGAGTTTTAATTAATTAAAACTTCCTAATTTGTCTCCAGAAATTTATAAAAAATTTCTCCAATAATTTTTCCCTTCATGGTGGTTTATAAAAAGGAAATTTTATCAATTAAAATCTTTCTTTTAAACATGTGGATGATTTCCAAAAAGGAAAGTTATGTAACACCCAAAATTTCATGATTTGGAGTCCTAAAAGACCTTATTAAAATCTAGAAATGCTTTAGAAAAATTCTAGAGATTTTTAGGAATTTATAGAATATTTTTATGTAATTTTTGGAGGTCGTTTGGTATTTTTACTAAATGAAAGAAGTTTCGACAAAAAATGTCCAAGCTGAGGCTTGAACCGGCAACCCCTGACCCGAGCAAAACCCGACTAACCAACTGGGCTAGCAGTTATTACTTGATCAAATAAGGGTCAAATTGTATTTAAGTAATAAATAGTTAATAGCAGAATAAAAAGAGAAATAAAAGGCTCGGCTGGGGATTTGAACCTCCAGCCTTTGGCTCGGTCAAATCCCGGCTGACCAGGTGATCCAACCACCGGTTCTGTTTAGAAAAGGTAGGAAATTTTATTTAAGGAAGTTAATGGAATCCGGGAATTTAAAAGAGAAACTTAAGGCTTAATTTTCCTGTGACCTAAACCTAATCTTTTTCCCTCCTCCCGATTCTGTCTGCGTGCGGCGCTTCTGCTCGGGCGACGGCGAAGAAGGAGCTGGGTTTTGGTCTCCGGCAGCCGGCCTAGGATCAAAGCCGAGAGTTTTCTACACCATTGTGATCCTCTCATCGATGAGAGTTTGTGGGCACGAGGAGGAACCGGGAACTCAAGTATCTCGGAAACCCTAGAGCTGCCTTTCTCCTTCGGTAGTGAGCCCAAGAACAGCAAGGTAAGTTGCTACTCACCTGCAGTAGGATAGCTCCGATTGTTTCTTTCTTTTTCCGAAAGCTTGAGATAAATTGTAGGTGGTTGGTGCTTTTGTTTCGGATTGTGTTGTGCCGAATTCATATTTGCTAGGGATTTTGATCTCTTTCTTTGCTTCCGGAGTGATGTGCAGAATTGGGTTTTTGCTAGAGGGTTAAGTGTAGTTCTGAGAATTGATTCCTCCTTTGTGCTTCTGTGGTAGCATGCTCAAAGATTGAATAAGTTTGTGCATAGGTTTTATTTTAAAAACAAACCAGCAAGCATAACTTAGTATTGTGCAATGAAAAGGATAAAAACAGCTTCTCTTGAAGTGTTCTGTGGAGTTCGGTTGTGCTAGGAAAGGGGCACGAGCAGTTCCTTTTGGGGCTTGCTGTGCAATTCGGATATTGTTGCTGCCAGGCAATGAACCTGTGATGGTTTAGATTTTTGAGCATGTGGTTTAGGTTCTGATTTTTCAGCAAATTCTGTGTTGATTTCCTCTGCTGCTTTAGCTTGGTTATTAATTCCTTTGCTGTCGTATATTTGCATTCTTGAATATAAGGCATGTGAGTTAGATTCTTTAGTTTCATGATTTAGCATGTTGTTGGACTTTCCTATTTGTTATTAGTTAAGCATGTGTAGTTTCTTTATTACTAGAAGAGCATGAGCAGTGTTGAATTGTAATGTTTCTCCTTGCTATTAGAATAACATGAACAGACTTGGGTTTGGTTTGTCTTGAAGCTTGCTGCCATAAGACCAGATTTAGTTGTTTATATTTGGGAATGAGAGCATGTAACATCCTAGTATTTGATTTTCTTCTTTGCTGCCATGTGTAGGAATAGGCCTTTTAACGAGCATGCAGTAGAGTGGTTTTGTGCTGTTAGCATTTCCATTGCTTAGTTTGATATAGATCCTTCGTTATTAGTTTTATGCATGCAGATTTCAAGTTTATGTAGCTCCAATGAGTAGGAACAGCTATGTCAGTTCACGTTGCAGTTTTGGGTTTCCTTTGCATTATAACAAATCTGAACAGCTTTCATTTAGCATGCTTAAAGATTTCAGAATTGTTTTCCTTTATTTTAAATTTGTTGTAGCATGTTTGAAGAAGTTAGATATGCTTTCTTTTGATTTGTCTCTGATATAGCATGCTTATAGAAGTCAGATTTTCTTTCCTTTGATTTAATTCTGTTGTAGCATGCCTATATTCTTTTTAAGAGTTTAAGAAAAATATAAGAAAGATAAAGAAAAGAAAGAAGAAGGCCAAGGCCTTAAGTAGATCCCAAAGTCAAGACTTTAGGGATTTTGGCACACAAGGTGCTAAAGAAAATGCCGAGGCATTATATAGAAGTATTAAAAGATAACAAGTATTTTACTTTTATCAGTGGCACTGTGCTGGACTCTCAGTTGTCCTTGGGTTGAGCTCCCATAGTCGTCCCTAGGTTTAGATAACCTAGTAGTAACAGCTCGGCCGACGGTCGACGACCATAGGGTCGCCAAATGGGCCGCCAAATGGGTCGGGTCGTTACAAAAGTAAAAGCACAGTTGCCGGACCCAAGAGAAGTTGATTATTATTTTGAAGTATTATAAGTATAAGTTTTTGAACAAGTAAAGTAAGTTTTACATCAGTATAAAAGTATTAAAGAAGAAGATTTTAAACAAGTGAAATAAAAGAATAAGTTTAGAACAAATGAAATAAGTTTCATTTTGTTTTAAAAGTAGCAAGTTGAGTTTTCTTTTATGGTAGCATGTTATTTAGATTAGCTTACTGTTCTTTGCTATTAGAAGAGCATGAGTAGCTTTACATGTTTAACATTTCAGTATGTTTGTTTCTTTTACTAGTAGATGAGCATGAGTAGTTTCCCTTTTGAGCATTCAGTTTTAGTTTTCAGTATATGTACATGCATATCGAGATTTTGTGAGTTAGATAGCGCTTACTAAGCAAATTTTGCTTATAGATTGCACTTCCTCTTACTACAGATATAGGAAAGGAAAAGATATAGCAAGGAAGGCGAAAAGGTGGCGCGGATGGTGTGTGATGTTTGGACTATGGAGTAGACTAAGAGATTGAACCAGAATTTATTTATAATGTTTTGGTTTAAGTGTTTAACGTATTTCGAACTTGTGCATGTTATTATTTGGTTTGTTTTGTCGTGTATTCATTAGAGTTGATTTTTCCTTGGTATTGTGCTTCTTTTTGATATATAAATTGCGTGGTTGATTGATATGTGTTCCAGCCGCTTGTGGCTGTGTATATTATGTCATGTATTGTTGAATAAGGCCACCGATACAGGGGAGACTCTGCCAGAATTTTTCGGTAGGGTTTCCTCGAGAATTTTAATTATACCGGTTAAGTAGAGTTAGTAGATAAGTAACGGTCATCCTTAGAGAGTAGTAGTAGTAAGAAGGGTGGTCGTTACAAGTTATCTCTAAAAATTAAAATCTCCTTTCAATCTACAAATAAGGAAAGAATCAAATCTTTTCTTAATCTTTTGTAGAAACTAATAAAAGAAATATTTAATTTTTAAACTATCTTTTAAATCATGAACATGGTTAAAAAGGGAAAGTTTTCTCAAAATTAAAATCTACCTTTCAATCTACAAATTAGGAAAGATTTCAAATCTTTTTTTAATCTTTTGTAGAAAGTTACAAAAGGAAAGATTTAAATTTCAAACTCTCTTTTAAAACCATGATATCCACATAAGAAATAATTTTAATAAAAATCCCTTTTTAATATGATGTGGCTGACCACACCAAGCTTGGGTTCAAGCTAGGGCCGGCCACACCAACTCAACTCATCCTATATACTTGGCCGACCCAAGCTTAGGTTCCAAACTTGCTTGGCCGACCCCAATAGGATGGGTATAAAGGTGGGTAAGAAGTGGGTATGTGGTGGATATAAATCTCTACATACAAGAGGCTACGATAGGGACCGAGAGGAGGAATTGGTTTTGGTCTCCCGATAAAATTAAGCTTCTCGTGTTCGCCCTGAACACACAATTTAACTTCATCAATAAAAATTCATACAACTAAAGAATTATTATTGAACTACCGCAAAAATCTCAAATTACATTTTGGGCTCCTTCTTATTATGAGTGTGTTAGTTTCTCTGTGTTTAAGATGTCGGATGCCCACTAATTAATTGAGTTACTGACAACTCATTTTAATTAATATCTCAGTCCAAGAGTAGTATCACTCAACCTTATCGTCATATCGGACTAAGTATACCTGCAGGGTTTAACATGACAATCCTTATAAGCTCCTCTTGGGAACATTATCAACATAGATCACTAGGAGACAACTTCCTTCTATAATCAACAATACACACTATAAGTGATATCATTTCCCAACTTATCGGGCTTATTGATTTATCGAACTAAATCTCACTCATTGATAAATTAAAGAAATAAATATCAAATATATGCGCTTGTTATTATATTAGGATTAAGAGCACATACTTCCATAATAACTGAGGTCTTTATTCCTTTATAAAGTCGGTATAAAAAGAAACGACCTCTAATGGTTCTACTCAATACACTCTAAGTATACTAGTGTAATTATATAGTTAAGATAAACTAATACCTAATTACACTACGACCTTCTAATGGTTTGTTCCTTTCCATCTTGGTCATGAGCTACTGTTTATAATTTGTAAAGAATCGATAACACGATCTTTTGTGTGTGATACCACACACTATGTTATCTACAATATAAATTAATTGAACATCTACATTTGGTATATATAAATGTAGACACTTGACCAATGTGATTCTTATAAATGTTTATACAAAAGCTAGGCTTTTAATATACACTCCAACAATCTCCCACTTATACTGAAAGACTATGCTGCCATACATCTGATTCCCATCCATTCAACATGTCCATCAAAAGCTCTTGCCTTAAGGACCTTAGTGAAAAGATCTACAGGTTATCACATGATGCAATATAGGCGGCAACAACTTCTCCTCGTTATACGATGTCTCGTATTGGGTGGTACTTGTGCTCTATTGTGTTCACTTGCCTTATGGACTCATGGTTTCTTCGAGTTTGCTACTACACCATTATTATTACAATAAATTATAATAATCTTTGGACAAACTAGAAATCATATCTAAGTCCATCTTGAGATCACTGAGTCACTCAGCATCTATGGCTGCCTCTGAGGCTGCCACATACTTAACTTCCATAGTGGAATCTGAAAAGCACCTATGCTTAACAATCCTCCATAGTTATGGCTTTACCTCCTAAAGTAAACACAAAACCCCGAGGTCGACTTACTATTGTCCTATCTGATTGGAAGTCTGAATCCATACAACTCACAGGGAGCAAATTATCTGCCGTGTAAGTTAGCATATAATCTATAGTGCCTCTAAGGTACTTTTATATATGCTTTACCGCAGTCCAATGTCCTTGTCCAGGGTTACTTTGATATCTGCTAACCATGCCCACGACAAAGCAGATATCTGGTCTCGAACACAGCATTGCATACATTATGCTTCCCACAGCCGAAGCATAAGGAACTGCCTTCATGTCCTCTATCTCCTTTGATATCTTCGGAGACATCTCTTTAGATAAAGATACTCCATGCCTAAAAGGTATGAAACCTTTCTTAGAGTTTTGCATGCTTAAAACGAGCAAAGATTGTTTCGATATATAAAGCTTGGGATAAGTAAAATATATTCTTTTCTTGCGATCCCTTATTGCTTTGATCCTAAGAATATATGCAATCTCCCAAGTCCTTCATATCGAATTGTTTGGACAATCATACCCTTACTTCTGACAACACTTTGATATTGTTTCCAACTACAAAAAATGTTATCTACGTATAGTACAAGAAATACCACCACGTTTCCATCACACTTCTTGTATACACAAGACTTATTCGGTTATAAAATAAATCCATAGATCTGGATTACTTTATTAAACCAGATGTTCCAAGACCTTGAAGCTTTACTTTAGTCCATAGACTGATTGAGCTTACACATAAGATGCTCTTTGCTCTTTGCAATGAACCCTTCTGGTTGCTATATATATGGATGTTTTCTTCAAGACTTCCATTAAGGAAAGCTGTCTTGACATCCACTTGCTAAATCTCATAGTCTATATGAGAAGTAATAGATAAAGATAGACTTAAGCATGACTACCGGTGAAAAAGTTTCCTTTTTCAACAAGCCTTACTTTGAAAGTTTCCACCTTCCTGTCTATCCCTCTTGTCCTATTGTAGACTTATTTTCACCCGATGACTTTTACACCATTTGGTGATTTCATAAGCTCCTAGACTCTATTAGAATACATATATTATAATTCTGTATTTATTGCTCTTTGCAAAGATGCTGCATTTTTATCTTGGAGTGCTTCGTCATATGTCCGGGGATCAGGTTCATGTCCACCAGGGATTAAGTCCAAAGGCTCTCCCAAAACGTGAATCTTTTTAGGTTGCCTAACAACCCTCCCACTATGACGAGACACTTTCTGTAATTGTGTATCATTTGTGATACATGTTGTAGTTTCTTGTGATATTTCATCTTGTATAGTTGGTACTAGATTAGACATGTCCTTTAATTTTCTTAAGAACAATTTTTTACTCATGGGCTTGTAAAAGGAGGAATTAAATCTCGGAACTACTCTTACCGCAGGTGAGAGCACTTACATCGTTCTTGGACTTACAACCGAACAAGAAGGCTCCTAGGGCTTCGGCAAAACTCAAGCTCTCGGCAACTTCTTCACATCCACTTGTTCTCCTCACCAAGGTGATCACGATGGTAGAGAAACCTCTCAGATTTGATCCTTGGCCGACCACCAGAGCCAAACCCTAGCTTCCTCTTCGTTTCCACCCAAGTTGGTCGCTGTCGCATGCGAGAGGGAGAAAAGAAAAGGTTTAGGGCACGGGAGATATTACCTAAGTTCCTCTCTTATCTCCCTTTAATATCCAAATATTTCCGTTATCTACTACTACTTAAATTATTTTTGCCCTTTCTTTGATCAACACGGCCCTACTGGGTTCCTGGTCAGCCGAATCAACTTAAAGCTCTGCTTAACCGGAGGTCTCCGGTTCGAACCTCGGCTCAACCTCTTTATTTTTTTTTGCAACTTGTTTCTTTTGGTAAAAATACCAAAAGAACTCTGAAAATTACATAAAAATACTCTAAAAATTCCTAAAAATCTCTAGAATATTTCTAAAGCATTTATAAGTATTTATAGGTACTTTTAGAACTCCAAATAATGAAATTTGGGGTGTTACAATTCTCCATACCTTATAAAAAGTTCGTCCTCGAACTTAGAATAATTCTGGATATTTCTGTCTCATACTATCCTCACGCTCCCAAGTAACTTCCTCATACTTTTGGTTCTACCAGATGACCTTCACTAGTGGTACTTCTTTGTTCCATAGTCTCCTAACTTCTCTGTCCACTATCTGTGTAGGTCTTCTCTCATAGCTAAGATCCTCCTAAATCTGTACTGTCTGAGGTTGGATCACTTGGCTAGGGTCGTGGAGGCACTTCTTTAGCATAGAGACATGAAATACATTATGTATTGCTGACATATCTTGTGGTAAGTCCAGCTTGCAAGCTACTTTCCCAATCCTCTCTGTGATCAGGTAAGGCCCTACGTAGCAGGGACTCAACTTTCCCTTTTTACCAAATCTCATCACCCCCTTCATAGGAGCAACTTTGAGAAAGACTGAATCCCCTACTTGGAATTCAAGTGGCCTACGGCGTGTGTCAACATAACTTTTCTGTCTGCTCTGGGCAGTCTAAATTCTCTGTCTGATCTTCTGAATAGCCTGAGTGGTCTCATCTATCATCTCAGTCTGCCTACCCAATTCTGATTCCATCTCTTTTCTTTCTCCAGTCTCCAGCCAGCATATAGGTGATATACACTTTCTGCCATACAGTGCTTCGTACGATCCCATCTTGATGGTGGCCTGGTAGCTATTTTTGTAGGTGAATTCAGCTAAGTACAGATACTTGCACCAACTACCTTTAAAATCTAATGCACAAGCCCTGAGCATGTCTTCTAAAATCTGATTTACTCGCTCTTTCTGTCCATCAGTCTGGGGATGGAAAGTTGTGTTGAACTTGAGTTTGGTGCCTAGTGCATTCTGAACACACTCCCAAAAATGAGAGGTGAAGCGCCCATCCCTGTCGGAAACAATTGACTTCGGGACTCCATGAAGTCTGATCACTTCCTTAACATATAGCTGTGCCAACTGCTCTATAGAGTGGGGCACCTTGATGGCTAGAAAATGGGTAGACTTGGTCAATCTGTCCACTATCACCCATATCGCATCATATCCATTAGTAGTTCTTGGAAGACCTGTTATAAAATCTATGGATATTTCTTCCCACTTCCACTCTGGTATTGGAAGAGGCTGTAGAACTCCTCCGGGTCTCTGGTGCTCTGCTTTGACCCTCTGGCATGTCAGACAGGTACTAACATATTTTGCAACATCTCTTTTGAGTCCAGACCACCAGAATTTCTGCTTCAAATCTTGATACATCTTGGTGGAACCAGGATGCATAGAGTACGGTGTATTATGAGCTTCTTCTAAAATCTTCCTTCTCAATTCCTCATCATTGGGAACACAAAGGTGGCTCCCGTGATAAAGAATTCCACTGTTTGATACCCGAAACTCTGAATTTTCTTCTTTTGTATCCCTTGCTTGATCTTCTAGATATCTGGATCTTCACTTTGCTTTCTCTGTATATCCTCAAGCAAGGTTGACTCTAAGGTCAATGTAGAGAGTTGCCTATAAACAATTTCAACTCCAAAGTCTGACAATTCCTTCTATAGTGGCAATGCTAATGATGACAAGGACATCAGAGTTGCACTAGACTTCCGACTTAGTGTATCTGCCACTTTGTTAGCTTTACCTGGGTGGTAGAGAATTTTACAGTTATAATCCTTAACCAACTCTAGCCACCTGCACTGTCTCATATTTAAGTCTTTCTGGGTAAAGAAATACTTCAAGATCTGATGGTCGGTGAAGATTCTACACTGAACTCCATACAAATAATGTCGCCAGAGTTTTAGTGCAAAAACCACAGCTGCCAGCTCAAGATCATGAGTGGGGTAGTTCTTCTCATAATCTTTGAGTTGTCTGGAAGCATAAGCTATAACCTTCCCTTCTTGCATGAGAACAACTCCGAGGCCCATCTTGGAAGTATCACTGTATATGTCAAAACTCTTGTCACTCTCTGGAACAGTCAGAATGGGAGCACTAGTCTGTCTTTTCTTCAATGCTTGGAAACTTTGCTCACATTTGTCTGACCATTCAAACTTCTTGTTCTTCCTAGTTAGGGCTGTTAGTGGAGAAGCTATCCTAGAAAAGTCCTCCATGAATTTCCTGTAGTACCCAGCTAAACCAAGGAAGCTTTTGATCTCCCTGGCATTCTTGGGTCTACTCCAGTTGTTGATCGCTTCTATTTTGGCAGGATCCACTTGAATACCTTCTTTAGAAATGATGTGACCTAGAAACGCCACCTGCTCTAACCAGAACTCGCACTTTGAGAATTTAGTGTAAAGCTGCTTTTGTTGAAGGGTCTGTAGTACTATCCTCAAGTGCGTGTCATGCTCCTCTGGGGTTCTTGAATAGATCAGAATGTCGTCAATGAACACGATGATAAATTTGTCAAGGTATTCTCTGAACACTCTGTTCATTAAGTCCATGAAGACTGTAGGTGCATTAGTCACTCTAAAAGGCATGACTACAAACTCGTAGTGTCCATATCTGGTCCTGAAAGCTGTTCTGGGTATATCACTTTCTTTCACCTTCAACTGATGGTATCCAGAGCGCAGGTCTATTTTAGAAAACACTGTGGCCCCCTTTAACTGATCAAATAGATCACCTATTCTGGGAAGAGGGTACTTGTTCTTAATTGTCACTTTTTCTAGCGCTCTATAATCTATGCACATTCGCATAGATCCGTCTTTCTTCTTAACGAACAACACCGGAGCTCCCCATGGTGAATGACTAGGGCGGATGAAACCCTTGTCAAGCAGCTCCTGGAGTTGTTCTTGTAGCTCTTTCAGTTTTGCTGGAGACATTCGGTACGGAGCTTTTGAAATTGGACCAGTACCAGGAACCAATTCAATTTCAAACTCCACTTCTCTGTTAGGAGGTAGTCCAGGTAGCTCTTCTGGAAATACCTCTGGGTACTCACAGACTACCCAAACATCTTCTTGCTTGGGTCTTTCTTGTTCTTCTGCATTCACAATGTACGCAAGAAAACCAGTACACCCTTTAGCTAACATCTGGTGAGCTGTGAGGGAAGAGAGGCATTTCCGGGTCTTCCTCTTCGGCACTCCCGTGAACTCAAAAGATGGTTCACCTTCTGGGCTGAAAATCACTTTCCTTCTGTGGCAGTCCACCAAGGCACTGTACTTACTGAGGAAATCCATACCCAGAATGACATCGAAATCTTGCATCGCAAGGACTACTAGATCAACATATAGCTCTCGGTCTGAAATTCTGACTGGTATAGCCCGAAGCCACTGGTTGGACTCCATGACTTCCCCAGAAGGTAGGGTCGTTAAAAACTTAGACTTCATGCTCTCTGTAGGTATGTGAAATTCTTTGGCAAAGAGTACTGATATAAAAGAATGGGTCGCCCCAGTATCAAATGGTACAGTAACTACATGCTGAAAAATAACTACTTGACCTGTTACGACTGTGGAGGCACTAGTAGCTTCCTCTTTAGTGAGGGAGAATACTCTGGCACTGGCTGAAACTGGTGGGGCCTCTAACCTTCCTTGACTGAGCTGAGGTCCGTCCAGAGTTACAGGCATGTAGTGTAACTGAGGCTTGTTCCCGTATTGCGCTGTCTGTTGCTGAGGTGCTTTAAGCTTGTTAGGACATGCATTAGCCAGATGCCCTTCTTGACCACACGAATAACATCCAGTCATACCCAAAAGATAAGCTCCTGGATGTACTCTCCCACATTTAGGACAGGGAGGGAACTTGGCCTGCTTATTTGTTGAACCTCCCTTTTGTTGCCTCCTGTATTCCATTATTTTCTTTTGTTATCTTTGTTATTCTAGTTCTGCTTGCTTGCCTGGGGTTTCTGACTCCCAGCTGTCATGTCCTCTATCTTGACCGGCTTGAGTTGCGTTTGTTGTGCCTTGATGCTATTCAGATAGTGCTCAGTGACTAATGCCCTGCTGACCAGCTCTTCACCAATCTGTGGTCGGTGAGTTCCACTACTCACGTTAAGTGCTATTTCTGGCCTCAACATTCAGAGCATCAGTCTGACTCGTTCTTTCTCTGTACTTACTAGCTCTGGGCAGAGACGAGCTAGTCTGTTGAATCTCTTTACTACTTCTTCCACTAACAGGTCACCTTGTCTGAATTCTATAAACTCCTCATAATGTTTATTGGTGATCCGTTGGCGGAAGAATTCTTCGTAAAACTCTGTCTCGAAGTCAACCCAGCTCATTTGATTGACTGCTCTCTTGCTCTTAACTCTCTCCCACCACATACGAGCATCTCCAGATAGGCAGAAGGAGGCACACTTGACCTTCTCGACTTCTGGCCAGTCAAGAAGCTCCATTGTGCTCTATAGTGTCTTGAACCAAGCCTGAGCATCCCAGGGCTCAGTCGTGCCCGAGAAACTTCCTGGCTTCAGCTTCAGCCACTGTATCAGATATGCTTCTTGTCTTTTAGGTGTTGTGGCGACTTCTAGGGCAGCTGGTGGAACTTCAGTCACCACTGGGGTCTCCACATTGATAGTTGGGGGAGTGGGAGGGACTGGCTGCCGATTCGCCATCAGATTGACGATCACTTGTTGCTGCTCTGCCACTTGTCTCTAGAGTTGAGCAACAACTTCAGAGAGATTTGGTTCAGTTGCTCTAGGCTCTTCGTTCTCCTGTGCTTGGTCCTCAGTACGAGCAGTACGGGGACGTCCTCTTCTTGACATCTAGGTATGTAGAGAGAGAAACTAAGCAAAATTCTTAACTTTAAACATTTATGAGTAAGCACTTCTAAACACCTCATTATTCTGTACATATAATCAAATACTTCTAAAATTTCTCTTTACTGTAAATAATAAGGAAATGCATACTAATGAAAGAATTTTAAATATTTTTTTACTTGAAGACGGCAAGGCTGCTGCTGATGTGTGTGTGATGCTGGAGAATGGAGACTGCTCTGATACCAACTTGTAACACCCCACCCTCCTCCCTACTAGTCTGTGAGGGTGGGATGCTACTAGACTATTCATTCTACTTAACTGATGTTACTTACTCTAAAGATAGTAGCACTTAACTTTTGTTATTTAATTTTCTTGCAACTAAGGAGTAACTCCACTAATGGCTAGTACACATAGCATACATGGCATTTGTGATACACGACTGCTAAAAAAAAAACTAATTCCGTTATCACTTTCAGTCCACTAACACAAAGAGAAGGTGTGAAGAACAATCATAACTGCGGTAAGCAAGATAACCCAAATGAAGGCATACTGCAGTACTACTAACAAATCAATGCATTCTAAGTGATGCAAAGGAATAACAAGCATAGCAATTAACCTTTAATTCTCAACTAACAGAAGTAATAAAACTCTTGTATAAATGCAAGGGCCAGCCTACCATACCAAAACAAATCCGAGCATGCACAAAATATAAAGTCTGATCCCAAAATTTTATTATCAAATTAAATAAAGAATTAATCTTAACAAATTCTTGAACTAAGTCCCGAGGCTTCCATAATCCAAACATCACACATCCATCCACACCTCCTTGTTGCCTTCCTTCTCTATAGCTTTTCCTTCCCTTTATCTGCAGTAAGAGGAAAATGTTGTTAGTTAGAGCTCTAGAGCCAATCATTTGATGATTGTTATATGGACTCGTTGTATCATATTCTTGTATATAAATAAAGGAATTTGTTTTTGGTTATTATACTTACTTGTATTGGTGTCAAATAACTAAGTATAATAGAGTCCTTGAGTAGAAGGTTCTTACCTATATCAATCAATTGGTTGTACCGATAGTGAGATGATATAGGGAACACTACTCTTAATCATTTCTAGTCGAGTATTAACATTCAGGGACAATGTTAATACGACGAGACTAGCATGTAGGTCAACTCGATGACTTGATCTCACAAGTCATGGATATGGAGATATCAAGTTGACACATGGGTATGCATTGGAGAATGTATACTGAATGACCCGCCATGAGAAAGTATGATGGATCGTTATATGAGTGTCATATAATTTCTCATGTGGCTATTAGTATGACTACTAGTCCTTGGACCTGAAGTCACCATGGTTCCCTACATAAGGAGTTACGTATTTTGGCTTCGTCAAACGTCACCCGTAACTGGGTGGACTATAAAGGCGATTACTGGGTATGTAACAAATTATGCGGAGGGATGTGAGTGATGTAGATGGGATCTATCCCTCCTATATGACGGGAGTGACATCGATATTCTTGATAGAGTGAGACCACTAAGTGCATGGCTATGCCCAAATGAGTCAATATGAGATATTGAGCTCATTTGATTGAGTGAGTCTGCTTGGAGTTCAAGATTTAGATTGATTAGAGGATGACACGGTCTATGCCTCATATTGATCACTCTAGATGTCAAGGATAGAAGGACACTTGTCATATATTATGAAGAGTCACAATTAGTAGTCACAATGTGATGTTGGATCTCAACATTCTTATAACTTGGGTAGTAATGATGTGTTGCTAGATACCGCTCATTACTTATACTTCTAAATGGGTTTAGGAGCATTGCCAACATTATAAGAACCTATAGGGTCACACACATAGGGAAATTAGATGGAGATTAGGTTCATTTGATGAACCTAAAGGATTAGGTTCATGTGATGAACCAAATTGGATTAAGAGTAATTCAAATTAGGCTAATTGAGTTGGTCTCAATTTGGTTCAAGTGTTAGATGAGTCTAATTTGGACTTAGACTCATTGAATCAATTTAATTCAATGAATAGAGATTTATTAAATTAAAATTGACTTGAACCAATGGTTAGATTAGATCAACCATGGGAGATAAGTGGTCAAGTTTGACTTGACTTGAGAGGAAGATGAAGGGTCAAGTTTGACTTGACCATTTGCCACCTCATTGGTGAGTTGGCATTTAGTGGGCTAATGATAATGTGTCACATCATCAAGATTAGCACATGTGTGTGCCACATCATGAGGGAGATCAAGAGTTGTGACTCTTTGTTGGTTGCTACTCGGAAAACCTATAGGTTCCACTGTACAAAAATTTTGTACAAAGGTCTGAACCTTTTCCTAGCTACCATGTGTTCTTTTAAATTAAATTTTAGATTGCCTGCGGAACTTAACACGTTTGATCCAAAACTTAATCTATTTGTTCTTTTAGGTTTTGACTTGGATCTCCTGCGGAACTTTACACGTTCGACCCAAGTCTCCTTAAGTTATTAATTCCATTAAATATTAATTTCCATAATTGGTTCCCAGTACTGACGTGGCGAGGCACATGACCTTCTTGGATATGGGAGCAACCACCACCGACTAGACAAAACCTTTTATAGAAAGCTAATATTTAATTTCCTAAAATAACTTTAGGTTAACCAAAGAGAACAATCAAATCACAAGGAAAAGAAAAACAAAAGAACACAGTATCGAAAAAACATATTCGAAATTCTAGAACGTAAGCCTCTTGTATTTGGTATTATTTCCATAAATAACTAGCATGATGCGGAAATAAAAATTACTAGTTATACCTTGTAGAAAAATCTCTTGATCTTCTGCCGTATTCCTCTTCTAACCTCGGACGTGTTGGTGCAATCGACCTAGGTTTTGATGTGTGTGTCAAAGAGTTTAAGTTAGGCTTTCATATGTATTTGATATGTGTTTGAGTCATGCAGGACTTGGTGGAACACATAAGGACTTGGTGTGGCCAAGTTCGGGAAGCTCATCCAAGGGCTCGGATCGTTGAGTCGGTGAAGGATGATGTGGAAGACATCCGAGGGACCGCGCTGACGAGGAGCAATGGAGTGGAGCCGAAGGAAGTGGACTTCAAGGCAGCGTGAAGGATGGCACGGAGAGGAGCCGCGGGCTCGGGTGCATCTGAGGGACGAAGGCCGAGGAAGAGGACTTCAATGGCGACTCCGGAAAGGATGAGAGGAGTGAATGTACTGGGACCAGTCGACTGATCCAGCTTCACAGAATGCACAGAAGCATTCTGTGCTTGTCGACTAAGGGGACCAGTCGACTGGTCCTAAGACCAGTCGACTGGTACATGACCGTTGGCAGAAAACGGGCTCTAAAGAGAGCCGTTGGCGTTGCCTAACGGCTAGCACCAGTCGACTGGTGCATGGACCAGTCGACTGGTGTCAGGGTTTGAGTTGATTGGTGATCAACTCTTTCCTCTTACTTAAGGGGAGCTTTGGGGCATTGAAGGGGTTACTGATACTCATTGTAAACCTTCTGAATCTTGCCCAAAGCTTCCAAGCCAACTCTCTTCCTTCTAGCCCTAAGTTTCATCTTGTAAAGAGGAAGAGAACTTTGTGAGAGGTTTGCTCCACCGAGAAGGAGAAGCTTTAGCCGGAGATTGCCGGGGACTGATCCACCAAAGGATCAAGGGCTCGTCCACCTCAAGGACACGTCGTGGAGTAGGAGCAAGCAATCTCCGAACCACGTTACATCGAGCGTGTTAGCGTTTGTATTCTCGTTTGTGTTTCATTGTTTTAGTTTCTATATTTCCGCTTGCGCAAACTAACGTATTGTAGAGAAGAAATCGATTTGGGGGTGGCCTAGCTATCCAACCCCCCTTCAAGCCGGCCACCGATCCTCCAACAATTGGTATCAGAGCAAGGAAGCTCTTCAACGGACTAATCGCCAAGAAGAACAACATCATCAAATGGCCGGCTCAAACATTCATCCACCCAAATTCGAAGGAGACTTCTCTTGGTGGAAGAGGAGAATGGAGGTATTCTTCGAAACCGATTTTGACATAATGCTAATCATGGAAAATGGTTTCGAAGTGCCTAGGGATCAAGACAATAAGATACTTGAGAAAACAAGGTGGACCAAGAAGCAAAGGGAAGAACATTTAGCAAATGCTAAAGCCATACATCATCTACAAAGTGTCCTTCCTCAACAAGAAATAACAAGGGTTGGAACCTACTCAAGCGCTAAGGAGTTATGGGAAAAGCTAGTGGAGCTTCATGAAGGAACATCGGAAGCGAAATTAGCAAGAAGAGACCTCCTTCGAACTCAACTCAATAATATCAAGCTTGAGAAAGGAGAAAAGGTATCAATTTTACATTGTAAAATCAAGGAGATTATTAATGGACTAACAAGTGTAGGTGAGACACTTTCAAATCGAGACGTGATTACGAAAGCCCTAAATGCTTTTCCAAGATCCACAACTTGGAGTTCCATTGTAGATACATACTACATATCAAAGGACCTAGAGAAATCCTCTCTAGATGAACTCTTCTCAACAATGGAGCTTCATGAAACAAGAGTTGAGGGATTGGATGGAGAAGCTCATAGATCAAGAGGAGTAGCCCTTGTGGCAAACAAGGGAAAGGGGAAGAAGAAAACTCCATCTCCATCATCTTCCGATTCCGAGGAGTCAAGTGCCTCAATGGATAGTGACCAAGAGGCGTATATGGTAAGGAAAATGAGAAGAGCTTTTAGAAATTTTTCATCTAACAAATCTCATGCTAGGAAAAGCTCAAGAAGCAAAAGTAGGACAAGGAAGATAATTTGCTACAATTGCCAAGGAGAAGGACACATAAGAGATGATTGTCCTCTCTTGAAAAAGAAGGAAGGGAAGAAGAAGAAGGAGAAGACAAAAGAAAAGGGGAAGAAGGCTCAAAACCTAAAAGCAACATGGGATGATCCTTCATCTTCATCGGAGGAAGAAGAGCATCACATAGTCAATTTTGCTCTCATGGGGATTGATGATGTAGCCTCCACCTCATCCGAGCAAGAAGAAGGAAGGAGCTCAAGTGAAGATGAAGAGGGGAGCTCAAGTGAAGGGGGAGGTCAAACTTCGGATTCGGACTTCTCGGTAAGTGAGGTACATAATCTTCCTCCCCATATTTTAATTAAAATTATTTCAAGCACAAATGATGATTTGTTTAAGGCAAAAAGAAAGAACAAATCTTTGAAAAATGACATTTGCATGCTTAAAGAAAAATTAGAATCCTTGCCTATTAGGGATGATGATTTGCATGCTTCCTCTACAAGTTCAAATGATTCATGTTTAGAAGAGGAAAATAGGAAATTAAGGGAAAAAGTAGAATACCTCACCATAGCCCTTAGAAAATTTGAAATTGGCTCAAAAACCCTAAATATGATCATTGGGAGCCAAAGGGCAAGTTTTAAGAAAAATGGCATAGGATACAATGAACAAAATAATGAAAAGACCTATCATTGTCTACTTGCTAGGGGGCAATCCAAGACAAAGACCATAGATAGGAAATGGATCCCCAAAGAGTACTTGGTCAACCCAATTAGAAAGAATTTCTATTGGGTGCCAAAATCAATCCTCAAGGGTTAAGAGGATTTTATGGCAAGTCAACCATGGAAGTCAATAATTCAAATTTTTCCTATATGGTTGACTTGAGACCTTAAGGGGGAGGACTTAGCCTTGATAGAAATTTATGATCAAGAGGGCTAAGTAGAGGTTACCTTTATCTCACAATGAGTTGTATTATTTTCTAACCATGAATGTGAGATATTAGGATGAAACAAGTAATTCACTTATGCTTATGGCATTTTGATGAGTTATGAAGTGTATCAATGTTTAGTGATCATAGGCCAACTATGGGGAAAGCAAATGTTTAATTAATGAACATCTTGCCCATAGATCATAGTTGGACATTTCAAATGTTTTGAAAACAATTCTATGTTTTATTTACTGTGGTCTAGCTATTTTAAAACATATGATTGCAAAACTGAGCTTGAAATTGATACAAACTTGCATGTTTTCGATATTTTTGAAACTTGGTCAAAATTTTGAAAATAGGTTGACTTTTCATGAAAACATATTTTTCTTAGTTAAAGAACATTATAAGAAATATGTGTTCAAAATTTCATGATTTTCAAATTTTCTAGAATTTTTATGGATTTCTGAAGTTGACTTCAAAGGCTGAAATTGAATTGGGTTTGTGCCAGTCGACTGCGAGATATCAGTCGACTGGTACTCTTTCAGCAACTTTAAAATCTAATTTTTGGTTCAAATTTGGTTGGAACTGATACCATAGTATGTGTACGTATCTGGTATAATATTTTTGATGGTGTCAAAGGGGGAGAAATGGGTAGGTTTAAGTTAGAAATCTACTTGGGTGCAAATCTTTGAAATTAAGATTAAGAGCATGTGTTAAGGGGGAGCTTGGGTTTTATGCTTCATATTTACATATTGCCTGTACCTTTCAAAGTTGTTATTGGTGCCTAACTTAAACATATTGCCACACATCAAAAAGGGGGAGATTGTTGGTGCAATCGACCTAGGTTTTGATGTGTGTGTCAAAGAGTTTAAGTTAGGCTTTCATATGTATTTGATATGTGTTTGAGTCATGCAGGACTTGGTGGAACACATAAGGACTTGGTGTGGCCAAGTTCAGGAAGCTCATCCAAGGGCTCGGATCGTTGAGTCGGTGAAGGATGATGTGGAAGACATCCGAGGGACCGCGCTGACGAGGAGCAATGGAGTGGAGCCGAAGGAAGTGGACTTCAAGGCAACGTGAAGGATGGCACGGAGAGGAGCCGCGGGCTCGGGTGCATCTGAGGGACGAAGGCCGAGGAAGAGGACTTCAAAGGCGACTCCGGAAAGGATGAGAGGAGTGAATGTACTGGGACCAGTCGACTGGTCATGGGACCAGTCGACTGATCCAGCTTCACAGAATGCACAGAAGCATTCTGTGCTTGTCGACTAAGGGGACCAGTCGACTGGTCCTAAGACCAGTCGACTGGTACATGACCGTTGGTAGAAAACGGGCTCTAAAGAGAGTCGTTGGCGTTGCCTAACGGCTAGCACCAGTCGACTGGTGCATGGACCAGTCGACTGGTGTCAGGGTATGAGTTGATTGGTGATCAACTCTTTCCTCTTACTTAAGGGGAGCTTTGGGGCATTGAAGGGGTTACTGATACTCATTGTAAACCTTCTGAATCTTGCCCAAAGCTTCCAAGCCAACTCTCTTCCTTCTAGCCCTAAGTTTCATCTTGTAAAGAGGAAGAGAACTTTGTGAGAGGTTTGCTCCACCGAGAAGGAGAAGCTTTAGCCGGAGATTGCCGGGGACTGATCCACCAAAGGATCAAGGGCTCGTCCACCTCAAGGACACGTCGTGGAGTAGGAGCAAGCAATCTCCGAACCACGTTACATCGAGCGTGTTAGCGTTTGTATTCTCGTTTGTGTTTCATTGTTTTAGTTTCTATATTTCCGCTTGCGCAAACTAACGTATTGTAGAGAAGAAATCGATTTGGGGGTGGCCTAGCTATCCAACCCCCCTTCAAGCGGCCACCGATCCTCCAACAGGACGTTGTGTGGGCAACGATCTACCGAGATGAGAAACCACCAACCACCTTCTTCTCCTCCAAGCAAGGTTCGGCCACAAAGGAAGAACTTCACCAAAGAAGAAAACCAAAATACTAACCAAGCTCCAAGAGATGCTAGCTTTCTCTCCTTCTTCTTCTTCTTCTAAGTAGTATCCGGCCACCACAAGAACTCCAAGAGGGATGAAGTATTCGGCCACCACAAGAGGAAAAGAGGGAGAGGATGATGGCCGGCCACAACACCAAGGAAAAGAGGGAGAGAAAACAATAGAGGTTGTATCTCATGAAGGCACCCTCACCCCTTCTTTTATATTCCTTGGCCTAGGCAAATTAGGAAATTTAATTACAATAAAATTTCCTCAATTTCCTTGACATGATTTAATTGAGAAAAATAAAATAAAATTTCCTAAATAAACCTACATTGGCCGGCCACATCATTGGAGAACAAATTGGACAAGTTTCAATCAACAATTAAAACTTCCTAATTTGTTTTCGGAAATTTTTAAAAAATAAAATTTCTCTTTAAAAATCTCTTCATGGTTGATAAAAGGAAATTTCTATAATTTTAATTTTATCAACATGTGAATAATTTTAAAGAGAAAATAAAATATCTCACCAATCTACAAATAAGGAAAGAGATCTAATCTCTTTCTTTAATCTTTTGTAGATCTTTTATAAGAGAGATATTTTAATTTAAATTCTCTTTAATAAATTATTTCTTCCACATAATAAAAATTAAAATTAAAATTCCTTTTTAATTTAATTTGGCCGGCCCCCACTAGCTTGGGTTCAAGCTAGGGCCGGCCACCCAAATTCATACCTAGGCCGGCCCTAGCTTGTTCCCAAGCTAGCTTGGCCGGCCCCTATTGGGTGGGTATAAAAGGTGGGTATAGGTGGGTATAGAACTCTATAACTAAGAGGCTACGATAGGGACCAAGAGGAGGAATTGGTTTTGATCTCCCGATAAAATTAAGCATCCCGTGTTCGCCCCGAACACACAACTTAATTTTATCAATGATAATTCATTCCACTAGAGAACTATCATTAAACTACCGCACCAATCCCAAATTACATTTTTGGGCTCCTTCTTATTATGAGTGTGTTAGTCTCCCTGTGTTTAAGATATCGAATGTCCACTAATTAAGTGAGTTACTGACAACTCATTTAATTAATATCTAAGTCCAAGAGTAGTACCACTCAACCTTATCGTCATGTCAGACTAAGTTCACCTGCAGGGTTTAACATGACAATCCTTATGAGCTCCTCTTGGGGACATTATCAACCTAGTATCTCTAGGATACAGTTTCCTTCTATAATCAACAACACACACTATAAGTGATACCATTTCCCAATTTATCGGGCTTATTGATTCATCGAACTAAATCTCACCCATTGATAAATTAAAGAAATAAATATCAAATATATGTGCTTGTTATTATATCAGGATTAAGAGCACACACTTCCATAATAACCAAGGTCTTTGTTTCTTTATAAAGTCAGTATAAAAGAAACGACCTCAAATGGTCCTACTCAATACACTCTAAGTGTACTAGTGTAATTATACAGTCAAGATAAACTGATACCTAATTACACTACGACCTTCTAATGGTTTGTTCCTTTCCATTTTGGTCGTGAGCTACTGTTTATAATTTATAAGGTACTGATAACATTATCTTCTGTATGTTACACCACATACTATGTTATCTACAGTATAAATTAATTGTACAACTACAACTAAATGTAGACAATTTGACCAAATGTGATTCTTTATTCAAAATGAATGTTTACAAAGTTTAGGCTTTCAGTATACACTCCAACAATCTCCCACTTATACTAATGACTAAGCTGCCATATCTTCTACCATACATCTGATTCCCATTCCCTCCACATGCTGATCAAAAGCTTTCGCCGGAAGGGCCTTAGTGAAAGGATCTGCCAGGTTATCTGCTGATGCAATCTTGGCGATGACAACTTCTCCTCGCTTCACGATATCTCGTATCAGGTGGTACTTGCGCTCTATATGTTTACTTGCCTTATGAGCTCGTGGTTCCTTCGAGTTTGCAACTGCACCGCTATTATCACAATAAATTGTGATAATTTTGGGCAAACCAGGAATCACATCTAAGTCCATTAGAAAGTTCCTGAGCCATACTGCTTCTTTAGCTGCCTCAGAGGCTGCTACATACTCAGCTTCCATGGTTGAGTCCGAAACGCATTTCTGCTTAACACTCCTCCATGAAATGGCTCCACCTCCTAAAGTAAACACATAGCCTGATGTAGACTTACTGTTATCCCTATCGATTGGAAATCGAATCCTGTAACCCACAGGGAGCGGATCGTCCGCTTGGTAAACTAGCATATAATCTCTTGTCCTTCTCGGGTACTTTAATATATGCTTTACCGCAGTCTAATGTCCTTGTCAGGTTACTTCGATATCTGTTGACCATGCCCACGGCAAAACAGATATCAGGTCTCGTACATAGCATTGCATACATTAGGCTTCCTACAGCCGAAGCATAAGGAACTGCTTTCATGTCTTCTATCTCCTTTGATGTCTTCGGAGACATCTCTTTAGATAGAGCTATTCCATGCCTAAAAGGTAAGAAACCTTTCTTGGATCCTGCATACTAAAACGAGCAAGGATTGTGTCTATATATGAAGCTTGGGACAGACACAACATTCTTTTCTTGCGATCCCTTATCACTTTGATCCCAAGAATGTGTGCACATTCTCCTAAGTCCTTCATATCAAATTGTTTAGACAACCATACCCTTACGTCTGATAATACCTTGACATTGTTGCCAATTAACAAAATATCATCTACGTATAGTACAAGAAATACCACCACGTTTTCGTTACACTTCTTGTATACACAAGACTCATCTGGACACTGAATAAATCCATACGACTGGATTACTTCATTAAACCGGATGTTCCAAGATCTTGAAGCTTGCTTCAGTCCATAAATGGACCGATTGAGCTTACACACTAGATGCTCTTTGCCCTTTTCAATGAACCCTTCTGGTTGCTTCATATGGATGTTCTCTTCAAGACTTCCATTAAGGAAAGCTGTCTTGACATCCATTTGCCAAATCTCATAATCCATATGAGCAGCAATGGATAAGAGTATCCGGATAGACTTAAGCATGGCCACTGGTGAAAAAGTCTCCTCATAATCGATTCCCTCTTTCTGAGTGTACCCTTTCGCAACAAGCCTAGCTTTGAAGGTTTCTACCTTCCCGTCTATCCCTCTTTTCCTTTTGTAGATCCACTTGCATCCAACGGCTTTTACACCATCAGGTGGTTCTACAAGCTCCCAGACCTTATTAGAGTACATAGACTCTATTTCAGAATTCATTGCCTTTTGCCAAGATGCTGCATCTATTTCTTGGAGTGCTTCGTCGTATGTTCATGGATCAGGTTCATGCTTACCCGGGATCAAGTCCGAAGACTCTCCCAAAAACATGAATCTTTCAGGCTGCCTTACAACCCTCCCACTACGACGAGGCACTGTCTGTGTTTGTGTATCATGTGTGACACGTGTTGCAGTCTCTTGTGGTACTTCATCTTGTACTGTTGGTACTGAAGTGGACATGTCCTCTCTAAGTTCTTCTAAAACAACTTTGCTACTGGGCTTGTGATCCATTATATAGTCTTCTTCTAAAAACTGGGCATTGGTGCTAACAATGACCTTCTGGTCTTTAGGACTATAAAATAAACCACCTTTCGTTCCTTTGGGATATCCTACAAACACGCGAACTTCTGTACGGGATTCTAACTTATCAGCATCTGGTTTCAGCACATGTGCTGGACTACCCCAAATCTGAATATGTCTTAGACTGGGCTTTCGCCCATTCCACAATTCTATGGGAGTAGAAGAAACTGATTTAGAAGGTACTAAGTTCAGAACGTATACTGCTGTTTCCAGAGCATATCCCCAAAACGAATTTGGTAATTCTGAATAACTCATCATTGATCTAACCATCTCCATAAGAGTCCTATTCCTTCGTTCTACTACACCATTCTGTTGGGGTGTTCCAGGTGCAGACAATTGGGATTGAATCCCGGCCTCTGATAAGTAATTTCTAAACTCTCCTAAGAGGTATTCGCCACCACGATCTGACCGTAGTGTCTTGATACTTTTACCTAGTCGTTTCTCCACATCAGCCTTGTATTCTTTGAACTTATCAAAGCACTCGGACTTGCGGCGCATTAGGTAAATATATCCATATCTTGAATAATCGTCTATGAAAGAGACAAAATATTCAAAACCCCCTCTTGCCTGGACAGACATAGGACCACACAAATCAGAGTGAACCAACTCTAACACTTCTTTGGCTCTATACCCCTTGGCCTTGAACGACCTCTTGGTCATTTTACCTTCCAAGCAAGATTCACAAGTTGGAAAATTTTCCAACTCAAATGAACTCAAAAGTCCATCGGCTATAAGCCTCTGAATCCTACTTAAGTTAATATGACCAAGCCTTAGATGCCAAAGATATGCTTGGTTCATTTCCGAAGGTTCTTTTCTCTTATTAGAGTTAGAAGATGAGTTATAAATTTCCATGTTTTGCTTTGTGGAAGAAATTGAATTTAAAGTATACAAATTTCCAACTAATGCACCAGAACAGATAATCACTTTATTTCTTTTAATAACCACATCGTTACTGAAAGAAACTGAATATCCATCTAAAAACAATTTAGAAACTGAAATTAAATTCTTTCTAAAACTGGGTACATAAAGACAATTTCTTAAAATCAAATTTTTATTTCTACTAAAAGATAAGTAGACGTCTCCCACTGCAACAGCTGCCACCTTAGTAGCATTGCCCATGTAGACGGTAATTTCTCCTTCAGATAGTCGTCGGGTTTCCTGGAACCCCTGCAAGGAATTGCAGACATGATCAGTGGCTCCCGTATCTACACACCAGGTGCTGGTAGATAACACCGCTAAACATGTTTCAACAACTAGAGTATGAGATATACCTTTGTTTTGGTTCCTACGAGGACAGTCCGCCTTCCAATGTCCTGCCTGCTTACAGATGAAGCACTTGCCCTTCGGCTTCTTCATTCCAGCTTTAAATCCTGTACTCTGAGATTTATTCACTTTCTTTGCTGAACTAGCTTGTTTCTTCTTCTTCTTTCCTTTCGGTTTAGAAGTAGAACCATTTTCAGCATAGTGAATTTGAGCATTGTGACGAAATAATCCTTCTGCTGCTTGAAGTTCTGTCAGTAGTTCCGCTAATGAATAAACCCTCTTATTCATATTATAGTTCAGGCGAAACTGCTCAAAACTTCTAGGTAGCGTTTGGAGGATCATATCGATCTGGGTTTCCCCATCAATTTCTCCTCCAAGGATCTGTATCTCGTTTAGATAAGCCATCATCTTTAGGATATGATCCCTTACAGGAGTACCCTCTTGCATGGTGGCTGTCATTATCTTTCTCATGGCTTCTTGCCTAGAAGCCCTATCCTGATGACCAAAGAGTTCCTTGAGATTGTTCATAATATCATAGGCTGTTGGTAAATCTTGATGCTGATGTTGCAATACATTTGACATTGAAGCCAAAATGTAGCACCGCGCCATCTCATCTGCTTTCACCCATTTCCTATGATATTCAATCTCCTCTTGGGTAGATTCACCAGTAGGTGCATCAGGGCATTGCTCAGTCAGTACAAATTTATAGCTTTCAGCAGTAAGAACAATGTCCAGGTTTCTTTTCCAATCTATGTAGTTTGGTCCAGTAAGTCTATTCTGTTGAAGTATGATGGACAGTGGGTTGAAAGACATCCTAAGAATCACAAATAACTTTTGGTCAGAACTCTAAATTTAGAATAATATTGATTCCTCAAACAATACTATTTTAAATTAACCAACACCTCAAAACACCGTGAATTTTGTATGCCACGTTAGTGTGGACGTATACAAATTCAACATTTGTAAAAGGAGGGTTTTATCCCATTAATTTTATTATCTTGTCAACCTAAAATTTTGACAAATAAAATTAATAGTTGGTGTCTTTTGGTCACACAAATAATAGCAGTGACTCCGATGGGGAGGATACTATTAGATGTGTCTAAGTGTATACCATTACTTGACACTAAGTTCATTAATAAGATTATGCCCCTTCCGTTGGGGAAGATCACACGCTCTTAATTAACTTACTATAGTCATCAAAAAATGGAAGTCTGTTCTAGTGATCTACAAACAAGCTCATCCGTTATGGAGGAAGGCACTCAGAGCCAACGCGCAAGCTTGTTTGCATCACTTACAAACCAGTAATGGAGACCATGGGATTTATTTAAAATCCCTCTCCCACTTAGTTATTTATAAATGAGGAATTTTAACTATGCTAGCCTACTAAACTTGTAAACTAACATGCACACACAGCACAATATAAAAGCAATAAATAGAAAAACTAATTTTCAACTATTATGGCTTTTATATCTAGTTGTTCTCCGTGTGTTGTCATCCCAAGCTGCTGCCATATTTGTCCACCGCCATTGGATCTAGCTGTCGCATCCATCTTCCTCCTTGTTCCGCTGTGCCTCTGGTCCTTAGAAGGTTCCACGCTTTGCAAGATTCGATCCGCGACATAAATAGAAATTTACATTTTTTTGATCCTATATTCCATAAAAGGAATGTACATGTATCTAGATCAAAAATAAAATCCTAATAAAACTAAATACAGCTCCTGCTGTATTTTAATACAATCATGCACACACAGATAAATGCCCTTGACATGTCCAAGGGTCCAATCATACACATAATAACTAAAAGCCATAATAGTTGGATCCTGCATCCACAAAATTAGCACATCCTACTATTAACCTACCTAAATTATGTATGACATGTGCATAATTAAACTAAATACCAAATACACAGAGGCAAAACCCTAGCTCTGATACCAATTGTTGGTTGCTACTCGGAAAACCTATAGGTTCCACTGTACAAAAATTTTGTACAAAGGTCTGAACCTTTTCCTAGCTACCATGTGTTCTTTTAAATTAAATTTTAGACTGCTGAACTTAACACGTTTGATCCAAAACTTAATCTATTTGTTCTTTTAGGTTTTGACTTGGATCTCCTGCGGAACTTTACACGTTCGACCCAAGTCTCCTTAAGTTATTAATTCCATTAAATATTAATTTCCATAATTGGTTCCCAGTACTGACGTGGCGAGGCACATGGCCTTCTTGGATATGGGAGCAACCACCACCGACTAGACAAAACCTTTTATAGAAAGCTAATATTTAATTTCCTAAAATAACTTTAGGTTAACCAAAGAGAACAATCAAATCACAAGGAAAAGAAAAACAAAAGAACACAGCATCGAAAAAACATATTCGAAATTCTAGAACGTAAGCCTCTTGTATTTGGTATTATTTCCATAAATAACTAGCATGATGCGGAAATAAAAATTACTAGTTATACCTTGTAGAAAAACCTCTTGATCCTCTACCGTATTCCTCTTCTAACCTCGGACGTTGTGTGGGCAATGATCTACCGAGATGAGAAACCACCAACCACCTTCTTCTCCTCCAAGCAAGATCGGCCACAAAGGAAGAAATTCACCAAAGAAGAAAACCAAAATACTAACCAAGCTCCAAGAGATGCTAGCTTTCTCTCCTTCTTCTTCTTCTAAGTAGTATCTGGCCACCACAAGAACTCCAAGAGGGATGAAGTATTCGGCCACCACAAGAGGAAAAGAGGGAGAGGATGATGGCCGGCCACAACACCAAGGAAAAGCGGGAGAGAAAACAATAGAGGTTGTATCTCATGAAGGCACCCTCACCCCTTCTTTTATATTCCTTGGCCTAGGCCAATTAGAAAATTTAATTACAATAAAATTTCCTCAATTTCCTTGACATGATTTAATTGAGAAAAATAAAATAAAATTTCCCAAATAAACCTACATTGGCCGGCCACATCATTGGAGAACAAATTGGACAAGTTTCAATCAACAATTAAATCTTCCTAATTTGTTTTCGAAAATTTTTAAAAAATAAAATTTCTCTTTAAAAATCTCTTCATGGTTGATAAAAGGAAATTTCTATAATTTTAATTTTATCAACATGTGAATAATTTTAAAGAGAAAATAAAATATCTCACCAATCTACAAATAAGGAAAGAGATCTAATCTCTTTCTTTAATCTTTTGTAGATCTTTTATAAGAGAGATATTTTAATTTAAATTCTCTTTAATAAATTATTTCTACCACATAATAAAAATTAAAATTAAAATTCCTTTTTAATTTAATTTAGCCGGCCCCCACTAGCTTGGGTTCAAGCTAGGGCCGGCCACCCAAATTCATACCTAGGCCAGCCCTAGCTTGTTCCCAAGCTAGCTTGGCCGGCCCCTATTGGGTGGGTATAAAAGGTGGGTATAGGTGGGTATAGAACTCTATAACTAAGAGGCTACGATAGGGACCGAGAGGGGGAATTGGTTTTGGTCTCCCGATAAAATTAAGCATCTCGTGTTCGCCCCGAACACACAACTTAATTTTATCAATGATAATTCATTCCACTAGAGAACTATCATTGAACTACCGCACCAATCCCAAATTATATTTTTGGGCTCCTTCTTATTATGAGTGTGTTAGTCTCCCTGTGTTTAAGATATCGAATGTCCACTAATTAAGTGAGTTACTGATAACTCATTTAATTAATATCTAAGTCCAAGAGTAGTACCACTCAACCTTATCATCATGTCGGACTAAGTCCACCTGCAGGGTTTAACATGACAATCCTTATGAGCTCCTCTTGGGGACATTATCAACCTAGTATCTCTAGGACACAGTTTCCTTCTATAATCAACAACACACACTATAAGTGATACCATTTCCCAACTTATCGGGCTTATTGATTCATCGAACTAAATCTCACCCATTGATAAATTAAAGAAATAAATATCAAATATATGTGCTTGTTATTATATCAGGATTAAGAGCACACACTTCCATAATAACCGAGGTTTTTGTTTCTTTATAAAGTCAGTATAAAAGAAACGACCTCAAATGGTCCTACTCAATACACTCTAAGTGTACTAGTGTAATTATACAGTCAAGATAAACTGATACCTAATTACACTACGACCTTCTAATGGTTTGTTCCTTTCCATTTTGGTCGTGAGCTACTGTTTATAATTTATAAGGTACTGATAACATTATCTTCTGTATGTGACACCACATACTATGTTATCTACAGTATAAATTAATTGAACAACTACAACTAAATGTAAACAATTTGACCAAATGTGATTCTTTATTCAAAATGAATGTTTACAAAGCTTAGGCTTTCAGTATACACTCCAACACTCTTGATATCCCATGGGGTTTAAAAACCCCTTCTTGAATGTGGCCGGCCACTTTAGTGGGTGAGGAGTTTCATTTTGTGTTGTAACTCCATCTTCTTCTTACTCAAGCTCTTTCTTCTCTCCCTCTCCTCCTCTTTGGCTGAATCTTTCAAAGGGTGCTAGCACACCTTTTGTTAGGTTTCTCCATCATTTGTTCGTGTGGATACACATAGAGAAGTATCTACTTTGATACTTTCGAGATCCGGCGAACCTTGGACGAGCGGGACTATGCGAAGGGCTTTGCATCAAGGGTAACCTCTTTATCTTGTAGATCTAAAGTAGATCTAGGCTTAGAAACATCTATATGAAATTTTATTTCTTCGCACGGATCCATGGCATGGAGATTTCGGGGTTTCCGCAACGCAAAAAGCGGTTTTTGCGGCCCGAAAAATCCAACAGTGGTATCAGAGCCACGTGCTGTAACACCCATAGGGTCCTTAGCAAAATTCTAGAATATTTTATCATGAATAAAGGAAAAAAATATATATGCTTTAGTTAAATTTTGCTCCTAGCCGAACACTTAAAAAAATAAAAATATATAAGGTCTAGGACCTGAACTCTCGATCTCTCATTAGATGCCTGAATAAGATAACCACTAGACCAAGAGAAATTATTGTTAGAAAAGAGAGGGAAACCATAATTAAATGTAAGAAGAAAAGGCTCTTCTCTTAGAAGGAGAAGTGAGAGTGGTCTTCTTCCTCTCTAATGAAGAGATGCTCTAGAATATTCTTTTCTTACTCACCAAGAAGGGATGTATCTAGACTTTTCTCTTAATTATGAAGAGAGTAAAAGAAAGGAGGAAGAAAAATATATTTTTCCTTCCTCCTCTCATGATGAATAAAAGGAGGAAATTAAAATGAATTGGCATTTTTCCTCATTCACCTTCCTACTCCCTCCTCCTCCACCGTGACCTCTTCTTCACCATTTCCTCTTCTTGCCGAGACCAAGGAGCAAGGAAGCTTCCCCTCTCTAGGAAGGATCCACAACAAAGGTTAAATCTCTAAGGAAAACAAGCGCAAGGAAGTGAGTATCCCCTCACTGCAGTACAAGTAGCTTCGGTTTAAAATGTTTTTTCGAAACTCTAAAAATTTTCTTGCAAGAATGTGGTCAAGATAAAGAATAGGTAGTCACTTAGGGTTAACAAGTGATAAGAGATGCTTCATGTTATAGAAAAAGAAAAAGAGAAATTTAGAGCCTTATTGCATGTTTCGGCCAAGGATGGAAGAGAGGACCTAGAACAAGTTTTCTTTGATCACATGCTTAATTTTTCTACTCTATGATATATGAATTTCACATGTTGTTAGTTAAGTCTTCATTCTTCATGTTGTGAAAAAAAAAGGAGATACCTATCTATATGGTTCGGCCAAAATTGATTATAAGGCCTTAGGTCAAGAATTTTAGATAGAAACCATACTAGTTGTACCTCTTTGTGATGTATGAATTTTTACATGTTTATAACCAAGGTTTTTATGCTTCTTATGGAATAAAATGGTATGAAACCCTACTGATATGGTTGGCCAAATTGAAATAAATGGGTTAGGGTTAAAGTTTTGAACTCAAATATGCTTAGATCATGAAGTACAATACCTTGTATGCACTTAGATTAAAGGGGCTTGTTATATGTTTAAGTTTTATGCTCCTTATGGAATAAAATGGTATGAAACCCTACTAATATGTTTCGGCCAAATGAAAATAAATGGGTTAGGGTTAGAGTTGTGAACTCAAATAGGCTTATTCATGAAGTACTTGTACAATGCTCTATAGGTACTTAGACTAAATGTGCATGTTACATGTTTAAGTCTAATGCTTCATATGGAACCAAATGATATAAGAACCCTACTGATATGTTTCAGCCAAATTGAGATAAATGGGTTAAGGTTAGAGTTTTGAACTCAAACATGCTTATTCATGAAGTATAATGCCTTGTATGTGCTTAGATCAAGTTTACATGTTATGTGGATAAGTTCTATGCTTCATATGGAACCAAATGATATAAGAACCCTACTGATATGTTTCGGCCAAATTGAAATAAATGGGTTAGGGTTAGAGTTTTGAACTCAAACATGTTTATTCATGAAGTATAATGCCTTGTATGTGCTTAGATCAAGTTTACATGTTACGTGGATAAGTTCTACGCTTCATATGGAACCAAATGATATAAGAACCCTACTGATATGTTTCGGCCAAATTGAAATAAATGGGTTAGGGTTAGAGTTTTGAACTCAAACATGTTTATTCATGAAGTATAATGTCTTGTATGTGCTTAGATCAAGTTTACATGTTATGTGGATAAGTTCTATGCTTCATATGGAACCAAATGATATAAGAACCCTACTGATATGTTTCAGCCAAATTGAGATAAATGGGTTAAGGTTAGAGTTTTGAACTCAAAGATGCTTATTCATGAAGTATAATGCCTTGTATGTGCTTAGATCAAGTTTACATGTTATGTGGATAAGTTCTATGCTTCATATGGAACCAAATGATATAAGAACCCTACTGATATGTTTCGGCCAAATTGAAATAAATGGGTTAGGGTTAGAGTTTTGAACTCAAACATGTTTATTCATGAAGTATAATGCCTTGTATGTGCTTAGATCAAGTTTACATGTTACGTGGATAAGTTCTATGCTTCATATGGAACCAAATGATATAAGAACCCTACTGATATGTTTCGGCCAAATTGAAATAAATGGGTTAGGGTTAGAGTTTTGAACTCAAACATGTTTATTCATGAAGTATAATGCCTTGTATGTGCTTAGATCAAGTTTACATGTTATGTGGATAAGTTCTATGCTTCATATGGAACCAAATGATATAAGAACTCTACTGATATGTTTCGGCCAAATTGAGATAAATGGGTTAAGGTTAGAGTTTTGAACTCAAACATGCTTATTCATGAAGTATAATGCCTTGTATGTGCTTAGATCAAGTTTTCATGTATGTGGATAAGTTCTATGCTTCATATGGAATGAAATGAGGTTGAAACCTACTGATATGGTTCGGCCAAGATGGATTAATTGGGTTAGGAAAGAGTTTAAACCTAACCAAACATGCTTATGCATTTTCATGATATGTAGCCTTTGATATATAAGTAGATTAAGCTTTCATGCTTTATGATGTGATGAAAATATGCTTTACGATATGTTGCATTTCTATGTCTTATGATAAGATGTGCCATGTTTATGATATGATATGATAGACTTATGACATGATAGGCTATGGTCATGATATGATATGCTAGACTCATGATATGATATGCCATGTTCATGATATGTTATGCTAAGTTCATGAGATGATATGCCAAGTTTGATGATAAGAAAATAACATGTTATACTTTATGTTATGATAAGAACATGTTATATAATGCATGTGTGAATGGCTTATGTAAGAAGAAAAGCCTAAAGAGTTGCTTCCCTTAAGTTGGGACCAAGAGCATTCTTCATGTTATGAAAAAGAGTTGCTTCCCTTAAGTTGGGACCAAGAGCACTCTTCATGTTATGAAAAAGAGTTGCTTCCCTTAAGTTGGGATCAAGAGCACTCTTCATGCTATGGTAAAGAGATGCTTCCCTTAAGTTGGGGATCAAGAGCTCTCTTCATGATATGACAAGAATTATGACATGTATGATATGATGAGATATGATATGCATGATATTTTACTTTGTATGGCTTGTACCAAGGGTGGGCTCCATAAGCGCCCCGGGGTCGACAGACTATGAACGGACCTCGTTAAGGGATGGGCTCCTCAGTACGCCCCTAGGTCGACGGACTATGAACGGACCTAGATCCCTAGTAGGTTTGGGGCTAGCTACCCTGTCCTAGGGATTGCGCGCATTTATGTTTACATGTGGTACAAGCCCGGGCCCTTCTCATGATGATGATATGATATTCAAGTATGTATACTATATGTTTTGAAAGAAGCATGATGCATATGTGCATTCCATGATACATGTTTTAAAAATATACATATTGCATCTACATGCACATATTTATGAAATTATGTTTATGCACCCTTATGAACAGGTATGAGTTATGATACATGTTTACATGATATGATAGGCTTCATGATATGTGCTTACAGAATGTGATATGAATCATGATATATACTCACATGCTATACTCTGATATGTTATGCTCCTTATGTGATATGATATATTATGTTCTGTTTTTCCTCATGTTATGTTGGGAGCTGTTATGGTTTTTACATGTTAAGATATGTTCTATGTTATGATTCTCCATGCTATGTTATGCTATGCTATGGTTTCTACATGTTATGTTATGTTATGTGTTTTTCGGATTTATGGGTAGGCAAGGATCTCACTAAGCCTTTGGCTTATAGCTACACGTTTTCCTTGTACTGCAAATAAAGGCAAGGAATGGATTGTTTAAGGGGAGCAGAGCAGGAAAGGCAATGAGGATGTGTGTGGAAGTGCTGGTGGATAGATCTATTTAAGTTTTGAATTATCTAAGTTATGCATGTGAACAATGTTGGACCTATGCTTATGATAATGTTAAGCTAGTATGATATCCTACTCATGTTATGTTGGTACGTTTGACTTCACATGCTATGTTAAGAGAACTAGATGCATATGGTATATGTTATTATATGGAAAAAAAATATAACAATTAATTATATATGTCTTCCGCTGCCATGATTCCATATGCATTAGTATAATTGATGTTTATGTTTCAGTGACGTCCGTCCCTCTGGGGTGGCCTTAGTGCTACCTGGAAGGGCGGGCGTTACACGTGCGAAGCGTATACATGTTTTAATTTGTATTTTTATGAAAATTAAAGATCTGTAACTTTATGTGATTTTATGTTTTTTATAGTTTTTATGGGTATTTTTCTCGTAGAAGCGAAGCACAAGTGTTTAGACATTTGTAGGCTTCGACTACCGAGAAGATTTTTCCGAAACGGCAAGGTTTCGCCCCAAATCATTTTGGGATAGAGGGGTAAGGTGCTGTAGGATCGCTAAGGAACACTCGCGATGGTTATATGGTGGGTAGGGGTGCTGCCCCTGACCCCGCAAGGGGATTCGTTCCGTGATTGCGCCCGAAAATCGCTAAACGGGACTGCCGGGAATTTTTACTCATAAAAATTGTAAGAAAAATTAAAGAAATTTATAGAAATTATATAATTTAGAATTATGTATTATTTTGTGATGGTCATGGCCCAAAATACCCAATTAGATTGGAAAAATTGTGTTGTAATTCATAATATGGCCTACGTGCCATTTTGTGTTTGTGTGTGTTGTACTTGATTCGCGACCTGCACGTCGTGCCTTCCTCTATTATATTCCTATTGTAAAATAGTTTTTAGACTCGAATGTAACTCGAGTTTCACCTTTGTAATGTACAAATTGGAACGGTGGAAGATCCACTCGAGACGGTGTTACGAGGAGGGCGCGAGCAACACAAGGTGGTCAAGGAAGGAGCTTGAGAAGTTGTTGACCTTAGGTTGACCATCTGATCTTCTCATTGGCTTGAGAAGATCGTAGTAGGGCCATGACTAATCACAAAATATTTAATTAATTGCTTGTGTGTGTATATGTGATGCATGCGAGAATAAGTAATTAATTAGCGCCTTAACGATTCGATTCGATTCGATCAATCGCGTATATGATACACCTCGATGATTAGATTAGATCTAAATCACGTACATGATGCACCCTAACGATTAGATTAGATCTAAATCGCGTATATGATACACCTCGTCGATTAGATTATATCTCAATCGCGTCAACTCGAAATGCCTACCATGTCGTGATACCCATCACTACCTCGATCGCATGTTGTTGTTGAATCTGCCAAAGCAGAGCAACGCATACTATCTTGGTAGGGTGCGGAGGGACAATCTTGGTCCCGCCTATCAATGCATGGGTGAGTACAACTCAATTAGATTGAGTAACTAGTTAACTCAACTAGATCGAGTTTAACTATAGGCATTTTCCAATAGTTGGTAGATAGGTCAAAATCAGGTTTATATTAACTCTTGGGCGTATTAGCCAAAGCTAACTCGAATTTTAATATAAATGCGGATCTTGATCCTATAAACAAGAGTTGCATAGAGATGTAATTGGTAATTAGTTACCTACCGATTATACTAAGTCTTGGGCGATTTAGCCAAAGCTAACTCAAGGCATAGTATGATGTGGATCTTGTCCCACATGAATTATAGAATTCAGTGGGAGCATCATTTAATTAAAAGGCCTAATTAAATGATTAATAGAATATGATATTTATTTATTTTCTTCATTTTCTGTTGTAGATAACCATGACGTCAAATACGAACTCTTTCTCCCTGCGTTCCATCCATAAGAAGGGCAAGCTCAACAGAGCAAATTTCCTGGATTGGTATAGGAACCTGAGAATCGTTCTCACACAAGAATGTAAACTGTACGTTTTGGAGCAGCCCATTCCAGAGGCACCTCCTGCCACTGCCACGCGAGCTGACCGTGATGCTTACAAGAAGCATCAAGATAATGCATTAGATGTGTCATGTCTTATGCTCACGACCATGAACTCTGAGCTTCAGAAGCAACATGAGTTGATGGGAGCTTATGATATGGTTGAACATCTTCGTCAACTATATCAAGGACAAGCTAGGCACGAGAGATTCGAGATCTCTAAGGCATTGTTTTAGTGTAAGATGCAAGACGGGACTCCCGTAGGTCCATATGTACTCAAGATGATTGGGTACATAGAAAACCTACAGAGGTTGGGATTCCCCCTTGGCCAAGAGCTGGCCACTGATTTGGTCTTGCAATCCTTGCCAGAGAGCTACAGTCAGTTTGTCATGAACTACAACATGAATGAAATTGACAAGCCACTGCCTGAGCTTCTGAGTATGTTGAGAACTGTTGAGATTAACCTTAAGAAGGTTAAGCCCAACTCCATTTTGATGGTGCAAAAGGGCAAAGGAAAGGGCAAGCCTAAAGGTAAGGGAAAGTCCCAAGCCAAGGGCAAAGGCAAGGCACTGAAACCCAAAGGAGGGGTCGCCAAGGATGCTACCTGCTTCCACTGCGGTCAGACCGGGCACTGGAAGAGGAACTGATAAGTGTACCTAGAAGATCTTAAGAAGAAGAGAAGTGAGACTTCCACTTCAGGTATCTATGTTATAGAAGTCAATCTATCTATTTCTTCATCATGGGTATTAGATACTGATGTGCTTCTCACATTTGTACTAATGTGCAGGCGCTGAGAAATAGCAAGGCATTGACGAAGGGCGAGGTGGACCTACACGTAGGCAATGGAGCACGGGTTGCTGTTGTTGCTGTAGAAACTTATTCTCTATCTCTGCCCTCTGGGCTTGTATTAGAATTAGATGAATGTTGTTATGTGCCTGCTTTAACTAAGAACATAATTTCAGTTTCTTGTTTAGACAAGAAAGGCTTTTCATTTATTATAAAGAACAAATGTTGTTCAGTTTATTTAAATGAAATGTTCTATTGTAGTGTACCTATGATAAACAGACTCTATATTCTAGACCTTGAGAACCCTATCTATAACATTAGTACCAAGAGGTTCAAGTCAAATGACATAAACCCAACCTATCTCTGGCATTGTCGCTTAGGTCATATAAATGACAAACGCTTATCCCAGCTCCATAAAGATGGTTTGCTGGACTCATTTGATTTTGAATCATATGAGACATACGAGTCATGCCTACTAGGCAAGATGACCAAGACTCCCTTTAGTGGACATAGTGAGAGAGCGACTGACTTGTTAGGTCTTATACATAGTGATGTATGTGGCCCTTTCAATGTCGCTGCTAGAGGTGGTTATAGGTACTTCATTACATTTACTGATGACTTCAGTAGATATAGTTATATGTACTTGATGACACATAAGTCTTAATCCTTTGAAAAATTCAAAGAATTCAAGAATGAAGTACAAAACCAGCTTGGCAAGAGTATTAAGATACTTCGATTAGATCGAGGTGGGGAATACCTTAGCCATGAGTTTTGTGACTATCTAGCTGAGTGTGGGATTCTATCCCAACTCACTCCTCCTAGAACACCACAGTAGAATGGTGTATCTGAAAGGAGGAATCGTACCCTATTAGATATGGTACGGTCTATGATGAGTCACACAGATCTTCCTACATTCCTTTGGGGCTATGCTCTAGACACGGCAGCCTTTATACTCAACCGAGTTCCATCCAAGGCTGTAATAAAGACACCATATAGGACATGGACTGGGAGAGATGCCTAGGTGTCTTTTATGAGGATTTGGGGTTGTGAGGCTTACGTTCGACGTCAAGTCTCAGACAAATTGGGACTCAAATCCGACAAGTGCTATTTTATTGGATATCCCAAGGAAACTAAGGGATATTACTTCTACATTCCCAGTCAACACAAGGTAGTTGTGGCTAAGACTGAGGTATTTCTAGAAAGGGATTTTATTTCTATAAAGACTAGTGGGAGTACGTTCGATCTTGAAGAAGTTCAAGATGTGAGCCATAGCATTGAAGCCTCGATGGAAGTTGAACTGGAACCACAAAGTGTTGTGGATGATGTTGTTCCACAAGGAGTTGAGGAACAACAACCAGTTCAAGTAGACCTACCTCTTCGTAGGTCTGATAGGGTGCGTCGTCAGCCTGAGAGATATTCATTTCTCTTATCTGACCATGATGATGTTGTGCTCATTGAGGATGAGCCTACCTCCTATCAGGATGCTGTGATGAGACCAGATTCTGAGAAATGGCTAGAGGCCATGAGATCTGAGATGGAATCCATGTACACTAACCAAGTATGGACTTTGGTTGATCCACCTGAAGGGGTCAAACCCATTGGGTGTAAGTTGGTCTTTAAGAGAAAGACTGACATGGATGGACTTATTTATAAGGGTCGCTTGGTAGCTAAAGGTTTCAAGCAAATTCATGGTATTGACTATGATGAAACCTTTTCTCCAGTAGCAATGTTTAAATCCATTCGGATCATGCCTGCTATTGCAGCGTACCACGATTATGAGATCTGGCAGATGGATGTCAAAACCGTATTTCTGAATGGAAACCTGATCGAGGATGTGTACATGACACAACCTGAGGGTTTTGTAGATCCACAGCATACTGACAGAGTATGCAAGCTACATAGGTCCATTTATGGACTAAAGCAAGCTTCTCGGAGCTGGAATCTTCGATTCGATGATGCAATCAAACAGTTTGGTTTCATCAAAAATGAAGATAAACCTTGTGTCTAAAAGAAGGTTGTTGGAAGCACAGTTGTCTTCGTTATATTGTATGTGGATGACATACTACTCATTGGGAAAGACATCCCTTTGCTACAGTCTGTCAAGACTTGGCTAGGGACTTGTTTCTCAATGAAGGACTTAGGTGAAGCATCCCGTATTCTAGGCATACAGATCTATAGAGATAGATCTAAGAGATTGCTTGGCCTAAGTTAGAGTACATACATTGACAAAGTACTCCTTCGGTTTGCCATGCAGAACTCCAAGAAGGGATTTCTGCCGATGTCACATGGTGTGAGTCTTTTGAAGACTCAAGGTCCCTCTTCTAGAGAGGTGAGAGACCGCATGGATCAGATCCCTTATGCCTCAGCCATAGGATCTATCATGTACGCCATGCTATGTACTCGTCCTGATGTCTCGTATGCTTTGAGCATGACGAGCAAATACCAGTCAGATCCAAGTGAATGTCACTGGATATCGATCAAGAATATTCTTAAGTACTTGAGAAGGACTAAAGAATATTTCTTGATATATGGAGGTGATGATGAGCTAGCTGTAAAGAGTTACAGTGATGCCAGCTTCTAGACCGACCAGGATGATTATCAATCGCAGTCAGGGTTCGTGTTTTGCTTGAATGGTGGTGCTATGAACTGGAAGAGTTCACAGCAGTTCTACGACGCTTCCATCTCATTCGAGAGATTATCGATAGAGGAGATGTGAAAATTTGCAGAGTACCCACAGAGGCTAACATCGCAGATCCCTTGACCAAGGCTTTGGCACAGAGAAAGCATGATGGTCACACTAGGTCATTAGGCCTTAGAGCCTATACTGATTGGCACTAGTGCTAGTGGGAGATTGTTAGTTAGAGCCCTAGAGCCAATCATTTGATGATTGTTTTATGGACTCGTTGTATCATATTCTCATATGGCTATTAGTATGACTATTAGTCCTTGGACCTGAAGTCACCATGGTTCCCTGCATAAGGAGTTACGTACTTTGGTTTCATCAAATGTCACCCGTAACTGGGTGGACTATAAAGGCGATTACTGGGTATTTAACGAATTATGCAGAGGGATGTGAGTGATGTAGATGAGATCTATCCCTCCTATATGACGGGAGAGACATCGATATTCTTGATAGAGTGAGACCACTAAATGCATGGCCATGCCCAAATGAGTCAATATGAGATATTGAGCTCATTTGATTGAGTGAGTCTACTTAGAGTTCAAGATTTAGATTGATTAGAGGATGACATAGTCTATGCCTCATATTGATCAATCTAGATGTCAAGGATAGAAGGACACTTGTCATATATTGTGAAGAGTCACAATTAGTAGTCACAAGGTGATGTTGGATCTCAACATTCTTATAACTTGGGTAGTAATGATGTGTTGCTAGATACCGCTCATTACTTATGCTTCTAAATGGGTTTAGGAGCATTGCCAACGTTATAAGAACCTATAGGGTCACACACATAGGGCAATTAGATGGAGATTAAGTTCATTTGATGAACCTAAAGGATTAGGTTCATGTGCTGAACCAAATTGGATTAAGAGTAATCCAATTTAGGCTAATTGAGTTGGTCTCAATTCGGTTCATGTGTTAGATGAGTCTAATTTGGACTTAGACTCATTGAATCAATTAAATTCAATGAATAGAGATTCATTAAATTAAAATTGACTTGAACCAATGGTTAGATTAGATCAACCATGGGAGATAAGTGGTCAAGTTTGACTTGACTTGAGAGGAAGATGAAGGATCAAGTTTGACTTGACCATTTGCCACCTCATTGGTGAGTTGGCATTTAGTAGGCTAATGATGAAGTGCCACATCATCAAGATTAGCACATGTGTGTGCCACATCATGAGGGAGATCAAGAGTTGTGACTCTTGATATCCCATGGGGTTTAAAAACCCCTTCTTGAATGTGGTCGGCCACTTTAGTGGGTGAGGAGTTTCATTTTGTGTTGTAACTCCATCTTCTTCTTCCTCAAGCTTTTTCTTCTCTCCCTCTCCTCCTCTTTGGCTGAATCTTTCAAAGGGTGCTAGCACACCTTTTGTTAGGTTTTTCCATCATTTGTTCGTGTGGATACACATAGAGAAGTATCTATTTTGATACTTTCTAGATCCGGCGAACCTTGGACGAGCGGGATTACGCGAAGGGCTTCGCATCAATGGTAACCTCTTTATCTTGTAGATCTAAAATAGATCTAGGCTTAGAAACATGTATATGAAATTTTATTTCTTCGCACGGATCCGTGGCTTGGGGATTTCAGGGTTTCCGCAACACAAAAAGCGGTTTTTGCGGCCCGAAAAAACCCAACAAATGCAACTATAAGCAAAATGCTTAGTAAACACTATCTAACTCACAAAACTCGAATATGCATGTGAATAGGAAGAAATCTAAAAACTGAACGCTTAAAAGAAAATACTACTCATGCTCATCTAATAGCAAAAGAAACAAAACATACTGAAATGCTAAACATGTAAAGCTGCCCATCTAATAGCAAATAATAGCAAGAAAAATCTAAACAACATGCTAGCATAAAAAAACTAAACTTGCTGATTTTTAAACTTATGTGAAACTTATTTCACTTGTTCAAAACTTATACTTTTATACTTTAAAATAATAATCTCTTGAGCCCAGGCTTAGTACCATTGCACGCTCCCTAATAGAAACTGAGGTAGCGAGCCACCAGTCCTATGAGGGTAAAGACCTTGGTCTTACCAGGGCCGAGATCTCGGAAACGGTCACCTGGATTTGTTTAACCACAACCTCGAAAGTCGAGTATTAGTCTCTTCAAGTAAAATACTCGTTAATTGTTAATACTTCTACTAATTGAATGCCTTGTACAAAATTGAAATGTTTCAAATAGATTTTAACACTGGAATGCTTAAACAAAAATCTGCATACAAAGCTTAACAAAAAATCTGCATACAAAGCTTAACAAAAATCTGCATACTAGCTAAACACAAAAATCTGCATACTAGCTTAACAAAAATCTGTACCATCTCATGTTCAATGCCTAACAGCAAAAATATTCGGATTGCACAGCAAACCCCAAAGGGAGCTGCTCGTGCCCCTTTCCCAGCACAACCGAATTCCATAGAACACTTCAAGAGGAGCTTCTTTTACCCTTTTCATTGCACAATACTAAGTTATGCTTGCTGGAATGTTTTTAAAATAAAACCTATGTAAAACTTGTTCACAGCTTATTCTTTTATAGAGTAAAGGAAATCTTTGAACATACTACCACAGAAAATACAAAGGAGGAATCAATTATGAGAACTACTCTTAATCCTCTAGCAAATCTCAATTCTGCACAGCGTTCCGAAAGCAAAGAAAGAGAACAAAATCCCTAGCAATCCCAATTCTTATAGCAACAAATCCTAGAGTTTTCCATATAGCAACACAATTCTTCAAGCATGTTACAACGGAGATAAAAGGAGGAATCAAATCTCGGAACTGCTCTTAACGCAGGTGAGAGCACTTACATCGTTCTTGGACTTACAACCGAACAAGAAGGCTCCTAGGGCTTCGGCAAAACTCAAGCTCTCGGCAACTTCTTCACATCCACTTGTTCTCCTCGCCAAGGAGATCACGATGGTAGAGAAACCTCTCGGATTTGATCCTTGGCCGGCCACCGAAGCCAAACCCTAGCTTCCTCTTAGTTTCCACCCAAGCTGGTCGCCGTCACACACGAGAGGGAGAAAAGAAAAGGTTTAGGGCACGGGAGATATTACCTAAGTTCCTCTCTTATCTCCCTTTAATACCGAATATTTCCGTTATCTACTACTACTTAAATTATTTTTTCCCTTTCTTTGATTAGCATGGCCCTGTTGGGTTCCTGGTCAGCCAAATCAACTTAAAGCTCTGCTTAACCGGAGGTCTCCGGTTCGAACCTCGGCTCAACCTCTTTATTTTTTTGCAACTTGTTTCTTTTGGTAAAAATACCAAACGAACTCCGAAAATTGCATAAAAATACTCTAAAAATTTCTAAAAATCTCTAGAATATTTCTAAAGCATTTATAAATATTTATAGGTACTTTTAGAACTCCAAATAATGAAATTTGGGGTGTTACATCTTTAGTGGTATGAGTTATTATTGATGAACTTGAGTTGGGTGTTCGGGCGAACACGGGAAGCTCAAGCTCATCGGGAGACCAAAACCAATTCCTCCTCTCGGTCCCTGTTGTAGCCTCTTATTTATAAAGTCTTATATCTACCCAAAGCCCAGCTTCTTAACCAAGCTTAAGGGCTAGACATCCTTGCTTGGAGCCCAAGCAAGGGGCCGGCCAAGCCCATCTTGATGTCCAAGATGTGGTCGGCCAAGCCTTACTTGGTACCGAAGCAAGGGGTCGACCATAGCATGATAGAAAAAGAGATTTTATTTAAAATTAAATTTTGATAAAATCTTTCCTTTTTTGAAGCTATCTACATGATTTTAAAAGAGAGTTTTAAATTTTAAAATCTTTCCTTTATCTACAAAGGTTTAAAAGAGAGATTTTAATTTTGTTAAAATATTTCCATATTTGTAGCATTTAAAAGAGAGATTTTAATTTTGATAAAACTCTCCTTTTTTGTAACCATGTTTTAAAAGAAATATTTTAATTTGAATCTTTCGTTTTTGTAGTATCTACAATGTTTAAAAGAGAGAGATTAATTTTAAAACTTTCCTTTTGTGACCATCACAATAGAAAATTTAAAAGAGAGAGATTTTAATTGTTATTAAAATTTCCTTCTTTGCCATGACCAAGGATCATAAAAGAGAGGTAGATGGTGCCTTATGGGGTAACACACAACCTAAGTCTCCTCTTCTATTCCTTGGTGGCCGGTCCTTCTTCTCTCTTTCTCCTTGAGGCCGGCGACACCTCTCTTCACCCTTGGTGGTCGGTTGTCTGGTGGAGAAGAAGAAGAAGAAGGAGGCCTCCTCACCTTGTTTTCTTCCTTAGGGTCGGCGTCACATCAAGAGGCATCTTCTTGTGGTCGGTTGCTTGGAGAGGAAGAAGAAGAGTAGGAAGTTTCCTATTTTGGTTTCCCTTGGTGGCCAAATTTCTTGGAGGAGAAGAAATTGTTTGGGTAGATTTCATCTTGGTAGATTGTCACCCACACGACGTCCAAGAGAAAGAGAGAAATACAATAGAAAATCAAGAGGTCTTAAGCTACAAAGAAAGGTATAACTAATTAATTGTTTCTGCTTCAAATTAATTACTTTGTGTTCTTTGTATGGATTCTGAAATACCAACACAAGAGGCTAGCGATTTTATGTTTCAGTTTTGTGTTTCGATTTAGTGTTTAGATCTTGTGCTTCTATTGAGATCTTTGTAGTTAAACCTAGGGTTACTGTAAGAAGTTTGAATATCCAATTTCTTTGAAATGCTTTGTCTAGGAAGTGGTGGATGATCCCATACCCAAGAAGGCCAAGTGCCTCACCATGTTTAACCTGGAAGCTGATCCTTGAAATAGATATTTAATCAACTTTTGCAACATGGGATGAACTTGGAATAATAATGTTAAGTATCCTTCGCAATCCAAGTTTTAACTACTAAAGAACACATGAGTTGAACTTGAAATAAAAATGTTAAGTTCCATTTCCAATTCAAGTTTAACTCATGAGGAACACATAGGTTGTTAGGAAAGTTCTATGCTTGTACAAATTTTGTACAAGGGAAGCAGAACGAAATTCTGAGTAGCGACCAACAATTGATATCAGAGCTAGTTTTCTACCTCTGTGTGTTTGGTTTTCAGTTAAATTATGAGTATCATTTGCAATCCAAGTTTTAACTACTGAAGAACACATGAGTTGAACTTGAAGTAAAAATGTTAAGTTCTGTTTCCAATTCAAGTTTAACTCATGAGGAACACATAGGTTGTTAGGAAAGTTCCGTGCTTGTACAAATTTTGTACAAGGGAAGCAGAACGAAATTCTGAGTAACGACCAACAATTGGTATCAGAGCTAGTTTTTTGCCTCTGTGTGTTTGGTTTTCAGTTAAATTATGCACGGTTCATACATAAATTTAGGCAGGATAATAGTAGGATGTGCAAATAGATTAACTCTGTGGTTGCAAGCATCCTAGTTCCAACTATTATGACCCTATTGTGTTTGTGTGTGATTGGACCCTCAGGTATGTCGAGGGCATTTTTATGTATGTGCATGATTGTAATTATTAAATACAACAGGAGCTATATTAGTTTTAGGATTTTACATTCTATTCGATCTAGATTACATGTACATTCCCTTGTAGAATATAGGATCGATAAATGTAAAATTTTATTTTCGTCGTGAATCGTATCCTTGCGAGGCATGGTGCTATTTGAGGACCAGAGGCGCAACGAAAAAGGAAGCAAGATAGGCACGATGACATGACCCGTAGGCGGCGACTAGGGTTGGTGGCACATCGAGGACAGCTATGGATGAGGCCATAATATTTGGAAAATTATTTTTCATATTTATTGCCTTTTATGCCGTCTATATATGTTGTGTGTATATGTATGTTAAAATTCCTCATTTTAAATAACTAAGTGGGAGAGGAATTAATTAAATTCCACGGTCTCCATTACTGGTTTGTAAGTGATGCATTCAAACTTACGCGTTGGCTCTGAGTGCCTTCCTCCACATCGGATGAGTTTGTTTGCAGATCACTAGATCAAACTTCCTTTATGCATGATTATAGGAAGTTATTTAGGTGCGTGTGATCTTCTCCATCTGAAGGGACACAATCCTATTTAATGGGCTAAGTATCAAGTAATGGTATACACTTAGGCGCATTTAATAGTATCCTCCCCATCGGAGTCACTGCTATTATTTGTGTGACCGAAGAAAAACCAACTATTAATTTTATTTGTCATAAAATTAGGTTGACAAGATAATAAAATTAATGGGCAAAACCCCCTCTTACAAATGTTTGAATTTGTATACGTCCGCACTATCGTGGCATACAAAATTCACGGTGCTTTGAGGTGTTGGTGAATTTAAATGATATTGTTTGAGGAATCAATATTATTTTAAATTATTAAGTTTTAACCAAATATTTTATGATTCTTAGTGTTGGTTACTCCTAGGAAAACGTACCAGTTCCACTGTACAAAATTTTTTTGTACAAGTGTCGAACATTTCCTTAAATAACCTATTATGTTCTTTAGAAGTTAAATTAGGAATCACAGATGGAACTTAACATCATTTATTCCAAATTTAACTTATCTGTTCTTAATGGTTTAGATTTGAATCGCAAGCGGAACTTAACACTATTGATTCAAATCCACCTATGTTATTAATTTCATTAAATATTAATTTCCAAAATTGGCTTCCAGGACTACATGGCGAGGCACATGACCTTCTTGGATATGGGAGCAACCACCACCGCCTAGACAAAGCCTTTTAAGGAAAGCTAATATTTAATTTCCATAAATAACTCTAGGTTAACCAAAAAGAATAATCAAATCACAAATTTGAAAAAGAAGAAAACACAAACTCGAAAAACTAATTCGAAAAAACTAGATCTAATACCTCTTGTGTTTGGTATTTCCAAAAATAACTATATAAAGAAAAGTAGTATGATACGGAAAACAATTACTAGATATACCTTTCTTTATAAGAAAATAACCTCTTGATCTTCTACCGTATTCCTCTTCTTATCCCGGACGTTGTGTGGGCAACGATCTACTGAGATGAGAATCACCCAAGCCCTTCTCCTTTCTTCCAAGTTTCAGCCACCTTCTTTTCTTCAAGGGATGAAGAACTTAGACCACCAACCAATCTCCAAGGGATGCTAGGAAACAAAGCCTCCTTTTCTTCTTCTTCCTCAAGTAAAATTCGGCCACCAACCAAGCTCCTAGAGAAGTTGCCGCCGGCCACAAGAAGAAGAGAAGAGGGAGAAGCTAGGGCCGGCCACCGAGGAGGAAAAGAGAGGAAGAATAGAATAGAGTCGTTAGCCATGAAGGCACCTTTACCTCCTCTTTTATAATCCTTGGTCTTGGCAAATAAGGAAATTTTAATAAAAACTTTCTTAATTCTTTTGCCATGAAAAATAAAATTTAATTAATTAAAATTAAAATACTTTTCTCACATATCATGGCCGGCCACTATAAACTCCAAAACAAGGAGAATTTTAATTAACATAAGAATTAAAACTTCCTAATTTGTTTTCGAAAATTTATAAAAAAATTTCTAATAATTTTTCCCTTCATGGTGGTTTGTAAAAAGGAAATTTTATAAATTAAAATCTTTCTTTTAAACATGTGGATGATTTCCAAAAAGGAAAGTTATCTCTAAAAATTAAAATCTCCTTTTAATCTACAAATAAGGAAAGATATCAAATCTTTTCTTAATCTTTTGTAGAAACTTATAAAAGGGAATATTTAATTTTTTAAACTCTCTTTTAAATCATGAACATGTTTAAAAAAAGAAAAGTTTTCTTAAAATTAAAATCCACCTTTCAATCTACAAATAAGGAAAGATTTCAAAACTTTTTTTAATCCTTTGTAGAATGCTATAAAAGGAAAGATTTAAATTTTAAACTCTCTTTTAAAACCATGATATCCACATTGAGAAAAAAAATTTAAATAAAAATAAAATCCTTTTTAATATGGTCGGCCAATCAAGCTTGGGCTCCAAGCTATGGCCGGCCAATTAACTTGACTCAATCCTTTGATCTTGGCCGACCCTAGCTTGGGTTTCAAGCTAGCTTGGTCGGCCCCATTAGGATGGGTAAGAAGTGGGTATACGTGGGTATAATTCTCTATATACAAGAGGCTACGATAGGGACCGAGAGGAGGAATTGGTTTTGGTCTCCCGATGAAATTAAGCTTCCTGTGTTCGCCCCGAACACACAACTTAATTTCATCAATAATAATTCATACCACTAAAGAATTATTATTGAACTACCGCACCAATCCCAAATTACATTTTGGGCTCTTTCTTATTATGAGTGTGTTAGTCTCCCTGTGTTTAAGATGTCGGATGTCCACTAATTAATTGAGTTACTGACAACTCATTTTAATTAATATCTCAGTCCAAGAGTAGTACCACTCAACCTTATCGTCATATCGGACTAAGTCCACTTGCAGGGTTTAACATGACAATTTTTATGAACTCCTCTTGGGGACATTATCAACCTAGATTTCTAGGACACAATTTCCTTCTATAATCAACAAGACACACTATAAGTAACATCATTTCCCAACTTATCGGGCATTTTGATTTATCGAGCTAAATCTCACCCTTTGATAAGTCCAAGAAATAAATATTAAATATATGTGCTTGTTATTATATTAGGATTAAGAGCACACAATTCCATAATAACTAAGGACTTGTTCTTTTATTAAATTAGTATAAAAAGAACTTACCTAAAATGGTCCTACTCAATACACTTAAAGTGTACTAGTGTAATTTATCAATCAAGATAAACTAATCCCTAATCACACTACGACTTTACCGATGGTTTGTTCCTTTCCATCTTAGTCGTGAGCAACTGTTTATAATTTATAAAGAACTGATAACATGATCTTCTGTGCGTGACACCACACACCATGTTATCTACGATATAAATTAATTGAACAACTACACTTGACATAAATGTAGATACTTGACCAATATGATTCTTATGTTTATACAAAAGCTAGGCTTTTAGTATACACTCTAACACTTAGGATTTCAAATGGCCTTCAATCCTCTTGTTGTTATATTGAAAGAGAACAAACTTACTAGACCCAATTATATAGATTGGAAGAGAAACTTGGATATTGTCTTAACTACTAAAAGCTACAAGTTCGTACTTTTTGAGGTCTGTTCAAGCTTGCCTAATAGCGATTCTAGTGAAGAGGAGATTAAGTGTCATAAGAAATGGGTCAGGGCGGATGAGATGACGTAGTGTTACATTTTGGTTTCTATGTCAAATATACTGCAACATCAACATCAGGCCATGCCTACTGCTTATGTCATAATAAGCAATCTCAAGGAACTCTTCGGACACCAGAATCGGGCTGCTAGGCAACAGGCTATGAGAAACTTAATTACGACCACCATGACTAAGGGGACACCAGTAAGGGATCATATCCTCAAGATGATGGCTCATTTAATGGACTGTCCTCGCAGAAACAAGAACAATGAAGGTGTATCTTATTCATTAGTTGTCGAAACATATTTAGTGGTGTTATCTACCGGTACCTGGTGTGTAGATATGAGACCCACTGATCATGTCTGTAATTCATTGCAGGGGTTCCAGGAAACTTGACGATTACATGAAGGGGAGATTACCATCTACATGGGCAATGCTACAAAAGTGGCGGCTGTTGGAGTGGAAGATGTTTATTTGTCCTTTGATAGGAATAAAATATTGATTTTGAGAAATTGTCTTATGTACCAAGTTTTAGAAAGAACTTGATTTCAGTTTCTAAACTATTTATGGATGGATATTATGTTTCTTTTGATGACGAAGTAGTTGTCAAGAAAAATAGGGTAGTTATCTGTTCTGGTACATTGGTTGACAATTTGTATACTCTAAATCCAATAACTCCCACGATGCAACAAATGGAAATTAATAACACATCTTCTAATTCTAATAAGAGAAAGCAACCTTCGAAAATGAACCAAACATATCTTTGGCATCTAAGGCTGGGTCATATTAACTTAAGAAGGATTCAAAGGTTAATAGCTGATGGACTTTTGGGTTCATTGGTGGTGGAAAATTTTTCAACCTATCTTGCTTGAAAGGGAAAATGACTAAGAGACCTTTTAAGGCCAAGGGGTATAGAGCCAAAGATGTGTTGAAATTGGTTCATTCTGATTTGTGTGGACCTATGACTATCCAGGCAAGAGGTGGTTTCGAATATTTTATCTCTTTTATATATGACTATTTGAGATATGGGTACATTAACTTGATGCGCCGCAAGTCTGAGTGCTTTGATAAGTTCAAAGAGTACAAGGCTGATGTGGAGAAACATCATGGTAAAAGTATCAAGACACTACAGTTTGATCGTGGTGGCGAGTACCTCTTAGGAGAGTATAGGAGTTACTTATCAGAGGTCGGGATTCAATCCCAACTGTCTGCACCTGGTACACCCCAACAGAATGGTGTGGCAGAACGAAGGAATATGACTCTTATGGAAATGGTTAGATCAATGATGAGTTATTGAGAATTACCAAATTTATTTTCGGGATATGCTCTGGAAACGGCAGTGTACATTCTGAACTTGGTACCTTCTAAGTCAGTACCTTCTACTCCCATAAAATTGTGTAATGGACGTAAACCTAGTCTGAAACATATTCAAATTTGGTGTAGTCCAACACATGTGCTGAAAGGAGACACTTATAAGTTAGAATCACGAATAGAAGTTCGCTTGTTTGTGGGTTATCCTAAAGGAACGAAAGGAGGTTTATTTTATAGTCCTAAAGACCATAAGGTCATTGTTAGCACCGATGCCCGTTTTTAGAAGAGGATTATGTAATGAACCATAAGCCCATGAGTAAAATTGTTCTTGAAGAAATGAGAGAAGACACGTCTACTTTAGTACCAATGGTACCAGATGAGATACCACGAGAAACTGCAACACGTGTCATAAATGATGTACAATTACAAGCAGTGCCACTGTAACGACCCGACCCTTTGGCCTCTTGGGCGGCCCTTGTGGCGGCCCACTGGCGGCCCTTATGTCGTCGACCCATTTGGCGACCTCTGATGTCCAAGAGAAGGAGAGGAATACAATAGAAGATCAAGAGGTCTTAAGATACAAAGAAAGGTATAACTAATTAATTGTTTCCGCTTCAAATTAATTAGTTTGTGTTCTTTGTATGGATTCTGAAATACCAACACAAGAGGCTAGCGATTTCATGTTTCGATTTTGTGTTTTGATTTAGTGTTTAGATCTTGTGCTTCTATTGAGATCTTTGTAATTAAACCTAGGGTTACTGTAAGAAGTTTGAATATCCAATTTCTTTGAAAAGCTTTGTCTAGGAAGTGGTGGATGATCCCATACCCAAGAAGGCCAAGTGCCTCGCTATGTTTAACCTGGAAGTCGATCCTTGAAATAGATATTTAATCAACTTTTGTAACATGGGATGAACTTGGATTAATAATGTTAAGTATCATTTGCAATCCAAGTTTTAACTACTGAAGAATACATGAGTTGAACTTGAAGTAAAAATTTTAAGTTTCGTTTCCAATTCAAGTTTAACTCATGAGGAACACATAGGTTGTTAGGAAAGTTCTGTGCTTGTACGAATTTTATACAAGGGAAGCATAACAAAATTTCGAGTAGCGACCAACAATTACTTTAGGTAATTCACTATCAATCCAAAAATTACAAGTACAATAATTAAAGTACAATAATTGAAAGTATACTGACAACTACGAGTAAGGAATTTCGGGCTTCCAGTTGTCGAAGTTATGTTACAGCTTTGTCGAATCATCTTTTGAGCAACACGTAGTAGAAAAATTATGAAGAATAAGTGTGTTTTAGCACCTGCTCGAGATTGGTTTAAATAGCATGCTGAAGGCCCCTTCAGCCTCCATGGAAGGTGCCTTCAGCCTCCATAGAAGGCACCTCGAGCTGGGATTTTTATCCCATTCGTGTCAAAGACGATAGCTTCCGAAGCTTGCATTGTTTATCCATCCGAAGGAACCTTCAAGCTCCATGGAAGGCACCTTCCATCCAGCATCCAAGGTGCCTTCAAGCTCCTTCAAGGCACCTTCTGCCCTGCTTCTTGTGTAGCTACAGCCAGGATGCCCAAGGCGCCTCCAACAGCCCCGGAGGCACCTTGGACACTGTTTATCTGAGGGTTTTAAGTCCTTTTTGTTGGGTTTTTTGGGCCGCGAAAACCGCTTTTTCACGTCGCGAAAACCCCGAAGCCCCAAGCCACCGGATCCGTGCGAAGTAGAAATAAAATAAAAAATACGAGTACGAGTTTCTAATCTAGATCTACACTAGATTTGCAAAGAGGAAACCCTTTATACCTTCGATGCGTGCCCTTTTCGTATCCCGCTCGTCCAAGGAGATGCCGAAACTCAAGTTGTCAAAATAGACAACTCTCTAGAAGTATCCACACGAACTAATTAGGTGGAGAAGACTAAACAATAGGTGTGCTAGCGCCTAGATGGTGTTCGGCCAAGAGAGGAGAGGAAGAGCAAGAAGAGAGAGCACTTGAGGAAGAAGATGTAAATGACACTTGAATGAAAAATAAATTCATTCCCTTCACAAAAGTGGCCGACCACTTTCACAAAAGTGTAACCCCCATTTTGCATTAAGTGTGGCCATTAAAGAGATTTGTAACCTCCATGAGGTGGCACACACATGTGCTAAACATGATGATGTGGCACTTCATCATTGGCCCATTCAATGCCAACTCACCAATGAGGTGGCATAAAGTCAAGTCAAACTTGACTCTTCATCTTCCTCTCAAGTCAAGTCAAACTTGACTTAATCTCTCTTATGGTTGATCTAATCCAACCATTTAATTCAAGCCAATTTAATATAACGAATCTAATTCATTTAATTAAATTGATTTAATGAGTCATAATTTAAATTAGACTCATTGAATACATGAATCTCCCACTAGCACTAGTGCCAATCAGTGTAGGCTCTAAGCCCCAATGACCTAGTGTGACCATCATGCTTCCTCTATGCCAAAGCCTTGGTCAAGGGATCTGCGATGTTAGCCTCTGTAGGTACTCTGCAAATCTTCACATCTCCTCTCTCGATAATCTCTTGAATGAGATGGAAGCGCCGTAGTATGTGTTTGGTCCGCTGGTGTGAGCGAGGTTCCTTCGCCTGTGCTATAGCTCCATTGTTGTCACAAAAGAGCTCAATAGGGTCAGCGATACTGGGAACCACCCCAAGTTCAGTGATGAACTTGCGGATCCAAACTGCCTCCTTTGCTGCCTCTAATGCACCAATGTACTCGACCTTTGTCGTAGAATCAGTTACTGTGTCCTGCTTCAAACTCTTCTAGCTCACAGCACCACCATTTATGCAAAATACGAACCTTGACTGCGATCGATAATCATCCTGATCGGTCTGGAAGCTAGCATCACTGTAACCCTTTACAGCTAGCTCATCATTGCCTCCATATATCAAGAAATATTCTTTAGTCCTTCTTAAGTACTTAAGAATATTCTTGACCGCTATCCAGTGACTTTCACCTGGATCTGACTAGTATCTGCTCGTCATGCTCAAAGAATACGAGACATCAGGTCGAGTACATAGCATGGCGTACATGATAGATCCTATGGCTGAGGCATAAGGGATCTGATCCATGCGGTCTCTCTCCTCTCTAGAAGAGGGACCTTGAGTCTTTGAAAGACTCACGCCATGTGATATCGGCAAAAATCCCTTCTTGGAGTTCTGCATGGCAAATTGAAGGAGTACCTTGTCAATGTATGTACTCTAACTTAGGCCAAGCAATCTCTTAGATCTATCTCTATAGATCTATATCCCTAGAATGCGGAATGCCTCACCTAAGTCTTTCATTAAGAAGCAACTCCCTAGCCAGGTCTTGACAGACTGAAGCAAAGGGATGTCCTTCCCAATGAGTAGTATGTCATCCACATACAATATGAGGAAGACAACTATATCCCCTACAACCTTCTTGTAGACACAAGGCTCATCTTCGTTCTTGATGAAACCAAATTTTTTGATTAGATCATCAAATTGAAGATTCCAGCTCCGAGAAGCTTGCTTTAGTTCATAAATGGACCTATGCAGCTTGCATACTCTGCTAGTATGCTGTGGATCTACAAAACTCTCAGGTTGTGTCATGTACACATCCTCGAGTAGGTTTCCATTCAGAAATGCGGTTTTGACATCCATCTGCCATATCTCATAGTCATGGTAAGCTGCAATAGCAAGCATGATCCGAATGGACTTAAACATTGCTACTGGAGAAAAGGTTTCATCATAGTCAATACCATGAATCTGCTTGAAACCTTTAGCTACCAAGCGACCCTTATAGATAAGTCCATCCATGTCAGTCTTTCTCTTAAAGACCCACTTACACCCTATGGGTTTTACCCCTTCAGGTGGATCAACCAAAGTCCATACTTGGTTGGTGTACATGGATTCCATTTCGGATCTCATGGCCTCTAGCCACTTCTCATAATCTGGTCTCATCACAGCTTCCTGATAGGCGGTAGGCTCATCATCTATGAGCACAACATCATCATGGTCAGACAAGAGAAATGAGTATCTCTCAGGATGACGACGTACTATCAAACCGACGAAGAGGTATGTCTACTTGAACTGGTTGTTGTTCCTCAACTCTTTGTAGAACAACATCATCCACAACACTTTATGGTTCCAGTTCAACTTCCATCGAGGCTTCAGTGCTATGGTTCGCATCTTGAACTTCTTCAAGGTCGAACGTACTCCCACTAGTCTTTCTAGAAACAAAGTCCCTTTCTAGAAAGACCCCAGTCTTTACCATAACTACCTTGTGCTGACTGGGAATGTAGAAGTAATATCTCTTAGTTTCCTTAGGATATCCAATGAAATAACACTTGTCGGATTTGGGTCCTAACTTGTCTGAGACTTGACGTCGAACATAAGCCTCACAACCCCAAATCCTCATGAAAGATACCTGGGCATCTCTCCCAGTCCATATCCTATATGGTGTCTTTATCACGGCCTTGGATGAAACTCGGTTGAGTATAAAAGCTGTCGTGTCTAGAGCATAGCCCCAAAGGTATGTCGGAAGATCTGTGTGACTCATCATAGATCGTACCATATCTAATAGGGTACGATTCCTCCTTTCGGATACACCATTCCACTGTGGTGTTCCAGGAGGAGTGAGTTGGGATAGAATCCCATACTCAACTAGGTAGTCATGAAACTCATGGCTAAGGTATTCTCCACCTCGATCTAATCGAAGTATCTTAATACTCTTGCCAAGTTGGTTCTGTACTTCATTCTTGAATTCTTTGAACTTTTCAAAGGATTCAGACTTATGTGTCATCAAGTACACATAACCATATCTACTGAAGTCATCAGTAAATGTGATGAAGTACCTATAACCGCCTCTAGCAGCGACATTGAAAGGCCACATACATCACTATGTATAAGACCTAACAAGTCAGTCGCTCTCTCACTGTGCCCACTAAAGGGAGTCTTGGTCATCTTGCCTAGTAGACATGACTCGCACGTCTCATAAGATTCAAAATCAAATGAGTCCAGCATACCATTCTTATGGAGCTGGGTTAAGCGCTTGTCATTTATATGACCTACGCGACAGTGCCAAAGATAGGTTTGGTTCATGTCATTTGACTTGAACCTCTTGGTATTTATGTTATAGATAGGGCTTTCAAGGTCTAGAATACAGAGTCTGTTCATCAGAGGTGCACTACAATAGAACATATCTTTTAAATAAACTGAACAACATTTGTCCTTTATTATAAAAGAGAAACCTTTCTTGTCCAAACAAGAAACAGAAATTATGTTCTTAGTTAATGGAGGCACATAACAACAATCATCTAACTCTAATACAAGCCCAGAGGGAAGAGATAGAAAATAAGTCCCTACAGTAACAGCAGCAACCCGTGCTCCATTTCCTATGCGTAGGTCCACCTCGCCCTTCGCCAATGCCCTGCTATTTCTCAGCGCCTGCACATTAGTACAAGTGAGATGCACATCCGATATCTAATACCCATGATGAAGAAATAGATAGATTGACTTCTATAACATATATACCTGAAGTGGAAGTCTCACTTCGCTTCTTCTTAAGATCTCCCAGGTACACCTTGCAGTTCCTCTTCCAGTGCCCGGTCTGACCACAATGGAAGCAGGTAGCATCCTTGGCGACCCCTCCTTTAGGCTTCAGTGCCTTGCCTTTGCCCTTGGCTTGGGACTTTCCCTTGCCTTTGGGCTTGCCCTTGCCCTTGTGTTTCTGAACCATCAGAACAATGTGGGGCTTAGCCTTCTTAAGGTTCAACTCAGCAGTTCTTAACATGCTAAGCAGCTCGGGCAGTGGCTTGTCAATTTTGTTCATATTGTAGTTTAGAACGAACTGACTATAGCTATCCGGCAAGGATTGCAAGATCAGGTCAGTGGCCAGCTCTTGGCCAAGTGGGAATCCCAACCTCTGCAGATTTTCTATGTACCCAATCATTTTGAGTACATATGGGCCTACGGGAGCCCCATCTGACATCTTGCACTGAAATAGTGCCCTTGAGATCTCAAATCTCTCATGCCTCGCTTGTCCTTGATACAGTTAACGAAGATGTTCAACCATATCGTAAGCGCCCATTAACTCGTGTTGCTTCTGAATCTCAGAGTTCATTGTCGCGAGCATTAGACAGGACACATCTAAAGCGTCATCTTGATGCTTCTTGTAAGAATCTTTGTCTGCTTGCGTGGCATTGGCAGGAGAAGCCTCCGGAATGGGCTGCTCCAGAACGTACAGTTTACGTTCCTGGGTGAGAACTATTCTCAAGTTCCTGTACCAGTCCAGGAAATTTGCTCCGTTGAGCTTGTCCTTCTCAAGGACTGAACGTAGGGAGAAGGAGTTCGTATTCGACGTCATGGTTATCTACAACAGAAAAATGCAGAAAATAAATATCATATTCTTTTAAATCATTTAATTAGACCTTTAACTAAATGATGCTCCCACTGAATTCTATAATTCATGTGGGACAAGATCCACATCATATTAACCCTTGAGTTAGCTTTGGCTAATACGCCCAAGATTTAGTATGATCGGTAGGTAACGATTTACCAATTACATCTCTATGCAACTTTTGTTTATAGGATCATTATCCGCAGTTATATTAAAACTTGAGTTAGCTTTGGCTAATACGCCCAAGAATTAATATAAATGTGATTTATGTCCTATCTTTCCAACCATTGGAAGAATGCCTATAGTTGTACTCGATCCAACCGAGTTAACTAGGAATACTCAATCTAATTGAGTTTGTACTCACCCATGCGTTGATAAGCGGGACCAAGATTGTCCCTCCGTACCCTACCAAGATAATATGTGTTGCTCTGCTTTGGCAGATTCAACAACACATGTGATCGAGGTAGTGATAGGTATCACGGCACGGTAAGCATTAGAGTTGACGCGATTTAGATCTAATCTAATCGCCGATGTGTATCAAATACGCGATAGATCTAATCTAATCGAAAGGGTGCATCTTGTACACGATTTAGATCTAATCTAATCATTAGGCACTAATTAATTGCTAATCATGCATCACATACACACAAGCAATTAATTAAATTAATTCGTTATTAATCATGGCCCTACTACGATCTTCTCAAGCCAATGAGAAGATCGGATGGTCAACCTAGGGTCAACAGCTTCTCAAGCTCCTCCCTTTAACCACCTTGTGTTGCTCGCGCCTTCCTCGTAACTCCGTCTCGAGTGGTCCTTCCACCGCTCCAATTTTGTACATTACAATTTTAAAACTCGAGTTACATTCGAGTCTAAACTAATTTACAACAAATATAAATAGAGAAAGGCACGGCGCGCAGGTCGCGTATCAAATGTACAACACGCACAACACAAATGACGGCGCGCAGGCCGTATAATGAATTACAACACAAATCCAATCAGATTGGGTCTTTTTGGGCCATGACCATCACAAATTATACATAATTCTAAATTATGTAATTTTCATAATTTTCTATAATTTTAATACTAATTTTTACAATTTTTACGAGTAAAATTTCCCGGCGGTCTCGTTTAGTGGTTTTCGGGCGCAATCGCGGAACGAATCCCCTTGCGGGGCCAGGGGTAGCGCTCCTACCCATGATCTAACCATCGTAAGTGTCCCTAAGCGATCCTACAACGCCTTTTTCCGCTCTCCCAAAAAGTTTTGGGGTGAAACCTTGCCGTTTCGGAAAAAACTTCTCAGTAGTCGAAGCCTACAAGTGTATAAACACTTGTGCTTCGCTTCTACGAGAAAATTACTCATAAAAATCCATAAAAACTTAAATTTACAGAAAATCACAGAAGCTATATTTTTCATAAAAATCAAAATAAACTCGTACAAGTCTTCGGACGTGGCTCTGATACCACTGTTGGGTTTTTCGAGCCGCGAAAACCGCTTTTTTGCGTCGCGGAAATCCCGAAACCCCCAGCCACGGATCCATGTGAAGTAAAAACTTTCGAAAACAAAATTATGAGTACGAGTTTAACTACCTATAGATCTACACTAGAACTATATGTTAAGAGATTTTTTACCCTTGATGCGTACCTTTCGCGAATCCCGCTCGTCCAAGGTGCCGGATCTCAAGTTGTCAAGGTAGACAACTCTCTATGCGTATCCACATGAACACAATAGGTGGAGAAGCCAAACAAAAGGTGTGCTAGCACCTAGAGTGTTCGGCCGAGAAAGGAGGAGAGGGAGAGAAGAATTGGAGCAAGGAAGAAGATGAAGGAATCAATTCACTTGAATGAAAAATTCATCCTCACCCATCAAAAGTGGCCGGCCACATTCATGGAGTTGTAACCTCCATGGAATGCCAAGAGTCTCAACTCTTGGTAACTCCCATGAGGTGGAATCCCACTTAAGCAACCATGATGATGTGGAGCATCATCATTGGCCCATTCAATGCCAACTCACCAATGAGGTGGCATAAAGTCAAGTCAAACTTGACTCTTCATCTTCCTCTCAAGTCAAGTCAAACTTGACTTAATCTCTCTCATGGTTGATCTAATCCAACCATTTAATTCAAGTTAATTTAATATAATGAATCTAATTCATTTAATTAAATTGATTCAATGAGTCATAATCTAAATTAGACTCATTGAACACATGAATCAACTTGAGTCCAACTCAATTAGCCCAATTAGGATTACTCTTAATCCAATTTGATTCATCAAATGAATATAATCCTCTTGGTTCATCATATGAACCTAATCTCCATCTAATTGTCCTTAGTGTGTGACCCTATAGGTTCTTGTAACGTTGGCAATGCCCCTAAACCCATTTAGGAGCATAAGTAATGAGCGGTATCTAGCAACACATCATTATTACCCAAGTTACAAGAATGTTGAGATCCAACATCAGCTTGTGACTACTAATTGTGACTCCTCACAATATATGACAAGTGTCCTTCTATCCAAGACATCTAGATTGATCAATGTGAGGCATAGACCGTGTCATCCTCTGACCAATCTAAATCTTGAACTCCAAGTAGACTCACTAAATCAAATGAGCTCAATATCTTATATTGACTCATTTGGGCATGGCCATGCACATCGTGGTCTCACTCTATTAAGAATATTGATGTCGCTCCCGTCATATAGGAGGGATAGATCCCATCTACATCACTCACATCCCTCTGCATAATTCGTTACATACCTAGTAATCGCCTTTATAGTCCACCCAATTACGAGTGACGTTTGACGAAACCAAAGTACATAACTCCTTATGTAGGGATCCATGGTGACTTCAGGTCTAAGGACTAGTAGTCATACTAATAGCCACATGAGAAAGTATATGACACTCATATAACGATCCATGATACTTTCTCATGGCGGGTCATTCAGTATACATTCTCCAATGCATACCCATGTGTCAACTTGATATCACTATATCCATGACTTGTGAGATCAAGTCATCGAGTTGACCTACATGCTAGTCTTATTGCATTAACATTGTCCCTGAATGTTAATACTTGACTAGGAATGATTAAAAGTAGTGTTCCCTATATCATCTCACTATCGGTTCAACTAACCGATCGATATAGGTGAGAACCTTCTACTCAAGGACGTTATTATACTTAGTTTATTTGGCACCAATACAAGTAAGTATAATAACCAAAACAAATGCCTTTATTTATATATAAGAATATGATACAATAAGTCCATAATACAATCATCAAATGATTGGCTCTAGGGCTCTAACTAACACTAAACCCATTTAGGAGCATAAGTAATGAGCGGTATCTAGCAACACATCATTACTACCCAAGTTACAAGAATGTTGAGATCCAACATCACCTTGTGACTACTAATTGTAACTCCTCACAATATATGACAAGTGTCCTTCTATTCAAGACATCTAGATTGATCAATGTGAGGCATAGACCGTGTCATCCTCTGACCAATCTAAATCTTAAACTCCAAGTAGACTCACTAAATCAAATAAGCTCAATATCTTATATTGACTCATTTGGGCATGGCCATGCACATCGTGGTCTCACTCTATCAAGAATATTGATGTCGCTCCCGTCATATAGGAGGGAGAGATCTCATCTACATCACTCACATCCCTCTGCATAATTCGTTACATACCCAGTAATCGCCTTTATAGTCCACCCAATTACGGGTGACGTTTGACGAAACCAAAGTACATAACTCCTTATGTAGGGATCCATGGTGACTTCAGGTCTAAGGACTAGTAGTCATACTAATAGCCACATGAGAAAGTATATGACACTCATATAACGATCCATGATACTTTCTCATGGCGGGTCATTCAGTATACATTCTCCAATGCATACCCATGTGTCAACTTGATATCTCTATATCCATGACTTGTGAGATCAAGTCATCGAGTTGACCTACATGCTAGTCTTATTGCATTAACATTGTCGCTGAATGTTAATACTTGACTAGGAATGATTAAAAGTAGTATTCCCTATATCATCTCACTATCGGTTCAACTAACCGATCGATATAGGTGAGAACCTTCTACTCAAGGACGTTATTATACTTAGTTTATTTGGCACCAATACAAGTAAGTATAATAACCAAAACAAATGCCTTTATTTATATATAAGAATATGATACAATAAATCCATAATACAATCATCAAATGATTGGCTCTAGGGCTCTAAGTAACACTAAACCCATTTAGGAGCATAAGTAATGAGCGGTATCTAGCAACACATCATTACTACCCAAGTTACAAGAATGTTGAGATCCAACATCACCTTGTGACTACTAATTGTGACTCCTCACAATATATGACAAATGTCCTTCTATCCTAGACATCTAGATTGATCAATGTGAGGCATAGACCATGTCATCCTCTAATCAATCTAAATCTTGAACTCCAAGTAGACTCACTAAATCAAATGAGCTCAATATCTCATATTGACTCATTTGGGCATGGTCATGCACATCGTGGTCTCACTCTATCAAGAATATCGATGTCACTCCCGTCATATAGGAGGGAGAGATCCCATCTACATCACTCATATCCCTCTGCATAATTAGTTACATACCCAGTAATCGCCTTTATAGTCCACCCAGTTACGGGTGACGTTTGACGAAACCAAAGTACATAACTCCTTATGTAGGGATCCATGGTGACTTCAGGTCTAAGGACTAGTAGTCATACTAATAGCCACATGAGAAAGTATATGACACTTATATAATGATCCATGATACTTTCTCATGGCGAGTCATTCAGTATACATTCTCCAATGCATACCCTTGTGTCAACTTGATATCTCTATATCCATAACTTGTGAGATCAAGTCATCGAGTTGACCTACATGCTAGTCTTATTGCATTAACATTGTCTTTGAATGTTAACACTCGACTAGGAATGATTAAGAGTAGTGTTCCCTATATCATCTCACTATCGGTTCAACTAACCGATTGATATAGGTGAGAACCTTCTACTCAAGAACGCTATTATACTTAGTTTATTTGGCACCAATATAAGTAAGTATAATAACCAAAAACAAATGTCTTTATTTATATATAAGAATATGATACAACAAGTCCATAATACAATCATCAAATGATTGGCTATAGGGCTCTAACTAACACTTTTTTCTCCCTACAAGATATGTTAGTCCAAAATACCAAACATACCCTGCAAAATAAAGTTAGGATAATAAAATATGAATAATATAAGTGATTGGCAGCCTTTGGACTGTCTGATTCTAACTTTTAGATTTCTCAAAAACCCTAGGTCGAACCGACACCTATTGTTCCCTCAAAGGGGAAAGCATCCTCACCTACTCCTCACAAGAGAAATTACCTGTTGCTGGACCGGTCCTCCAGACTGACTGGACTTTTGCTCAGCGCTCGAGACTTCAGGTCTTTCCTACTGGACGTCCGACCTCCGACTCGTCCAGTCTTTCACCTAGTCTATTGAGAAATTGGTGACTCTATTGAGGTGGTGGTTCTAGTAGAGGGAAAACCAAGTCGAACCTGACTTCTTAGGTGCACCCTAACTTCCGGGACACACCTCAATTTCTTGGGAACACCCAGACTTTTGGGGCACACCTCGACTTCTTGGGCACTCCCTGACTTTTGAGACTCACCCAAACTTCTTGGGCGCAATCCAACTCCTCAACATCTTGACTCCTTAGTCTCTTGTCTCCTTGACGACTTGACTCTGAATGTAGGACCATTTTTGGAAAAGGATAACCATCGTATAAATCTCAAATTATTCCAAGAAGAGGATAATCATTAAAAAAATCTTGGATTATTTTAAGAAAAAGACATCAGCGTGAATAAATCTTAGATTATTTAAGGAATTAAATAATGATAGTATCAAGATCAAAATAGAAGGACAACATTTATCATCTCCTTATAAAAGGTAGCCTTTTCCAGCATCCATGGTACAAGCACACATATGTCTATACCCTATGATTATTCGTTTCCTTCTTCATCCTCTAACTTAAGTGTTGTGTGCTGAAAACCTCTGGATGTTATTCTAATCCCTTTTCTTCTTGTTTACTGTCGCCCAGGCTCGTAAAACCATGTCATCCTCATTATCATTAAGTGATTGGTGATTAAGTTTCAATAAAGCCAACTCATCGATGGTTCACTTATTAGCATTTATGGACAGGATCGATTTTCACATTTACAAGAAAATTCACTTTTTTTTTAAAAAAAATATGTAAATGTTAATTTGAAATATTAAATTATTTCTTATGAATTTTTGTAAGGCGTTGAAAAGCTCAAAATTTAAACAATATTTTAATTATTATTTTTCTTGTCTTTATTAAAAAAAATTAAAGAACACCTCATTATATTTTTTATTAAGAAAATGTAAAATATGGCAACCAATATTAATTAAATAATAATGTTAAATAGAGGAATAACCTTAACGAAATTTTCTAAAATTTTTAGAAATTTTATGGAAATTTTTCGGAGCTCGTATGACGAGTTTAATTAGGGTAATTATTGGGCCATGAGAAAACCTGTTTAGGCTACCCCATTGAACGAGGAAAAGTTTTATTTTTATTTTTCTTTTCTTTTTCTTTTTCTTTTCCTCCATTTCTCCCCGACGTCGCCCCTATCTTCTCAACGATTCTCTTCGGCTCCTCCAACCGATGGTGTCACCTCGACGTTTCCCCTTCCTCCTCGCGAACAAAAGCCAGACACAACTCCTCTTCTTTAGTGAATTCATTTCCCCACCGAGCCATGCCCTAATCTCTACTCCGCCGCCCCGTTGGGCACCGATTCCAGGACTCCTCCTTGCCGGCTCAAATCCACTGATCGACCACCTGATCCGACCCATCGCTTCGAGCAATGGCCCTCGCGCTACTACCTCTGCCCCTTTCTCCCTCACTATGGTCATTCTCTCTGTGGCAACCCCGTGCCCTACAAATCCGAATGCTTGTCGTCACCCTCTTGCACAGGACGATCTTCGATCAAGGGTAGAGATTCGATCCTAGATCTCTCTATGTGCACCACTGCCGACCACTGACTGGGGCTACTCCAGCCCCTTGAGCCCTAGCCGACGATCCACCATTGGCAATTTTTTTCTCCTTCCTGGGTCATAGCCAAAACAGATCCGTCATAATCGAGCGTGAGGGAATTGATCGACCATCCTTCTCCATTCGGTTGGATCCCCGTTCTTTCCCTCGTCGGCGCAGATCTACTGCCAATCTCACAAGTAGGATAGACTGTCCAATTCTTGCTGTTGTTTCCTAATCTCTCTTTTTCTACTGCCGGGTTGGTTTATTTCTCGACTAACAATCTTTTAGCCACCTTCCATTTGATCTCCAGCAAAGGAAACGCTGGCAGCAACGTCTCTTGGGATCTAGCTACTGAAATCCGACAACAACACCTCTTAGGACCAGCTACTCTGCCATATCTGGCTGAGATAAATCGGAGAGGCTTGGTGTTGAGGTAAGGAGTAGAGGAATTATTTCTGTTGTTATAGTGCACACAGATTTGAAGCTAGGAAAGGTTAGGAATTGAATTTATTATGAGTTGAGGTAATTAACAGATGAGTTAATTGATGATTAGTTTGTATTTGATAAATGAGTATATGGGATCCAATTTGGGTTAGTTAATTTGGTTAGATTGTTTAGGGCAATCCAAATGGAGGTTCCTAATGAAATTAGGAATTTATTTTAGCTTGTTACATTTGGAATTAGCTAAAATTATATGTTTGATATTACATGACTTTGATTTTAGACGGCATCTCGACGTGAGATCTATTTAGGATACAATCTCCATTTTTGAGGCGGGTACCTTGACTTATCTTTTTTGATATGTCATGTTGATATGCGTAATAGGTTATAGCCTTTAGTAATAATTATGTTTATCATTACTTTGGTATGTCACTACATGATACCTATTACATGCTTTCATTTGTTCTGCATTTATGATTTATTATTGTCATGATTATTTATGCTCATAGAGGTAGTGACATACCATGACTTATGATACATCAGACTAGCATTTAACATCTCTGACCCGTGTACCTAGATTTGTTTATTTTGACCCATTTATTTTTGGAACATGTTTTATGAAGGTAGATGTGGTCAGAATTTTCATGCTTAGTGGTATGCACTATCTCGCATGATTGTATGCTGAGCGATTATCGGCTCTATTATTGTTGAGCACATCACCGGTTACATGGATCTACACATACAACCACTCATGGGTTAGTGGTTTTTATTTAGGCAGGGTGTGTTGCAGTAGGTTGCTCTATTTGGCTCCGTTGGTCTGCTCATGGGTAGTGGTCACGCAGCGTGGTAGCCGGTAGGGATCCCTCCTCTAGATTGTCTCAGGGAGATGAGAGCATTGAGCTCCCCCACTTATGATTTGGGGTAGGAGAATAGGTGTACTCCGACAACATCCTATTCACTTGGTCACTCATCAGGAGCAGTGATGGCAGAGTGCACAGTTTTCATAACCCTACCCACTCGGTCTCACCATCGTGTGTGAGATGGTTGACTGGAATCAGGAGTGACCAGGACATGTCATTGGCATCATATGCATGATTGCATTATTGCTTGTGTTTGCTGCATTTTATTTGCTGCATATTGGATAGTTGCATATGTTTAACATGCATATAGGGACATGTTACCTTTAGTCTGGCGACCTTATTATTCTAATAGGAGGTCCTAGTGAGTACAACTTCTCCTTTTCTTATCGTTTTGCATTTTCCATTACTCCAGGAGACTGTACACATATTTATTACTATTAGTTGTTTCTTATTATGCATGTCAGCTTGATACCCACTGAGGATTTGACTCACCCCATTGATATTACCATTTCAGGTTGATGCTGTCAGGAGGTTCCAGTCACTAGTCCCCCACCACTTTGCTTCGCAACGGTTTTCTACTCTTTGGACTTTTAGTTCCTTGTTATATATTTATATACACTTGTGATGTAGGATTGTACTCGAGGATCTTTTATCGAGTTTTGGTCTACTACTTATTTTCCCGCTGTGAAGGTTTCTCAGTTGTGTTTTGCGTTTTTTGTCGTAGTAGTGGAGTAGGTTGTTTTCAAATAAACTGCGTGATTGTGTCTGCCGGAGGCTGAATATATAAACTACGTGGAATGCTTATATTTTATTGTTATTGTTCCAACTGTGTTGGCTGATGAGTGTGAGCCCTGAGGGCAATGTATATAAGTCTCAGATTGTCACCCATACAAGGGAGATGCTGCCAAAATTTCTTCTGACAGAGACTACCTGGGGCGTGACAATTTATTTGGTATCAGAGCCAGTCTACGATGCCTGTCTGATGTTTTATAGATTTCGAGTTAATCTGATACCAATATTTTTGGTATCAGAGCAGGTTTCCAATACCAATTTTTCGTGTTTTGGATTTTAAAGTTAATCTTATACCAATTCTTTTGGTATTAGAGCCCAGGTTATTAGAGTAATCTGGATATTTTCGGATTTATATGGATTTCCTTCGATTTTCTCGTTTCGGAGTTCCAAGGTCATAAATGGGGACTGGATAGTGACGGAACATCTCCAGATGGCAAATAGGTAAAATGTTAATTTTTATAATTTTGATACTTATATAAATATCTGGGACATAATTTAATTAGAGATGAGGCGAAATGCACGTGTTCCCGCTCCGAGACATGGTGCAGGATGTCCACGCAAGAGGATGATGGAATCCCTGGCGACGGAGTCGCCAGAGATGTCTACTGGGGTCGAGCCGGTCGGTCAGGGACAAACTCCACATTGTACTGTGGGTGCGTCGGGCTCTTAGACTCCGACGATTTTAGAGGTACCTACCTCGACCGTACTCGTCGTACCCACTCTTATAGTATTCATGGTGCCACCTGTGGCATATCCGGCACCTCCTCCAATCATGCCTATGGCGTATCCGATACGACCATCTACCGTACCTCCTACCCCGCAGTATGATATAAATCTAGAATAATGGATCATGTATTCATTTGGGTCCATTTGGTACAGGCTTGTACTTGTACTATTCCACAAGGATAACCGATTGGACTTCCTAAAATATCCTTTTCTTCTTGTATTTGATTCTGCCATTCATTCCTTTGCTTTCCCTACCCTTTCTTACCTCCTCTACAACACACTTACATGAGTTATGTGATTCCTCTTCCTTTGCCTAGTCCTCCTCCTCCAACGTCTAGGGTTGGTGATTAGTACAACCACTAAAATTCAATGGCTTCCTCCACTTAGAGTTGTGCTAGGGACCAATACTAGCACCTCGGACACTTGAAATGTCTCATTCTGATAGTGGATTGAAAACCTATCTTGGTTAGGAGCAAATGAAATGCGTTGTAGCAGACCCTTACCAAGTTATGTTTTGACACTGATATTTAATTCACTGAGCATGGTAGGCCAGAGACTAGACGTATTCACGCGGTTACCAAAGAGGATGCGCAGCGGGCCGACGGATCCATTTTTTGTTGTACGATGCCACTTTATGCATTTTCCGCTGATATGTTGATAGATATTGGTAGCTCACATTTCTTTATTTCTCATGCCTTTATGAGGGGCATAGGTAGACTACCTACTCTTAGACCGCAGCGACTGACCGTCTCCCTACCGTCCAGTGATACATTGGATGTCACTCAGGAGATCAGAGGTTACCCGTTAGACTTTGCCAACATGATACTCATGGTTGATTTATTAGTACTGGAAATGCTTGAGTTCAACATTATCCTTGGCATGGATTGGTTGTCTACATATCATGCCATGATTGATTACTAAATGAGGGTGGTCACATTTCAACCTCCGAACCAACCCTCATGGGATTTCACTAGCATTTGGGGCGAGGGTATATTGACCATTTCTGCGATTCAGCTGTTGTCGCATGGTTGTCAGGGATTTCTTTAGTCTTTGAATAATACTGACGACAATAGTAGTACTCAGCTCTCGGATGTTTCAATGATTCGAGAGTATCCAGATGTATTTACAGATGAGTTATCAGGCTTGCCTCCCAGAAAGCAAGTGGAGTTTGCTATTGAGCTGATTCTGGGAACTGCGACGACATCGAAAGATCCTTACCGTATAGCACAAAAGAGTTGGGCAAGCTAAAGGTCCAACTCCAGGAGTTATTAGACAGGGGATTTATTCGCCCTAGTGTTTCTCTGTAGGGTTCTCCAATATTATTTATCAAGAAAAAGGATGGTACTCTGAAGTTGTGCATCGATTACAAATAGTTGAATGTAGTGACCGTAAGGAATAAGTACCCCTTACCATGGATCAAGGATTTGTTTAATCAGCTCAGAGGTACATCAGTATATTCTAAGATGGATCTACGGTCCGGATATCATCAGTTGAGAGTTAAAGAATCTGGTATTCATAAGACAGCATTCCGTACCAAATACGGACATTATGAATTTTTAGTAATGCCATTTGGGCTTACTAATGCTCCAGCGGTGTTTATGGATTTGATGAACCGCATCTTTCTAGAGTATCTAAATCAGTTCGTTGTTGTCTTCATCGACGACATTTTGATCTACTCTCATTCTGAGAAGGAACATGCACAGCATCTTCGCATAGTCTTGGATATTCTTCAACGACATCATCTATACGCGAAGTTCAGCAAGTGTGCTTTTTGGCTATCCTCAATTGGTTTTCTAGGACACGTGGTGTCTAGCCGAGGTATTTCAGTAGACCCTCAGAAGATCGAAGCTGTCACCATCTGGGAGTAGCCTAAATTAGTTTAGGAGATCCGGAGTTTCTTGGGATTGTTTGGATACTACAGATGTTTCATCGAGGGTTTCTAGCGTATTGCTATGCTGCTGACATGCCTGACCAGGAAAGGTGTGAAGTTCACGTGGTTCGAGGCTTGCGAGACCAGTTTTCAGGAGCTGAAGAAGAAATTAGTGTTGGCACCAGTTTTGGTTTTACCTTCTGGAGAGGATGAATTTGTACTCTACACCGATGCTTCTCTTCAGGGTTTAGGCACTGTCTTGATGCAGCATGGCAGGGTAGTCTCTTATGTTTCTCGTCAGTTGAAGGAGTATGAGAAGAACTACCCAGTACATGATTTGGAGCTAGCCGTCATCATATTTGCTTTGAAGATTTGGTGGCATCACCTTATGGTATTACATTTGAGATTCTCACTGATCATAAGAGCATCAAATACCTTTTCACTCAGAAGGAACTCAATCTCTAACAGAGGAGATGGATGGAGTTCCTGAGGGATTACGACTGTACTATTAGCTACCACCTAGGGAAAGCTAATGTGGTTGCCGATGCACTTAGCAGGAAGTCCAGAGGGACTTTAGCTTGCCACCGAGTTGTGGTCACTGACTTGATTCAGGGTTTCTCTGAGTTGGGCCTTGAGGAGCAGGGACGGATGGAGCAGGGTATTCTGGTTACCATGGTTGCTCAGTCATTGATCAGGATGAGGATCTGAGAGGCCCAGGCCGGTGATCAGCATTTACTATCCATTGGCAGCCAGATAGCTTCTGGCCAGCAGACAGAGTTCACCCGAGATGACGCGGGTATTATATATATTTCCGAGGCAAATTATGCGTACCTCCATCTTACTCAGTCAGGGAGGAGTTACTTCAGGAGGCTCATTGCTCTCGATTTTCTATCCACCTAGGCGGGACCCGTATGTATCGAGACTTGAGGTGTTCCTATTGGTGGAATGGCATGAAGAAAGACATCGCGGAATTTGTAGCTAGATGTCTTGTCTATCAGCAGGTGAAGGTTGAGCACTAGAGACCTCCCGGATTACTTTAGAGGATTATAATTACAGAGTGGAAATGGGAGCACCTCACTATGGATTTTGTAGTGGGATGGCCTAGGACACGACGAGGCTATGATGCGATTTGAGTAATCATTGATCGATTAACTAAATCCGCACACTGCTTAGCGATTCGAAAGACCGATTTGGTGGATCGATTGGTAGAGTTGTATTGTCAAGAGATCATCAGATTGCATGGTGTTCTATTGAGTATTATATCAGACAGAGACCCACAGTTCACGTTCCTGGTTCTGGCAGAGTCTGCAGCAGGCCTTGGGCACTCAGCTCCGTTTCAGTATAGCTTTCCATCCGTAGACAGATGGGTAGTCAGAGTGGACCATTCAAACTCTAGAGGACTTGCTGAGGTCTTGTGTTATGGATTTTGGAGGCGGTTGGGAGGACCACTTGCCATTGGTAAAGTTCGCTTACAACAACAGCTATCATTCGGCTATCCAGATGGCACCGTTTGAAGCGTTGTATGGTAGGCCTTGTACATACTATCAGACGGAGAATGTCAGAGGCACAGGACCGCCAGAAGAGTTATGCTGATTAGAGACGCAGACCCTTGGAGTTCTCTACTGGCGACCATGTATTCCTGAGAGTTTCACCCATGAAAGGGGTGAAGAGATTTGGCCTCTAAGGTAAGCTAGCTCCATGACACATTGGGCCTTTCTAGATCTTGGAGAGGATTGGAGCAGTAGCTTATCGTCTGGCGCTACAACTAGCTCTAGCAGGTGTTCACGATGTGTTCCATGTGTCTATGCTGAGGAGATACATAGTCAACCCAGCACATATTCTGGCAAACATACCAGTTTCCATTCAGCCTGACATTACCTACGAGGAGGTTCCGGTACGGATTCTAGACCAGAAAGAGCGTCAGCTGCGGAATAAGATTATCCGGCTGGTTAAAGTCGGATGGCAGCATCATTCCGATGAGGAGGCTACCTGGGAGCTCGAGGATACGATCCGAGCTCGATACCCCAATCTTTTCACTTGAGGTATGTGGGTTAATTTCCGTTCAACATTTATACTATCTATTTATTGCAAGTACTTGTTGATGGTAAAAAACGAAAATTGGGGGACCAAATTTTTATTAGTAGGAGAGAATATAAAATACAACAACAAATATTAATTAAATAATGAGGTTAAATAGAGGAATAACCTTAATAGAATTTTTTGAAATTTTTATAAATTTTCTAGGAATTTTTCGGAGCTCGTATGACGAGTTTAACGGGGGCAATTATTGGGCCATGGGAAAGTCTATTTAGGCTACCACATTGAACGAGGAAAAGTTTTATTTTTCTTTTTCTTTTCTCCCTGAAGTTGTCCCTATCTTCCCCCTGATTCTCTTCGGCTCCTCTAACCGACAGCACCGCCTCGACGTTTCCCCTTCCTCCTCACGAACAAAAGCCATGACAAAGAAGCCGGGCACAACTCTGTTGGTGCCGGAAGTATCCGACGATCAAACCCGTGTTTTGATAATGGCAAAGGATTCAAAGTTAAGTTGGTTTGTGACCTAACCGTTTGAATGAGGTTGCAGGAAAGTCCTAAGTGTGCTTAGGCAAAAGTCCTAACTGGGGTTAGGCAGGTGAAAAACCCTAGGGGGTGGTAACCCTAGGTTATAGGGGGTGGTAACCCTATGCGGAAAGTCTTGGCGGGTCAAGGGCTTCATGCAAAAGTCCTAAGGGGTGGTAACCCTAGGTGGAAAGTCCTGGTGTCACGAACCAGGTGGAAGACTGGACAGGTCGGGGAGCGGGCGTCCAGCAAAAAGTCCGGAAGCATCGAGCGCTGAGAAAAGTCCAGTCGATCTAGAGGATTACACTGGCAATAGGTAACTCTCCTGAGAGGAGTAGGTGAGGACGCATTCCCGGCAGAAGGAATAGTACGCGTCGGGTCGACCTAAGGTTTCCGATTGGAAATTCAAAGTCAGACCCGGATAGTCCAGAGACTGTCAAACACCTTTCTTATGATATTTATGTGTGCTAACCTTGTCTTGCAGGGTATATGTGTATTTTTTGGACTAACACATTGTGCAGGGACAAAAGAGCACACTTGGCCTCGGATGAACAGTCTCCGAGGTGCCTCCATGGAGCTTGGAGGCGCCTCGTGTGCAAGCCAGAAGAAGTCAGCGCAGCAGAGCTGGAGGCGCCTTGGACCAGAGCTTCGAGGCGCCTTCAAGTGGATGAGGTGCGACCAGATCAGTACTTATCCACGCGGCTGACTCGGCGGGTTGGAGGCGCCTTGGATGGGCTTTAAGGCGCCTTCAGCAGTGTATAAAAGGAGGTCTCGAGCAGCAGCCTACAAGAACACATTCTAAGCAATCCTTTTGCGACAAGCTACCAACGAGAAGTTCCTGAAGTGCTGTAGCAACATCCCGACGACCCGGAGCTCCAAATTTGATATTCTTATTATCGGTATTGCTATCTTTATAGTCCAAATTGTAATTAGTTTGTAATAACTTTTCGAGCTTATAGTTGTTGCCCACCGGAAGCGATCAACGATCTCGAGCCTTGGAGTAGGAGTCGCCACAAGCTCCGAACCAAGTAACTCCTCGTGTCTTTGTGTGTGATTGTCCTTTTAATTTCCGCTGTGTTTATCGCTCGTGTTTTAAATCGAACAAAATAGCCACGAGCGCTATTCACCCCCCCTCTAGCGCTTCTCGATCCAACAAATTCCTCTTCTTTCGTCTTCCCTCTCGCGAATTCTTTTCCCCACCGAGCCATGCCCCAATCTCTGCTCCATCGCCCCGTTGAGCACCGGTGCCAGGACTCTCCTCGATGGCACAAATCCACTGATAGACCACTTGATCCAACCCATCGCTTTTAGCAGCGGGCCTCGTGTTACTACCTCCACCCCTTTCTCCCTCACTGTGGTCATTCTCTCCGTGGCAACCCCATGCCCTACAAATCTGAACGCTTGTCGCCGCCGTCTTGCACGGGATGATCTTTGATCAAGGGCAGAGATTCGAGCCTAGATCTCTCTCTGCGCGCCACTTCTGACCACCGACTCGAGCTACTCCAGCCCCTGAGCCCTAGCCGAGGATCCACCATCAGTAATTTTTTTCTCCTTCCTGGGTCATAGCCGGAACAGATCCCTCATAGTCGAGTGTGAGGGAATTGATCGCCCATCCTTCTCCATTCGGTTGGATCCCCGTTCTTTCCCTCGTTGGTGCAGATCTACTGCCAATCTCTCAGGTAGGACAGACTGTCCAATTCTTGATGTTATTTCCTAATCTCTCTTTTTCTACTACCGGGTTGGTTTATTTCTCGACTAACAATCTTTCAACCACCTTCCATTTGATCTCCGGCAAAGGAAATGCTGGCAGCAATGTCTCTTGGGATCTAGCTACTAAAATCCGACAACAACACCTCTTAGGACCAGCTACTCTACCCTATCTGGCTGAGATAAATTGGAGAGGCTTGGTGTTGAGGTAAGGAGTAGAGGAATTATTTTTATTGTTATAGCGCACATAGATTTGAAGCTAGGAAAGGTTAGGAATTGAATTTATTATGAGTTGAGGTAATTAACAGATGAGTTAATTGATTATTAGTTTGTATTAGATTGATAAATGAGTATGTGGGATCCAATTTGGGTTAGTTAATTTGGTTGGATTGTATAGGACAATCCAAATGGAGGTTCCTAATGAAATTAGGAATTTAGTTTAACTTGTTACATTTGGAATTAGCTAAAATTATATGTTTGATATTACAGGACTCTGATTCAAGACGGCATCTCGACGTGGGATCTATTTCGAATACGATGTCTATTTTTTAGGCGGGTACCTTGACTTATCTCTTTTGATATGTCTTATTGATATGCATAGTAAGCTATTACCTTTAGTAATAATTATGTTTATCATTGCTTTGGTATGTCACTACATGATACCTGTTGCATATTTCCATCTGTTCTGCATTTATGATTTATTACTGCCATGATTATTTATGCTCATAGAGGTTGTGGCATATCATGCCTTGTGATACACCGGATTAGACATTTACCATATCTGACGCGTGTATCTAGATCTATTTATTTTGACCCATTTATTTTCGTACATATTTTATGGAGGTAGATATGATCAGGATTTTCATGCTTAGTGTCATGCACCATCTCACATGATTGCATGCTGAGTGATTGTCGGCTCCATTATTATTGAGCACATCGCCAGTTACATGGATCTGCACACACAACCACTCATGGGTTAGCGGTTTTTATTCAGGCAGGGTGTGTTGCAGCAGATTGCTCTGTTTGGCTCTGATGGTCCGCTCATGGGTAGTGATGATGCAGCATGGTAGCCGACGGGGATCCCTCTTTTGGATTGTCTCAGGGATATGAGAGCATTGAGCTCCCCCACTTATGATTTGGGGTAGGAGGATAGGTGTACTCCGACTGCATCCTGTCCACTCATTCACTCATCAGGAGCAGTGATGGTAGAGTGCACAATTGTCATTACCCTACCCTCTCATTCTCACCATCGTGTGTGAGATGGTTGCCTGGAGCCAAGGGTGACCAGGACATGTCATTGACATCATATGCATGATTGCATTATTGCTTGTGTTTGCTGCATTTTATTTACTGTATATTGGATGGATGCATATGTTTGACATGCATAAAGGGACATGTTACATTTTGTCTGACGACATTATTATTCTGATAGAAGGTCCTGGTGAGTACAGCTTCTCTTTTTCTTACCGTTTTGCATTTTCCATTACTCCAGGAGACTGTACACATATTTATTTGTTGGGTTTTTCGGGTCGCGAAAACCGCTTTTCGCGTCGCGGAAACCCCGAATCACCCAAGGCCAATGGATCCGTGCAAGGAAAACCGAACGATAAATACGAGTACGAGTTTGAAAAACCTTTTAGATCTACTCCTAGATCTACATGTTAAGAACTTTACCCTTGTTGCGTGCCTTTCGCGTTCCCGCTCGTCCAAGGAGTTGCCGGATCTCTAGACCGTCAAGCGTCGGTCCTCTAGAAGTATCCACACGGACACGTAGGTGGAGAAAATCTTACACAAAGGTGTGCTAGCACCTTGGTAAGATTCGGCCAAGGCAAGGAGGAGAGGGAGAGGAAGAGCTTCAAGAGGAAGAAGAAGAAGATACACCACTTGAATGAAAATTGAAATCACACTCAAACACAAAGTGGCCGGCCACTCTCAAAAACTCCCAAATTAATTGCATTAATTGCAATTAATATGAAGCCATTAAAGAGAATGACTTTGTAATTTCCATGAGGTGGCACCCATGATGATGTGGAGTATCATCATTGGTCCACCTAATGCCAACTCACCAATGAGGTGGCAAAAGGTCAAGTCAAAATTAACCTTTGGTCTTCCTTCTTAAGTCAAGTCAAACTTGACTCAATCTCTTCCATGGTTGATCTAATCTAACCATTTGATTCAAGCCAACTTAATATAATGAATCTAATTCATTTAATTAAATTGATTCAATGAGTCAAAATCTAAATTAGACTCATTGAACACATGAATCAACTTGAGTCGTACTCAAGTTAGCCCAATTAGGATTACTCTTAATCCAATTTGATTCATCAAATGAATCTAATCCTCTTAGTTCATCATATGAACCTAATCTCCATCTAATTGTCCTAAGTGTGTGACCCTATAGGTTCTTGTAACGTTGGCAATGCCCTAAACCCATTTAGGAGCATAAGTAATGAGCGGTATCTAGCAACACATCATTACTACCCAAGTTACAAGAATGTTGAGATCTGACATCACCTTGTGACTACTAATTGTGACTCCTCACAATATGTGACATTGTCCTTCTATCATAGACATCTAGATTGATCAATATGAGGCATAGACCGTGTCATCCTCTAATCAATCTAAATCTTGAACTCCAAGTAGACTCACTCGATCAAATGAGCTCAACATCTCATGTTGACTCATTTGGGCATGACCTTGCACTCGTGGTCTAACTCTATCAAGAATATTGATGTCGCTCCCGTCATATGGGAGGGATAGATCCCATCTACATCACTCACATCCCTCTGCATAATTTGTTACATACCCAGTAATCGCCTTTATAGTCCACCCTGTTACGGGTGACGTTTGACGAAACCAAAGTACATAACTCCTTATGTAGGGATCCATGGTGACTTCAGGTCAAAGGACTAATAGTCATACTAATAGCCACATGAGAAAGTATATGACACTCATATAACGATCCATGATACTTTCTCATGGCGGGTCATTCAGTATACATTCTCTAATGCATACTCATGTGTCAGCTTGATATCTCTATATCCATGACTTGTGAGATCAAGTCATCGAGCTGACCTACATGCTAGTCTTTTTGTATTAACATTGTCCCTGAATGTTAATACTCGACTAGGAATGATTTAGAGTAGTGTTCTCTATATCATCTCACTATCGATTCAACTAATCGATTGATATAGGTATGAACCTTCTACTCAAGGACGCTATTATACTTAGTCTATTTGACACTAATACAAATAAGTATAATAACCAAACAAATGCCTTTATTAATATACAAGAATATGATACTATGAGTCCATACAATCATCAAATGATTGGCTCTAGGGCTCTAACTAACACTGTACACATATTTATTACTACTAGTTATTTCTTATTATGCATGTCAGCCCGATACCCATTGAGGATTTGACTCACCCCATTGATATTACCATTTCAGGTTGATATTGTCAAGAGGCTCTAGTCACTAGTCCCCCACCACTTTGCTTCGCGACGGTTTTCTACTCTTTGGACTTTTAGTTCCTTGTTATATATTTATATCCACTTATGATGTAGGATTGTACTCGAGGATCCTTTATCGGGTTTTGGTCTACTACTTATTTTTCCGCTGCGAAGGTTTCTTAGTTGTGTTTTGCGTTTTCCGTCGTAGTAGTGGAGTAGGTTGTTTTCAAATAAACTGCGTGGTTGTGTCAGTCAGAGGATGAATATATAAACAGCGTGGAATGCTTATATTTCATTGTTATTGTTCTAGACGTGTTGGCTGATGAGTGTCAGCCATGAGGGCAATGTATATAAGTCTCAAATTGTCACCCGTACAAGGGGCATGCTGTCGAAATTTCTTCTGAGAGGGACTACCTAGGGCGTGACAGAAAATATCCTATTTATGTAGTAGTTGTGTTTACGAGTGGCTCATATATGGATGAAGAACAATACAAGGGACGTCATGGAAGAAAAAATTTGTTAAGATTTTTTATATCAGAATTATGTTATGATTTTTAACAGGATTCAGTTATGATTTTGTTGGAGTGTATACTAAAAGCTTAGCTTTTGTAAATATTTATTTTTGAAATAAAAGAATCACATTGGTCAATATCTGTTTTATTTGTTAAATGTAATTGTTCAATTAATTTATATAGTAGATAACATGGAGTGTGGTGTCACACTCAGAAGATCATGTTGTCGGTTCTCTATAAATTATAAACAGTTGCTCATGACTAAGATGGAAAGGAACAAACCATCGGAATAGTCGTAGTGTAATTAAGTATTAGTTTATCTTGATTAATAAATTACACTGATACACTTTAAGTGTATTGAGTAGGATCATTTAGGTAAGTTCTTTTTGTACTGACTTAGTAAAAGAACTAGATCTTAGTAATTATGGAAGTGTGTGCTCTTAATCCTAATATAATAACAAGCACATATATTTAATATTTATTTCTTTGACTTATCAAAAGGTGAGGTTTAGCTCGATAAATCAATATGCCCGATAAGCTGGGAAATGATATTAATTATAGTGTGTGTTGTTGATTATAGAAGGAATCTGTGTCCTAGTTATCTAGATTGAGAATGTCCCCAAGAGGAGCTCATAAGGATTGCCATGTTAAACCCTGCAGGTGGACCTGGTCCGACATGACAATGAAGTTGAGTGGTATTACTCTTGGAGCTAGATATTAATTAAGTGAGTTGTTAGTAACTTACTTAATTAGTGGGCATTCGTAATCTTAACCACAGGGAGACTAACACACTCATGATAAGAAGGAGCCCACAATGTAATTTTGGATTGGTGCGGTAGTGCGGTAATAACTCTCTAGTGGAATGAGTTTTTAGCGATGAACTTAAGTTGTGTGTTCAGGGCGAACATGAGATACTCAAGCTCATCGGAAGGCCAAAACCAATTTCTCCTCTAGGTCCTTGTCGTAGCCTCATTATAGCCTTAAGTCCATCTAAATGTAAGGCTCTTCTTGGTGTCCAAGAAGTGGGTCGGTCCAATGCTTGGTGACCAAGCAAGGGTCGGCCACATCCTCTTCTATACGGGCCGGTCCGTTGCTTGGTGACCAAGAATGAAGGGGCCAACCACAATATTCAAACGAGGGTTGTTTTTGAATTTTTAAAATCTTCTCTTTGTAGAAAACTATAAGTTTTAAAAGAGAGATTTTAATTTTAAAAACTTTCATTATTTGAATTTGACCACATGTTTTAATAGAGAGTTTTAAAAGTTTTAAAACTTTCCTTTTTTAACCATCCTTATGGTTTAAGAAAAAAGGGAGATAAGTTTTAAAATTAAAATTTTCTATCATCATGTTAAAAAAGGAAATTTTATAAGAGAAGTTTTAAATTTTAAAACATGATTTTAATTTTTTAAAACTTTCCTTTTTTAACTCTATGAAGAGAGCTTGTAAAATTTTATAAGAGTTTTTTCTCTTGTAAAATTTTATAAAAAAATTATTTTTCCTTTCCTAAATATGGTGGCCGGCCACCTTGCTTGGTGCCCAAGCAACGGCCCGGCCAAACTTAATCCTAAACCAAATAGGATTGATCACAACCATCGATTTGGAGATTGATTCAATCAAGAGGAAAGAAAAGGAAAAATTAAAAGAGAAAAGGAAAAACTCTTGGATGATTTTTTTTTTGTAAAAGTTTTTCCTTATTTACCTTGGACAAGTAATATAAAAGAAGGGGTGAGGAGGCTTCATGAGATACAATTCTTATTCTCTTGCTTGGAGATCATCAAGTGGCGGGCCCTCCCTTTCTTCTCTCTTTTCCCTTTTGCTCTCTTCTGCTTGGTGGTGTTGGTGGCCGGATTTTAGAAGAAGAGGAGGAAGCTTTTGGGTGGTGTTCATCTTGGAGGATCGCCGCCCACATGACGTCCAAGGCGAGGCTAGAAATACGGCAAAAGATCTAAAGGTTATTAGCTTACAAAGAGAAGGTATAACTAGTAATTTTCTTCCACATCATACTAGTTATTTTCTTTGTAAGAATTCTCAATACAAGATGCAATTAGATCTAGTTTTTTGAATTTATTATTCGAGTTTGTGTTTTCTTCTTTTTCGAATTTGTGATTCGATTGTTCTTTTTGGTTAACCTAGAGTTATTTAAGGAAATAAATATTAGCTTTCCTTAAAAGGCTTTGCCTAGGCGGTGGTGGTTGCTCCCATATCCAAGAAGGCCATGTGCCTTGCCATGCAGTCCTGGAAGCCAATTTTGGAAATTAATATTTATGGAATTAATAACTTAGATAGATTTGAATCAATAGTGTTAAGTTCCGCTTGTGATTTAAATCTAAACCATTAAGAACAAATAAGTTAAATTTGGAATCAATGATGTTAAGTTCCGTTTGCGATTCCTAATTTAACTTCTAAAGAACATAATAGGTTATTTAAGGAAAGGTTCGACACTTGCACACAAAAATTTTGTACAGTGGAACCGGTACGTTTTCCTAGGACTAAACAACAATTGGTATCAGAGCTAGGGTTTGCCTCTGTGTATTTGTAGAATTCAAATAGGTTATGCACATGTCATACATAATTTAGGCAGGATAATAGTAGGATGTGCTAACTCTTTGGTTGTAGGCTCCAACTATTATGGCATTTAGATATTGTGTGTGATTGGACCCTTGGACATGTCAAGGGCATTATTTGTGTGCATGATTGTATGTATCAAATACAGCAGGATCTGTATTATTTTTAGAATTTTATTTTTTTTTATTCTATCTAGAATACATGTACATTCCCTCGTGGAATATAGGATCGATATATGTAAAATTTTATTTTTATCGCGGATCAGATTCTTGCGAGGCGTGGTACTTTTGGAGCACCAGAGGCACAGCGGAATAAGAAGCAAGATGGATGCGACGACATGACCCGATGGCGGTGGCTAAAGATGACAGCAGCTAGGGTTGGAGCACATCAAGGACAGTAACAGAAAAAGGCCATAATAGTTGGAAAATAATTTCCATATTTATTACTTTTATTTACTGTGATGTGTGTGTATGCATTTGATGTATGCTAGGATAGTTTAAAATTCCTCATTTTAAATAACTTAGTGGGAGAGGGATTTATTTTAGTAAATTCCACGGTCTCCATTACTGGTTTGTAAGTGATGCAAACAAACTTGTGCGTTGGCTCTGAGTGTCTTCCTCTTTATCGGATGAGTTTGTTTGCGGATCACTAGATCAAACTTCCATTTTGGATGACTATAGGAAATTAATTAAGAGCGTGTGATCTTCTCCATCAGAAGGGACACAATCTTATTAATGGACTTAGTGTCAAGTAATGGTATACACTTAGGCACGTCTAAGAGTATCCTCCCCATCGGAGTCACTGCTATTATTTGTGTGACCGAAGGAAACCAACTATTGATTTTATTTGTCAAAAAGTTAGGTTGACAAGATAATAAAATTAATGGGTTACACTCTCCTTTTACAAATGTTGAATTTGTATACGTTCACACTATCGTGGCATACAAAATTCACGGTGTGTTGAGGTGTTCGTTAATTTATAATAGTATTGTTTGAGGAATCAATATTATTCTAAATTTAGAGTCCTGACCAAAGTTATTTTTGTGATTCTTAGGATGACTTTCAACCCACTGGCCATTATACTGAAAGAAAACAAACTTACTGGACCCAACTACATAGATTGGAAAAGAAACCTGGACATTGTCCTTACTGCAGAAAGCTATAAGTTTGTACTGACTGAGGCTTGCCCTGATGCACCTGACGGTGACTCTACCCCAGAGGAGATTGAGTATCATAAGAAATGGGTAAAAGCTGATGAGATGGCGCGGTGTTACATTTTGGCATCAATGCCAAATGTATTGCAACATCAGCATCAAGATTTACCAACAGCTTATGATATAATGAACAATCTCAAAGAACTCTTTGGGCACCAGAGTCGGACTGCTAGGCAAGAGGCAATGAGAAAGCTAATGACAGCCACCATGTCTGAGGGGACACCCGTAAGGGACCATATCCTCAAAATGATGACTTATCTAAATGAAATACAAGTCCTTGGAGGAGAAATCGATGGGGAAACCGAGGTCGATATAATTCTCCAAACGCTACCTAGAAGTTTTGAGCAGTTCCGCCTAAACTACAACATGAACAAAAGAGAGTATACGTTGGCGAAACTTCTGACAGAACTACAGGCAGTAGAAGGAATATTTCATCACAGTTCTTAGATCCACTATGTTGAAAATGGTTCTACTTCTAAGTCGAAAGGTAAGAAGAAGAAGAAACAGGTCTTTTCAGCAAAGAAGGTGAATAAACCTCAGAGTACAGGACAAAAATCTGGAATGAAAAAGCTGAAAGGCAAGTGCATCATCTATAAGCAAACAGGGCATTGGAAGGCGGACTGTCCTTATAGGAATCAGAACAATAAAGGTACATCTCATGCTCTAGTAGTTGAAACATGTTTAGCGGTGTTATCTACCAGCACCTAGTGTGTAGATACGAGAGCCACTGATCATGTCTGCAATTCTTTGCAGGGGCTCCAGGAAACCCGACGACTATCTGAAGGAGAGATTACCGTCTACATGGGCAATGCTATTAAGGTGGCGGCTATTGCAGTGGGAGACGTCTACTTATCTTTTGATAGGAATAGGAAATTGGTTTTAAGAAATTATCTTTATGTACCTAGTTTTAGAAAGAATTTAATTTCAGTTTCTAAACTGTATTTGGATGGATATTCAGTTTCCTTTAGTAACAATGTGGTTATAAAGAGAAATAAAGTGATTATCTGTTCTGGTGCATTGGTTGGCAATTTATATACTTTAAATCCAATTTCTCCCATAAAGCAAAATATGGAAATTAATAACACATCTTCTAACTCTAATAAGAGAAAAAGAACCTTCGGAAATGAACCAAACGCATCTTTGGTATCTAAGGCTTAGTTATATTAACTTAAGTGGGATTCAAAGGCTTGTAGCCGATGGACTCTTGGGTCCATTAGAGTTGGAAAACTTTCCAACATGTGAATCCTATTTGGAAGGTAAATGACCAATAGACCTTTTAAGGCCAAGGGGTATATAGCTAAAGAAGCGTTAGAATTGGTTCATTCTGATTTGTGTGGTCCTATGTCTATCTAGGCTAGAGGTGGTTTTGAATATTTTGTCTTTTTTATAGACGATTATTCAAGATATGGATACATTTACATAATGCGCCGCAAGTCTGAGTGCTTTGATAAGTTCAAAGAGTATAAGGCTAATGTGGAGAAACGTCTAGGTAAAAGTATCAAGACACTACGGTCAGATCGTAGTGGCGAATACCTCTTAGGAGAGTTTAGGAATTACTTATCAGAGGTTGGGATTCAATCCCAATTGTCCGCACCTGGTACACCCCAACAGAATGGTGTGGCAGAACGAAGGAATAAGACTCTTATGGAGATGGTTAGATCGATGATGAGTTATTCAGAATTACCAAATTCGTTTTGGGGATACGCTCTAGAAACAGCAGCGCACATTCTGAACTTAGTACCTTCTAAAACAGTATCTTCTACTCCCACAGAATTGTGGAATGGGCGGAAACCCAGTCTAAGACATATTCAGATTTTGGGGTAGTCCAGCACATGTGCTGAAATCAGATGCTGATAAGTTAGAATCTCGTACAGAAGTTCGTGTGTTTATAGGTTATCCCAAAGGAACGAAAGGTGGTTTATTTTATAGTCCTAAAGACCAAAAGGTCATTTTTAGCACCAATGCCCAGTTTTTAGAAGAAGACTATATAATGAATCATAAGCCTAGTAGCAAAATTGTTCTAGAAGAACTTAGAGAGGACACGTCTACTTCAGTACCAACAGTACAAGATGAAGTACCATAAGAGACTGCAACACGTGTCACACAAGATACACAACCACAGACGGTGCCTCGTCGTAGTGGGAGGGTTGTAAGGCAACCTGAGAGATTCATATTTTTGGGAGAGTTTTCGGACTTGAACCCAAGTAAACATGAACCTGATCCCCAAACATATGACGAAGCACTCCAAGATATAGATGCAGTATCTTGGCAAAAGGCAATGAATTCCGAAATAGAATCTATGTATTCTAATAAGGTCTGGGAGCTTATAGAACCACCTGATGGTGTAAAAGCCATTGGATGCAAGTGGATTTACAAAAGGAAAAGAGGGATAGATGGGAAGGTAGAAACCTTCAAAGCAAGGCTTGTTGCGAAAGGGTATACTCAGAAAGAGAGAATCAATTATGAGGATACTTTTTCACCGGTAGCCATGCTTAAGTCTATCCGGATACTCTTATCCATTGCCGCTCATATGGATTATGAGATTTGGCAAATGGATGTCAAGACAACTTTCCTTAATGGAAGTCTTGAAGAAAACATCCATATGAAGCAACCAGAAGGGTTCATTAAAAAGGGCAAAGAGCATCTAGTGTGCAAGCTTAATTGGTCCATTTATGGACTGAAGCAAGCTTCAAGATCTTGGAACATCCGGTTTAACGAAGTAATCCAGTCATATGGATTTATTCAGTGTCCGGATGAGTCTTGTGTATACAAGAAGTGTAACGAAAACGTGATGGTATTTCTTATACTATACGTAGATGATATTTTGTTAATTGGCAACAATGTCAAGGTATTATCAGATGTAAGGGTATGGTTGTCCAAACAATTTGATATGAAGGACTTAGGAGAATGTGCACACATTCTTGGGATCGGAGTTATAAGGGATCGCAAAAAAAGAATGTTGTGCTTATCCCAAGCTTTATATATAGATACAATTCTTGCTTGTTTTAGCATGCAAAACTCCAAGAAAGGTTTCTTACCTTTTAGGCATGGAGTAGCCTTATCTAAAGAGATGTCTCCGAAAACATCAAAGGAGATAGAGGACATGAAGGAATTCCTTATGCCTCGGTTGTAGGAAGCCTTATGTATGCAATGCTGTGTACGAGACCTGATATCTGTTTTACCGTGGGCATGGTTAGCAGATATCAGAGTAATCCTGGACAAGGACATTGGATCGCGATAAAGCATATATTAAAGTACCTGAGAAGGACTAGAGACTATATGCTAGTTTACAAGGCAGATGATTTGCTCCCTGTGGGTTACACGGATTCGGACTTCCAATCAGATAGGGACAATAGTAAGTCTACGTCAAGCTATGTGTTTACTCTAGGAGGTGGAGCCATTGCATGGAGGAGTTAAGCAGAAATGCATCTCGGACTCAACCATGGAAGCTGAGTATGTGGCAGCTTCTGAGGTAGCCAAAGAAGCTGTGTGGCTCAGAAACTTTCTAATGGACTTAGATGTGATTCCTGGTTTCCCCAAGATCATCACAATTTATTGTGATAATAGCGGTGCAGTTGCAAACTCGAAGGAACCACAAGCCCATAAGGCAAGTAAACATATAGAGCGCAAGTACCACCTGATACGAGACATCGTCAAGCGAGGAGAAGTTGTCGTCGCCAAGATTGCATCAGTAGATAACCTGGCAGATCCTTTCACAAAGGCCCTTTCGACGAAAACTTTTGATCGACATGTGGAGGGGATGGGAATTAGATGTATGGCAACAGATATGACAGCTTAGTCTTTTAGTATAAGTGGGAGATTGTTGGAGAGTATACTAAAAGTCTATCTTTTGTAAACATTTATTTTTGAAATAAAAAAATCACATTGGTCAATATCTGCATTTATTTGTTAAATGTAATTGTTCAATTAATTTATATAGTAGATAACATGGAGTGTGGTGTCACACTCAGAAGATCATGTTGTCGGTTCTCTATAAATTATAAACAGTTGCTCATGACTAAGATGGAAAGTAACAAACCATCGGAATAGTCGTAGTGTAATTAAGTATTAGTTTATCTTGATTAATAAATTACACTGATACACTTTAAGTGTATTGAGTAGGACCATTTAGGTAAGTTTTTTTTGTACTGACTTAGTAAAAGAACTAGATCTTAGTAATTATGGAAGTGTGTGCTCTTAATCCTAATATAATAAGAAGCACATATATTTAATATTTATTTCTTTGACTTATCAAAGGGTGAGGTTTAGCTCGATAAATCAATATGCCCAATAAGTTGGGAAATGATATTACTTATAGTGTGTGTTGTTGATTATAGAAGGAATCTGTGTCCTAGCTATCTAGGTTGAGAATGTCCCCAAGAGGAGCTCATAAGGATTGTCATGTTAAACCCTGCAGGTGGACCTAGTCCGACATGACAATGAAGTTGAGTGATACTACTCTTGGAGCTAGATATTAATTAAGTGAGTTGTCAGTAACTTACTTAATTAGTGGACATTCGTAATCTTAAACACAGGGAGACAAACACACTCATGATAAGAAGGAGCTCATAATGTAATTTGGGATTGGTGCGGTAGTGCGGTAATAACTCTCTAGTTGAATGAGTTATTATCGATGAACTTGAGTTGTGTGTTTGGGGCGAGCATGGGATACTCAAGCTCATCGGAAGGCCAAAACCAATTTCTCCTCTAAGTCTCTGTCGTAGCCTCATTATAGCCTTAAGTCCATCCAAATGTAAGGCTCTTCTTGGTGTCCAAGAAGTGGGCCGGTCCAATGCTTGGTGACCAAGCAAGGGCCGGCCACATCCTCTTCTATAGGGGTCGGCCCTTTGCTTGGTGACCAAGCATGAAGGGGCTGGCCACAGTATTCAAATAAGGAGGTTTGTTTTTGAATTTTTAAAATCTTCTCTTTGTAGAAAACTATAAGTTTTAAAAGAGAGCTTTTAATTTTAAAATCTTTCATTATTTGAATTTGGCCACATGCTTTAATAGAGAGTTTTAAAAGTTTTAAAACTTTCCTTTTTAACCATCCTCATGGTTTAAGAAAAAAATGGAGATAAGTTTTAATATTAAAATTTTCTATCATCATGTTAAAAAAAGAAATTTTATAAGAGAAGTTTTAAATTTTAAAACATGGTTTTAATTTTTTAAAACTTTCCTTTTTTAACTCTAGGAAAGAGAGCTTGTAAAATTTTATAAGAGTTTTTTCTCTTGTAAAATTTTATAAAAAAATTATTTTTCCTTTCCTAAATATGGTGGCCGACCACCTTGCTTGGTGCCCAAACAAGGGGCCAGCCAAACTTAATCCTAAACCAAATAGGATTGATCACAACCATTGATTTGGAGATTGAATCAATCAAGAGGAAAGAAAAGGAAAAATTAAAAGGGAAAAGGAAAAACTCTTGGATGATTATATTTTTTGTAAAAGTTTTTCCTTATTTGCCTTGGGCAAGTAATATAAAAGAAGGGGTGAGGGGGCTTCATGAGATACAATTCTTATTCTCTTGCTTGGAGATCATCAAGTGGCGGGCCCTCCCTTTCTTCTCTCTTTTCCCTTTTGCTCTCTTCTCCTTGGTGGTGTTGGTGGCCGGATTTTAGAAGAAGAGGAGGAAGCTTTTGGGTGGTGTTCATCTTGGAGGATCGTCGCCCACACGACGTCCAAGGCGAGGCGAGGAATACGGCAGAAGATCTCGAGGTCATTAGCTTACAAAGAGAATGTATAACTAGTAATTTTCTTCCGCATCATACTAGTTATTTTCTTTGTAAGAATTCTAAATACAAGAGGTAATTAGATCTAGTTTTTCGAATTTATTCTTCGAGTTTGTGTTTTCTTCTTTTTTGAATTTGTGATTCGATTGTTCTTTTTGGTTAACCTAGAGTTATTTAAGGAAATAAATATTAGCTTTCCTTAAAAGGCTTTGCCTAGGCGGTGGTGGTTGCTCCCATATCCAAAAAGGTCATGTGCCTCATCATGCAGTCTTGGAAGCCAATTTTGGAAATTAATATTTATAGAATTAATAACTTTGGTAGATTTGAATCAAGAGTGTTATGTTCCGCTTGCGATTCAAATCTAAACCATTAAGAACAAATAAGTTAAATTTGGAATCAATGATGTTATGTTCCGTCTATGATTCCTAATTTAACTTCTAAAGAACACAATAGATTATTTAAGAAAAGGTTCGATACTTGTACAAAAAAATTTTGTACAGTGGAACCGGTACGTTTTCCTAGGACTAACCAACAGATTTTTCATAACAGAATTCTATAACAATTTTTATAATAGAAAACTATTATGATTTTACTGGTATGGAATTTAGGCACTATTTATATGGATTATTGTAAACCTATTGTATCACGAGAATCATTGAGTATGATTCAATTGTATAGAAAGAATTCTTATAAATGTTCAGCAATATTTGTGGAGTAGGCACATTGCTGAACTACGGTAATTCTTCTTCTTTCCCTTCTTCATCTTCTTCTTCATGTTTGGTTTTTCTTGTGCGTCTTTATTGTTGCTTTGTGCAATCTCTTTCTCTCTTCCTCTTCTTCCATGTTAGAGGTTGAGAGGTGTTGCCCCCACCTCTTTGCGCAACAATTGGTATCAAAGTGAGATTTTTGGCGGATTTCTTCAACATGTCGGGGACGACTTCTGTGAAGTTTGATATAGTGAAGTTTGATGAAACCGGAAACTTTGGATTATGGTAGAGAAGGATCAAGGACTTGTTGGTGAAATAAGGCATGGTGAAGGTGCTATGAGAAAGGAAATCAGAAAGCATGGAGAGATCTGATTGGGAAGAACTTTAAGCGAAGGCAGTGACAATAATCAAGCTTTATTTTATAGATAATGTGATGTACCATGTCATGGATGAGGAGTCACCGGTAGCAGTTTAGCAAAAGTTGGAAAGTTGGTACATGTCAAAGTTATTGACAAACAAGTTGTATCTTAAGTAGAAAATATTCAAGCTGAAGATGATAGAAGGAATTGATTTGAGCCACACATCAACGTATTCAACCAGATTATGAGTGATCTAAAGCGGGTTGATGTGAAGATCAAAAATGAAGATAAGCCGCTGATGTTGTTAAATTCTCTACCTTCATCTCCTATGTACGAGAATTTGGTTACTACTTTGATGTGGGATAAGGAAACTCTCAAATTGGAGGAGATCATAGGTGCATTGTCAGGTTTTCACTAAAGGAAGAAAATAAGTGATAAAGTTTCTCAGGGAGAAGGACTTATGGTAAATAGCAACTAAAAGCGTGATAGGAGCAAATCTCAACATGGATCTCATAACGACAATAAAGCTCATTCTAAGTTGAGAAGGAAGAAAGTTATCATATTCTACAAGTGTGGAGGTAAAGGCCATATGAAGAGAGATTGTCCAGAGATAAAGAAACATAATTGAAGAAGAAAATTTAGAGAGAGGTAATGAAGATATGCTATCAGTTATGTCGAGTTCGGAGAAACTGATAAATGCATGGATTTTAGACTCTATATGTTCATATAACATGACTCCAAACAAGGAGTGGTTTGACACCTATAAGACAGTGGATTCTAGTTCAGTATTGATGGAAAACAATGCGTCATGCAGAGTTATTGGCATAACAAATGTCAGAATCAAGATGTTTAATGGTATGATCAGAACCCTATGTGATGTCAGGTATATACCAGAGCTAAGGAAAAACTTGATCTGGCTAGACACACTAGATGGTATTGGTCGTAGTTACAAATTAGTGAACAAGGTGATAAAAGTCAACAAGGGAGCTCTAACGGTAATGAAAGGACAAAAGTTAGCAGGGAAGATCTATAAGTTGATAGGGACTACAGTTATAGGTGAAGTCACCTCAGTGGTGTCTGAATCAGACAGCACTATCTTGTGGCATATGCGGCTAGGCCATATGTGTTAGCTAGAGCCCTAGAGCCAATCATTTGATGATTATATTATGGACTTGTTGTATCATATTCTATATAAATAAAGGTATTTGGTTTTTGGTTATTATACTTACTTGTATTGGTGCCAAATAAACTAAGTATAATAACGTCCTTGAGTAGAAGGTTCTTACATATATCAATCGGTTAGCTGAACCGATAGTGAGATGATATAGGGAACACTACTGTTAATCATTGCTAGTCGAGTATTAACATTCAGGGACAATGTTAATGCAATAAGACTAGCATGTAGGTCAACTCGATGACTTGATCTCACAAGTCATGGATATAGAGATATCAAGTTGACACATGGGTATACATTAGAGAATGTATACTGAATGACCCGCCATGAGAAAGTATTATGGATTGTTATATGACTGTCATATACTCTCTCATGTGGCTATTAGTATGACTACTAGTCCTTGGACCTGAAGTCACCATGGATCCCTACATAAGGAGTTATGTACTTTGATTTCGTCAAACGTCACCCGTAACTGGGTGGACTATAAAGGCGATTACTGGGTATGTAACGAATTATGCAGAGGGATGTGAGTGATGTAGATGGGATCTATCCCTCCTATATGACGGGAGAGACATCGGTATTCTTGATAGAGTGAGACCACGAAGTGCATGGCCATGCCCAAATGAGTCAATATGAGATATTGAGCTCATTTGTTTTAATGAGTCTACTTGGAGTTCAAGATTTAGATTGATTAGAGGATGACACGGTCTATGTCTCACATTGATCAATCTAGATGTCTAGGATAGAAGGACACTTGTCATATATTGTGAGGAGTCACAATTAGTAGTCACAAGGTGATGTTGGATCTCAACATTCTTATAACTTGGGTAGCAATGATGTATTGCTAGATGTCGCTCATTGCTTATGTTTCTAAAGGAGTTTAGAAACATTGCCAATGTTACAAGAACCTATTGGGTCACACACAAAGAATAAGTGGATGGAGATTAGGTTCATATGATGAACCAATTGGATTAGGTTCATATGATGCATCAAAGATTGGATTCGGATTAATTCAAATTAGACTTATTGAGTTAGACTCAATTAGATTCAATTGTTGAATGAGTCTAATTTAAATTTGATTCATTGAGTTAATTTATATTAATAAATTGAGATTCATTAAATTAAAAATTGACTTGAATCAAAGGTTGGATTTAACTCAACAAGGAAGAAAATTGGTCAATTTTGACTTGACCAAATGGAAGTTGAAACATCAAGTTTAACTTGATGTATTGCCACATCATGAAGGTTGACTCATCCTACATGGAATGACTAATCTTGCCACATCATCTCCACCTTATTATGGTGTGCCACCTCATGGAGGTTACACATCCCATTCACTTAATGTGGCTGGCCACATTAAATGAGGGGGTTACAAGATGTGGCCGGCCACACTAATGCTTGTGGAGAGGTTTTGTTTTGTGGTATTGATGTGTGTTTATTGTATCATCTTCTTCCTTGGGTTCTTCCTCCTCCTTTGCTACTGTTGCCGTGGGTTTCAAGCAAGGAAGAAGAAAGGTGAGTGAATCTAATCCAAGAAGAAAGGTTAGTGAAAGTCATATAGAGTTTTTAGAGGAGTGTGTTCTCTTCTTTTCCTTTCTTCATCTTCCAATCCTATCCGAGAGCATCAAGAAGTGCTAGCACACTTGTGGTGTTCTCTTCTCCATCCTTGAGTGTTAGAGAACACTTCTTGTTCGTGTGGATACTACTAGAGGTGTGTACGTTTGAACACACTCGAGATCCGGCGCACCTTGGACGAGCGGGATTCGCAAAAAGGCACGCAACAAGGGTAACCTTCTAAACATGTAGATCTAAGTGTAGATCTAGTTAGTAAACTAGTACATGTAAAATTTTGTTCTATACTCTTCGCACGAATCTGTTGGCTAGGGAGTTTCGGGGTTTCCGCGACGCGAAAAAGTGATTTTCGCAGCTCGAAAAACCCAACAATATGGATGAACGTGGGATACTAGAACTTCACAAAAGAGATTTGTTAAAGGGTATCAAAATGTGTAAGCTTGAATTTTGTAAATTCTATATTCTTGGAAAATATAGCAAAGTATAATTCAAGATGGCAACACACAAAACGGAGGGGATTCTGGACTACGTACATATGATAGGAGAACCAGCCAATGTAGCATCACATGGAGGATACTTATATTTTACGAAAAGACCCTAACTCCTTACTCATGACCAAACCATATAATACCTACACAGCACTGGATGACTTACTACATAGTATTCCATAAAACCTTTGACTCAGGCAAAATTTGCATTACATATAGACCTCAAAAATTAACATATATTTCAAATGAAATCTGTGAACTCTCTACCCTATTTAGCCAACAAACAAACCCCAAGCCCATTTATTACATAACCAAGACAGAGTTCAAATCTCATGACATGCTGTTAGGGGTCCTCAGACAGTGTGTCATGCCTCCATCTCGTTTACTCAGCTACTTTGGCTCCCCTTCTCCTAATGTATCCTTGGTGGCGTCTCCCACACCTGCATCATCCACATAGTGAGTCCGCAGACCTAGCAAGCATATACAAACAGTAGGTACATGAAACAAATAACAAAGCAAAGCAACATGGAACATGAACTTATTTATACATGAAAGAGAAACATATATATAACCTTGTAGGAGATGATTATGATACACGTGGTAACTGTCATTAGAGCATATTCATTTGATCCATGATCATGAACTTATGGGTATAGTCTAGGAATACTTATAATCATATTGCTAAAGCCAATATATATTGAATCATCATTCATGTTTGGAGGACTCTCCACGGAGCTCATCCCAGGATACTCATCCTGTACTATCACTACACATACACATATTTATCTAATTATCCATATAGGAAGAACAGGACACAATCATATCATACATCACAAGTATCATGCATTGTTCTTAAACTATCTTTCATTAAGGGAACTACATAGAACTTCCAGTCGTGCATGTAAAATCTAAGTTTCCTAAGATAAAAAAGGAAGAACTTTAATAATGTCTACCTTACTAGATTATGCAGATATTTAAAGATAACTAAGTACTATAGGTCAACATGGAAAAACAAACGCATCCTAGTTAAATTCGTGAGAAAGTGATACTGATAACATTTTTTTTTTTGTAATCCAATAAGCAGTTTCTTTCAACCTCCGACGGATACCAAAATATACTTACATGAAATGTATCTAAATTAACGTGTTGGCCAACTCTAATACTTTCTTTAAGATAATAGAAACAAATAAGCATGTCTCAAAAGATAAGATAGGAAAAACAATGTTAAAGGATTTGGAAACATGATGTGCAAACAAATAAGTCATTTACAATTCAACATATGCCATTCAGCAATCTACAACAAAAGAAAATAAATACATTCCTACATTATCCCCTGTTATTCCTATTTATATAAAATACTTTAGGCATTTACGCTACTAGCTACACCGTGAGGCACACCATGATACTATTATGGCCTTCAAAAATTATAAAATCCGAACAAACATGCCAATGCAAATGAGAAATAGAGAATGTAAGTTACCACAATATAGATTAACACTTAAATATTCACCCAAACATAAAGCAAGACTAGCCATGTTAAGAATTCAAACTTAACAATGAATCATAGGAAAACGGAAGATACAACGAAATCAATTCACCCTCTTCCAATCTGTTCATAAAATCCAACACTATCACATGAAACGAATGTTATTATTAGTTCTAATATCAATTATGAGATGATTGTAAAGGGAAAATTATTATATCATATATCATTATTAATAAAAGACAAAGTTGGTTATTATATTTATTTCAGTTTAGTGCCAATTGAATAAATATAATAATGTCCTTGGGTAGTAGGTTCTTATCTACAACATATCAATTAGTTGAATTGATAGTGAGATATGTAGATATATATAGAACACTACTCTTAACTATTCCTAGTCGAGCATTAATATACAAGGACAATATTAATGTGTTGAGACTAGCATGTAGGTCAATGGATGACTTGATCTTACAAGTTATGGATATGAGATATTAGGTTGACACATGGGTATATATTAGAGAATATATACTGAATGACCCGCCATGAGAATGTTTCATGGATCATTATATGTAGTAAATATGGGACCGCCGTGGCGTTGCGGCTCAAAATTTATTATTGCAATCATAGTAAATTTATATAGTAAATATATTGTGAATATATGTGACATGGTGCATGGTTATGGCCCTTGATCCCCTATGTGGTTGTGTGTGTTGTTCTAATTCATAACACGGCCTGCGTGTCGTGCCTTCATCCCTTTTATTCCTATTGTAATTTAGACTACACTCGAATGTAACTTGAGTTTCTTTAGCTGTTGTAATGTACAAATTAGAAAGAAATTAGTCTACTGGACGATGGGTGAAAAGGAAGGAAGGAAGAACAACAACACACGGCGACAAAGGGAGCGCTTGGAGAAGCTGCTTTGACCTAGGTGGACTCATCACTCTTCTCATTGGCTTGAGAAGATCGTAGTTTATGGGGGCCATAACCGTGTCACGTTTTGATTTATGCATATATGTGTGATGTGTGTTATGTGATGTATTTGATACATATTTAGTTTAAAAGATTAGGTCGTTATAATATATGTCTACCAAAAGTTTAATACTCACTTCTGGCTCGATCAATTGTAGTCAGGTTTTGCCAAAGCAAAGTAACTCAATTTATCTTGCTAGAGTGTGATTGGACAATTGTGATGTCCGAATATTAAACTTTAAGTACAACTTAAGTTGTCTCTCTTAGATTGAGAATTTAAAGGCATATCCCATAAGATGGAATTCAAATTGTACTAATCTTGGGCGATTAGCCAAAGCTAACTCAAGATGAGCTATAATATGAATTTCATAAGATGGGCAAAACAGACTATTATACAAGAGTTCATTTGATGCAATTGGTATATAATGGCTACCTACATTATACGAGTCTTGGGCGATTAGCCAAAGCTAACTCAAGATGAGTATAATAAGGATCTTGTCCCACATGAATGTCATTATGATTGGATTTGGAACTAGTAGTGTGGGTAAAACCACAACCATGACTCGCTCCTACCAAGCTTTACAATTCAGTGGGAGCATCATTTAATTAAGAGAAATGATATTCATCTAGAAAACTCATCTAGAAAATTCATCTAGATAGACACATAAATGATGGGCCCACAAAAAGTGAAATGGTGGGTCCCATCATTTATGTGTCTATCTAGATGAATTTTCTAGATGAGTTTTCTAGATGAATATCATAGCTCTTTAATTAAAGGCCTAATTAAATGATCGATATATAATACTAAGTTTTGTATTATGTTATTGTAGATAACCATGTCGTCAAACACGTCGAACACTCTCTCTCTCTGTGATCTGTCCTTGATAAGGACAAGCTCAATGGAGCTAACTTCCTGAACTGGTACAGAAACTTGAGAATAGTTCTCAACCAAGAACGAAAACTGTACGGCCTAGAGCAGCCTATTCCTGAGGCACCCCCCGCTACTACCACTAGAGCTGATAGGGATGCTTACAAGAAGCATCAAGATGATGCACTAGATGTGTCATGCCTTATGCTCACCGCCATGAACTCTGAGCTTCAGAAGCAACATGAGAACATGGATGCTTATGATATAGTTGAACACCTTAGACAACTATATCAAGGAAAAGCAAGTCATGAGAGATTTGAGATCTATAAAGCGCTGTTTCAATACAGAATGCAAGAAGGAAGTCCCATAGGACCATATATACTAAAAATGACTAGGTATGTAGAAAATCTACAGCGGTTGGGATTTCCACTAGGCCAAGAATTGGCCGCTGATCTTATCTTGTAGTCTTTGCCCGATAGCTATAGTCAATTTGTCATGAACTACAACATAAATGAAATTGACAAACCACTGCCTAAGATGTTGAGCATGTTAAGAACTGCTGAACTAAACCTTAAGAAGGCAAAGCCTAGTTCCATTCTAATGGTGTCTAAAGCCAAAGGCAAGGGCAAGGCTCATGCACTGAAACCCAAAGGTGAGGTTGCTAAGGAAGGAACCTGCTTCCACTGTGGTGAGACCGGACACTGGAAGAGGAACTGCAAAGTTTACTTAGAGGAACTGAAACGGAAGAGAAGTGAGACTTCTGCCTCAGGTATATATGTTATAGAAGTCAATCTATCTATTTCTTCTTCATGGGTATTAGATATCGGATGTGCATCTCACATTTGTACTAATATGCAGGGGCTGAGAAATAGTAGAGCATTGACAAAGGGCGAAGTGGACCTATGAGTAGGCAATGGTGCAAGAGTTGCTGTTGTCGCTGTAGAAACATATTCTTTATCTTTGCCCACTGGGCTTATTTTTGAACTAGAAGAGTGTTGTATGTGCCCGCTTTGACAAAGAACATTATCTCTATTTCTTGTTTGGACAAGAAAGGCGTTTCATTTGTAATAAAGGACTAATGTTGTTCTGTTTATTTCAATAACATGTTCTATTGTAGTGCACCTCTTATGAATGGCCTCTATGTTCTAGACTTTGAAAACCTAATCTATAACATAAATACCAAACGGTTCAAGTCTAATGATTTGAACCAAACATATCTCTGGCATTGTCGCCTAGGTCACATAAATGAGAGTCGCATATCCCAACTCCATAAGGATGGACTTTTGGGCTCATTTGATTTTGAATCATATGAGGCATGCGAATCTTGTCTTCAAAACAAGATGACAAAGACTCCATTTAGTGAACACGACGAAAGGGCTAATGATCTGTTAGGACTTATACATACAGATGGATGTGGCCCTTTCAGAATAGCAGCTAGAGGAGGCTATTATTACTTCATTACCTTCATTGATGATTTCAGTAGATACGGCTATGTGTATCTGATGAGACACAAGTCAGAATCCTTTGAAAAGTTCAAAGAATTCAAGAATGAAGTACAAAACCAACTTGGTAAGAGTATTAAGATGCTTTGATCAGATCGAGGTGGGGAATACCTTAGCCAAGAGTTTCATGACCATCTCATTGAGTGTGAGATTATATCTAAGCTCACTCCACCTGGAACACCACAATGGAATAGTGTATCAGAAAGGAGAAATCGCACCTTATTAGATATGGTACAATCGATGATGAGTCATACAGATCTTCCTACTTCCTTCTGGGGACATGCTCTAGAGATGGCCGCTTTCACACTTAACCGAGTTCCATCTAAGGTCGTCATAAAGACACCATATACGATATGAACAGCGAAGAGTCTCAAGATGGCTTTTATGAAGATTTGGGGTTGTGAGGCTTAGGTTTGATGAAAAGTCTCAGACAAACTTGGACCTAAATCAAACAAGTGCTATTCTGTAGGATATCCCAAGGAAACAAAGGGATATTACTTCTATAATCCCAAGAAGGCAAGGTGTTTGTTGCTAGAACTGGTGTCTTTCTAGAAAGGGAATTTATTTCTTGAAAGACTAGTGGGAGTGAAGTCAATCTTGAAGAAATTCAAGACACAAACTAGCATCGACGCCTTGATGGACATTGAGCAGGCACCATAAGAAGTTGTGGAACAACAACCTGTTCAAGTGGCACATGCTCTATGTAGATTTGATAGGACTCATCGTCAACTTGAGAGATATTCATTTCTCTTGTTTGACTACGGTGATGTAGAGCTTATTGGTCTTTATAAGCCTACATCTTATCAGGAAGCTGTACAGGGCCCATATTCTGAGAAATGGTTAGAGGTCATGAGATCCGAAATGGAATCCATGTATACTAACCAAGTATGGACTTTGGTTGATCCACCTGAAGGGATCAAACTCATTGGGTGTAAGTGGGTCTTCAAAGTGAAGACTGACATGGATGGGCATAATCATACCTATAAAGGTAGATTGGTATCTAAAGGTTTCAAGCAAATTCATGGTATAGACTATGATGAAACTTTTTCACCAGACACGATGCTTAAGTCCATTCAGATTTTACTTGCTATTGCAGCTTACTATGATTATGAGATCTAGCAGATGGATGTCAAAACCATATTTCTTAATAGAAATCTACTCGAGGATGTGTACATGACACAACCTGAGGGTTTTGTAGATCCAAAGCATGCTGAAAAGGTTTGTAAGTTGCAAAGATCCATTTATGGATTAAAACAAGCTTCTAGAAGCTGGAATCTTCGATTTGATGATGCGATCAAAACGTTTGGTTTCATTAAGAATGAAGATGAACCTTGTGTCTACAAGAAGGTTAGTAGGAGCACAATCATCTTTCTCATATTGTATGTAGATGACATACTACTCATTAGAAATGATATCCCTACTCTTCAGTCAGTGAAGAATTGGCTTGGGAATTGTTTTTCAATGAAAGACTTAGGTGAAGCAGCCTATATTTTAGGCCTTAAGATCTATAGAGATAGATCTAAAAGATTGCTTGGCCTAAGTCAGAGTATATACATTGACAAGGTACTTAAACATTTTGCCATGGAGAATTCCAAGAAGGGATTCTTGCCTATGTCACATGGTGTGAATCTTTCGAAGACTCAATGCCCTTCTTCTAAGGTAAAAAGGGACCGCATGAATCAGATTCCTTATGCATCTTGCCTATGTCACTTGGTGTGAGACTATCATGTACGTCATGTTTTGTACTCGCCCAAATGTCTCATATGCTTTAAGCATGACGAGCAGATACTAGTCAGATCCAGGTGAAGGTCACTGGACAGCAGTCAAGAATATTCTTAAGTACTTAAGAAGAACTCAAGATTATTTCTTGATCTTTGGAGGCGATGAAAAGCTTGTTATAAAGGGTTACACCGATGCTACCTGCCAAACAGATAAGGATGATTACAGATCGCAACCAGGGTATGTGTTTTACTTAAATGATGGTGCTGTGAGCTGGAAGAGTTTGAAGCAGGACACAGTCGTTGATTCTACAACAGAAGCTGAGTATATTGTTGTTTCAACTGCAGCAAAAGAGGTTGTTTAAATCAGGAAGTTCATTACAGAGCTTGATGTTGTTCCTAGTATAGTGAGTCCAATAGACCTCTATTGTGATAACAATGGAGCTATTGTAGAGGCTAAGGAACCTCATTCTCATTAGATATCCAAACGCATACTACGGTGATTCCATCTCATTCGAGAGATCATCGATAGAGGAGATGTGAAGATATGTAGAGTACCAACCGATGCTAACATTGCAGATCCTTTGACCAAGGCTTTGGCATAGAGAAAGCATGATGGTCACACTAGGTCCATGGGTATTTGATATCTTAGTGATTGGCACTAGTGCTAGTGAGAAATTGTTAGTATTAGCCCTAAACCAATTATGAGATGATTGTAAAGGGCACATTATTGTATCATATATCATTATTAATGAAGGCAAAGTGGTTATTATATTATTTCAGTTCAGTGCTAATTGAATAAATATAATAATGTCCTTAGGTAGTAGGTTCTTATCTACAACATATCAATTAGTTGAATTGATAGTGAAATATGTAGCTATATATAGAACACTACTCTTAACTATTCCTAGTCGAGCATTAATATACAAGGACAATATTAATGCGTTGAGACTAGCATGTAGGTCAACGGATGACTTGATTTCACAAGTCATGGATATGAGATATCAGGTTGACACATGGGTATATATTAGAGAATATATACTGAATGACCCACCATGAGAATGTTTCATGGATCGTTATATGAGTTTCATAAACATTCTCATGTGACTATTGGTATGAATAGTCCTTGGACATGAAGTCACTACGGTTCCCTACATAAGGAGTTGTGTACTTTATTATCGACAAACGTCACCTGTAACAAGGTGGACAATAAAGTCGATCACTGGGTATGCAATGAATTATGCGGAGGGATGTGAGTGATGTAGATGAGATCTATCCCTTCCATATAATGGAAGCGATATTTGTGGGCCCCTTGATTAGTTGGACACAAGAAAGCATGGTCATGTGCAAATGAGTCAATATGAGATATTGAGCTTATTTGATTGAATGTGTCTACTTAAAGATCAAGAAATACAAAGGTTGATAAGAGGATGACATGCTCTATGCCTCATTGATCAACCTAGATATCAAGGATAGAGGGACCAGGTCATACAAGATAAAAGCCAAGGATAAGTTAGGTCGAATCTTGACCTTATCGTCACTTGGGTAGCAATGATGCCTTGCTAAATGTCACACATTGCTTATGTATCTAAATGTTGATTTGGATACATTGCCAACGTTACGAGTGTAACGACCACCCTTCTTACTATACTATACTACTCTCTAAGGATGACCGTTACTTAACTACTAACTCTACTTAACCGGTATGATCGAAATCACGAGGAGTCCTTACCGAAAAATTTTGGCAGAGTCTCCCCTGTACCGGTGACCAAATTCATCAATACATGCAAATAATAAACCATCAGCCACATGCGGCTGGTATATATACTTCACAACTACGCAGTAATAAGACACAACAACTTAAAAAAAAACTATTCTAGCAATAGTAAATGAATAAAGCTCCAATAGTGGAAACAACCAAACTAACAATGCGGAATAGACTCAATTAGCAACATCAGAAAAATAAGAAACAACTCTTTAACAATCTCAATTGACATAAAGCATAAAGTAAAACTCAATTCCCTAGATCTCTCCCACAGTCCTGGCATCACACACCATCCGCACCACCTTGTCGTCTTCCTTGCTAAATCTTTTCCTTTCCTTTATCTGTAGTATGAGGAAATGCAATCTATAAGCAAAATTTGCTTAGTAAGCGCTATCTAACTCACAAAAACACATGTATACAGAAAAACTAGAACTGTATGCTCTAAAAGAAAATAAAGCATAAACATAGCTGCTCATGTCAAATTAATAGTAAAGAAAAGCTAAGGAATCTACTCATATAATTCTAATAGCTAATCATGCTATACAAGGATAAAACTACATGCTGGAAGATAAAGCTAATCATGCTAAATAACTAATCAGGAAGTAAATAAAACTAATACTGCATGCTTCGAATTAAAAGAAGCCAAACTTTCTGACTCTAAGCATAAATGGAGCTTGTTTCATTTGTTTCAAAACTTATTCTTTATTACTTTAAAATAATAATCAACTTCTCTTGGGGCCCAGGCTTAGTACCAATACGCGCTCCCTAATAGGGACTGTGGTAGCTAGTCATCAGTCCTACGAGGGTAAAGACATTGATCTTACCAGGGCCAAGACCTTGGAATTGGTCACCTGGATTTGTTTAATGACAACCTTGGAAGTCGAGTACTAGCCTTTCTTTAAAATAAAATACTTATTATCTTTTTATGTTCTTATAATAAAATGCCTTGGCATTTCTTTGAGCACTTGGTGTGCTCCTGATCCTAATTCTTAATGTTAGTTAGAGCCCTAGAGCCAATCATTTGATGATTGTATGGACTCATTGTATCATATTCTTGTATATTAATAAAGGCATTTGGATTTTGGTTATTATACTTACTTGTATTGGTGCCAAATAAACTAAGTATATGTAACACCCGCCCTCCCTGCTGACCCTAAGGGACGGGGCTACGATACTCTATGTACAAATTTTTCTTTTTAAAACAGCGGAAGACTTAAAATAATTCTCTTAGCTTAATAAAAACTTTTCTATTGTTTTCCCTTTCATCAAATCCGAACTACACTAACATGGCCTCAATAACATGATATTAAAATTAGTAGAAATATAACATCAAGTCACACATACGGTACTACAATTCATGATACCAAAGCATAGTTCTTTAAAAGTTTTTAAAGCAGGTTCTTATTTGGTTGCCTAGCCATTGCCACACACATCTCCTTGCCTCTCCTGCTGCTCCTCTAGCTCATCCAGCTTTTTCCTTTATCTGTGGTACAAGGACAGTAAGCTGTGAGCACTCATGGCTCAGTAAGTTCCTTTCCTACTCACTAAAAGCGAAAATCATAATATAATCAAAGAATGTCACAACATGGAATCATTTCAACTAGTCATGACATAATGTAACATACTCTTTTAAGCATATCATGCAACATGAAGAAATCATAACTAGTCATGGCATATCATAGCGTAAAGCATAGCATGAAGCATAACATAATCGTATCTAATCATGGCATATCGTCATAAGGAGTCATGGCATATCTTACACATGGACATATCATGGAACATAACATAATCATATCTAACCATGGCATATCATAAATCATCCTAAGGTATATGCAATATGATTTTGAAAAACATGTATCCGAAAAACATGTGTATGTCTCATGATCTTTAAAACCATTTCTTCTTCTTACATATATACTTGAACATAATCTCAACTTAAAGGGGATCCCGGCTATGTACCACTTACATATTGCGCGCAACCTATGTAGGTCCAAGGTAGCAAGTCTTGAACCCTACAAGGCAACATACTAGGCCCGAGTCTTAATCGATCGACCTAGGGGCACTTAGGAGCCCTTCCCTAACGAGGCCCGAGTCTTATTCCATCGACCCCGGGGTGCTTATGGAGCCCACCCTTGGTACAAGCCATATAAAGTAAAGTACATGTCATACTTATACATATCATACATCATAAAAGCATGCATCACTTAGGCACACATCCTATCATAAAAGTATGCATCACTTAGGCATACATCATGTCATAAAAGTATGCATCACTTAGGCATACATCATATCATAAAGGTATGCATCACTTAGGCATACATCATGTCATAAAGGTATGCATCACTTAGGCATACATCATACCATAAAAGTATGCATCACTTAGGCATACATCATATCATAACAATATGCATCACTTAGGCATAGATCATAAAAACATGCATATCTTAAGCATAAAGCATATCATCAAGCATGCATAATTTAACCACATAGCATAGCATGCATATTTTAAGCACTAAACATAGCATCAAAGCATGCATAATTTAACCACATATCATAACATAAGCATGCATATTTTCCGCTCATATCATATCATCAAAGCATGTAAAATTTACCCACATATCATAACATAAAGCATGCATATTTTGAACTCAAACATATCGTAGAAATTCTCATCTTGTATGGCTCACACGCATACATGTCTAAGCATAAAAGTGTATCATGTGCCCATCCAATCATAAGGAACAATGTAACATGATTACTTTGGGTACTAAGCTTCCTAATCTTTTGGGTTCTTATCTTGGCCGAAACCCTCTTAGGTGCCAATTTAGGTTTTAAACAACATCCAAGCAAGTAGAACCTAATTCATCCACATATCATTTTCATAGGAAGTATTATAAACAAGATTTACTTGGACTCTAAGTTCTCCAAGTCCTTAACCTCATTTGGCCGAACCTTAACAAGTGTGAAACAAGGTTCTAAATGACATAAAGCATGGAAACCTTAACCATATTTATAGCATTTGTTTCATGGAATATGGTAAGCACAATTGAGTTAATTCCTAAATCCTTTAAGCCCTTAAAATTATGTCATGGCCGAAACTTACAAGTACTCATTTAGGTTTTCAAGCAAGCATACAAGCATGTGAACTTACTCTAACATCATGTATAAATTTATAAATGGCATCATACAAGTGGTCATGGCCGAAACTTCCCTTAGCATCAATTTAGGTCACTAACAACATATGGCATGTGAATTTTTAGCTTTCTACATTTCATATTTCATGGAGAGTGACATGAGCATGTTCAATGTAAGTTCTAGGGTTTCTAAGGCATGTATCCCTTCATGGCCGAGACTTTAAGGTGTCCATTTGAATCATAGTTAAATATATAAGCATGTGAACACAATCAACATGTTATCTCAATTTCATAAGAAGCATCTTTAACACATGAGGTCTAAATTTTAAGGTTTCTAGGTCTTTAAACCCTACATGGCCGAACCTCATCAAGCATGGAATTTGTTCAAATGGCATAAAAGCATAGAAAGTCATAACACATTTCATAACATGTATAAAAGTCAAGCACTATAAGCATACATTTAAATTGTGTCTTAGGTTTCCTAGGTTTTCCTTTCTTTATCTCATAGCATATGTTTGGCCGAAACCTTCCAAGTCTTTAAACTAGGTTTTAGGTGGCCTAAAGTATGGAAAACCTAAACAAGTTTTATGGCAAAAACATCAAAGGAACTATACATATAAGTTTGGTTCACAAACAAGCTAGGACCCTTGTGGTCATAATTATCATATATCATGCAACCAATTTTCCTATACTCTAATTAAGCATGGGAGCATCAAACAACTTTCATATCTTATTGTCATGGAGGTTTTGAGCATGTTAAAAATCTGTTTAAGCTATTCTAAACCATCCACCTTACCATGGCCGAAACATTAAAAGTGATGTTCATGAGTTTCTATCAACATACAAGCATGCAACTCTTTAAGAAACTCTATATTCTATCATATAAACATGGCGACTTTAAATTCAAAGTCTTCCTAACCCTAAACCCTTCCTTGGCCGAACTTGTGAGTGGGGTACTTTTGGTTCCAAGTAACCTTCAAGTATGAAAACAATAATGGATCCTTAACCATTTATTTAGAGGGTTTTGTGCAAGTTAGGTAAACAAATAAACTCCCTAGCCCTTATAAAACCTTTTTGGCCGAAACTCTAGGGTTAGGTACATCTCTAATCCAGCATCACATATATATAAAAATATGAGAGAAAACCTTCTTACAAAGCATAGAAAGATTATCATGAATCAAGGCTTATATTAAACATTCCTAGGATCAACAAGTCCTTTCTTTGGCCGAATTTTCACAACTTTGTGTTGGGATCCTTTGTACGCGGCTAGAGAGGGGGGTGTGAATAGCCGACCCCAATTTCTCGTTTTTCTTCCTACAATTCGTTAGCGCAGCGGAAAAACAAACAAGGAAACGAAAACAAGAAGATCAAACCTCAACGCGTCGATGTAACGAGGTTCGGAGATTAGGGCTCCTACTCCTCGGCGTGTCCGTAAGGTGGACGAGTCCAGTCAATCCGTCGGTGGATGAGTCCCCGGAGAACCGGCTAATACAATATACTCCTTGTGGGTGGAGAAACCTCGCCACAATATTCTTGCAACAGCAAGAAAGGAATACAACAAGAAATACAAGAAGACAAGAACAATGAATGTAAAAACACAGGTTTTCTTGCCTCCTCGCCGACTGGATTTCGTTGAAGCAGCAGCTCCTCAGAACACCTACAACAGCAGGATATCCCAGTCGAGAAGCTCACGCGAAGCTTGCGAAGAAGAGCTCAACAAAGCTCAAGCACCAGAACAGTAGCAGAAGAGAAGAGGAAGAAGAAGCCCTGCGAAGCCCCCTTTATACCTGCGAAGAAGACAGTGAAGAAACTAGCCGTTGCGTCGCGGCTAGAACTCGATCGATGCACCGATCGGGGAAGAGGTGGATCGTCTCGATCGGGCGTGGACCGATCGAGAGGAATCGGTTCACGCACCGATCCCTTCCTTTCCCTTCTCGCGATGCTGCGTCTCGATCGGTCCACGCGATCGACATCTTTGATCGATGCGTGGATCGATCACCGCCTTTTCGCCTCTGTTGCTGGCGATCGATCACCGATCGATGGCGAATCGAACAGATATCGATCGGTCATCGACCGATCGAGCAAACATCCGGATCGGTGCGGTGACCGATCCGAGCTTGGTTTTTGCCCAAACCAAGTCCCAAGACTTCCAAACCAATATCCGGTCAACCTTGACCTATTGGTACTTCATCCCTAGCATCTGGTCACTCCCTTGACCTGCTAGAACTCCCTGCCAAGTGTCCGGTCAATCCCTTTGACCTACTTGGACTTTCCAACACCAGAAGTCCGATCATCCCTGATCCATCTGGATTTTCCCTTGCCTGGCTTCACTCACCAGGACTTTCACCTGGCTCCACTCACCAGGATTTCCACACTGCCTAACATCCCAGTTAGGACTTTCTCACTGCCTGGCTTCACTCACCAGGACTTTCCCACTGCCTGGCTTCACTCACCAGGACTTTCCACACTGCCTAACATCCCAGTTAGGACTTTTTCATTCACCTAGCTTCACTCACTAGGATTTTCACCTGGCTTCACTCACCAGGATTTCCCGAATGCCTGGCTTCACTCACCAGGACTTTCACCTTCACCTAGCTTCACTTACTAGGATTTTCACCTGGCTTCACTCACCAGGATTTCCCGAATGCCTGGTTTCACTCACCAGGACTTTCACCTTCACCTAGCTTCACTCACTAGGATTTTTCCCCGTGCCAAACTCCCTGTTTGGACTTTTCCAGTGCCAAGTCTCTATACTTGGACTTTTCGCGTGCCAAGCTCCCTGCTTGGACTTTTCCGTGCCAAGTCTCCATACTTGGACTTTTCCAGTGCCAAGCTCCCTGCTTGGACTTTTCCGTGCCAAGTCTTCATACTTGGATTTTTCCCGAATCAGGTCAACCAGGTCAACCTTGACCTACGGTTGCACCAATAATCTCCCAAACATCTATTCTTGTCCCACATCAAGAATAGAACTCTCTCACGAGTGTTAAACATCAACATGCAACACAACTAGGTCAACCTTGACCTAAGGTTGCACCGACAATCTTCCCAAGTCAAACATCAAAATACAACTCGAGTCACGTCAACTCGAGTCGGGTCAACCAGGTCAACATTGACCTAAGGTTGCACCAACACTTTGTTTCTAGGTTTTAAAATCCTCATCAAATCCAAAAATACATTAAAACCACTTGTACCACAGGTGAGGGGATACTTACTTCCTTTTCACTTGTGGTTCTAAAGTGTGGTGATGGAAGAAAGGGTCTCTTCTTCTTGTTCTCCTCCTTTGATTTCCCTTGGTAGCCTTCCTTGTATCCTAGGAGGAACCTTGTTTTGGGGGTCGAAAATGGAGGAGAGGGGCCTGAGGCTCTCGGTGGTGGAGAGGAGAGAATGAGAGAAATGAGAGAAAAATAAAATCTTCTCTTTACATGTTCCCTTTTATGTTAAGGGGGAAGAGGTAGCAAAATTGGTTTTTGCTTTCCTTCTCCCTTAGCCCCTTTTTTTCCATTTTCTTTTTATTTTATTTATTTATTTGTTCTCATCATTCATGATGAAACAAGGGGGAATGAATCCCCTTAATTGTCCTCTTGAAGTCTGGGCAAAAGGGAGAGGAAGAGGGAGAGAAAAGAAGGAAGGCAAGTTGTCTTTCTCTCGCTCTTTTCTTGCTTTCTTTTGGCTAGCTTTTACTCTCATCCTTATCATGAGTTTCCCTCCTTTGCTATCAATATATTATTCCTATTCCAACTGGTTATTACCCATTAATCCTATCATTTACATCATGAGAGGTTCAAGGTTCAATCCTTGACCACTCCCTATTTTTATTTCTTTTTATTTCTTTTTGGTTCAACATTCTACTAATATTTTTCTAAGGCAAATTCATCATTCCCATATTTATCTTAAAAGCTTAGTGGGTGTTACAGTACCCCGTACCTCATAAAAAGTTCGTCCTCGAACTTTAAAATAGCTCCGGGTACTTTTGTTTCATATCGTCCTCGCGTTCCCAGGTGGCTTCTTCAAATTGTTGATTTCGCCATAGAACCTTTACTAAGGGTATTTCTTTGTTCCTTAACCTCTTGACTTCTCGGTCCAAGATCTGAATAGGTCTACTTTCGTAACTTAGGTCCTCTTGAACCTGTACCGACTGTGGCTCAATTACTTGATCTGTGCTGGGAGTACACTTCTTGAGCATCGATACATGGAACACATTGTGAATAGATGCCATGTCTGGAGGTAGTTCTAGTCTGTATGCAACTTGGCCCACTCTTTCTAAAATCCGGTACGGTCCTACGTATCGTGGGCTTAACTTTCTCCTCTTTCCGAATCTCATTATCCCTTTCATGGGGGATACCTTAAGGAATATCATGTAGCCGAATGATTTCCTTAACATATAACTGAGCTAGTTGTTCAGTTGAATAAGTCATTTTGATCGCCAAAAAGTGTGCGGACTTCGTCAATCTGTCTACAATCACCCATATAGCGTCATATCCGTTTTTCGTCCTGGGAAGACCCGAAATGAAATCCATAGAGATTTCTTCCCATTTCCATTCTGGAATTTGGACAAGCTGTAGTAATCCGCCCGGTCTCTGGTGTTCAGCTTTTACCCTTTGGCAGGTCAGGCAAGTACTGACATACTGAGCCACTTCTCTTTTCATACCAGACCACCAAAATTTCTTTTTCAGGTCCTGGTACATCTTAGTGGAGCCCGGGTGTATTACATAGGGTGTTGTATGAGCTTCTTCCAGTATTTTCCTTCGCAACTCTGGGTCCTCTGGAATGCATAACCGATCCCTGAGGTATAATATCCCGTTGTCCGCGATACGGAACCCGTCATTCTTCCCTTCCAAAGTCTCTTGTTTGATTCTCTGGAGGTTTTGGTCACTGGTTTGCTTTTCCAGTATACTCTCAAATAACGTCGGTGTTATGGTGAGGGTAGAAAGTCGCCCGGACATAGTTTCGACCCAAGGATACGAAACACGTCTCGGTTCCTCGATGGATTTCCATATTGGTTCGTTTCCAGCATTAAGTAAAACTTTAGCATATTGATTGAAATTAGGTAGCTGACCTGAGACGATGGCAGAGGCGTTCGCCACGTCATCTTGAGCGAGAGAGTAGACTCTAGCATTGGTCATAGTGGGAGGGGCCTCCAATCTTCCTTGGCTGATTGAAGCCCCTTCTATGGCAGTATGCATTTGGTGAAGCTGTGCAGGGGTACTCCTATTCTGGTTGTTCTGCGGAGGTAGTGCCTGAGACTGAGTAGGGCAATCTCTTGCCAAATGTCCTTCCTTTCCGCAGTTGTAGCACTTTCTGGTGCTTAGGAGACATACTCCAAAATGCATCTTTCCACATGTGGCACACTGAGGGTACTTGGTTTGCTTATTGGCCAGACCACCTTTTGTGTTGTTCCACTGTTTCCTCTCTCCACCTGAGTTTCCTTTCCAGTCGGTTCTGGTATTGTGCGATTTTTGTCCTCCGGTCAGTGCTTGGTTCTTGCCCTCGTTCATTGCTTTCTGGTAGTGCTCGGTAATCAGGGCACTGTTGACTAGCTCCTCTGCAGTCTGCGGTCTATTAACTCCGTCGGCTACGTTCAGAGCTATCTCGGGTCGGAGCATCTTTAACATTAATCGGACCCTTTCTTTTTCAGTACTGATCAGTTCTGGGCACAGACGTGCTAGGCGGTTGAACTTCTTGACAGCTTCGTTAACTGACAGATCACCTTGCCGGAACTCAGTGAACTCGTCATAATGCTTGTTGGTCACTTGCATATGGAAGAATTCTTCTAAGAACTCTGTCTCAAAATCCGTCCACTGCATCTGGTTTATTTGTCTTTTCGCCTTTACTCGGTCCCACCACATCCGGGCATCTCCGATAAGGCAGAACGACGCGTATTTGACCTTCTCGTGTTCAGGCCAGTCCAGTAGTTCTATTATGCTCTCCACGGTCTTGAGCCAGGCTTGCGCATCCCATGGTTCGCAGTTTCCCGAGAAGGCTTCCGGCTTAAGCCTTTGCCACTGAATCAGATAGGCCTCTTGTCGGACCATCGGAGTAGGGGGCTGCCGGGGGCACTGGCGCGGCTGTAGGTATAACCGGTAGTGTATTCTGATTTGCCGGTGGGGTAACTGGGTTGCCTTGCTGACCCATTAAGGTAGTGATCAGCTGCTGTTGTTCTATGATCTGACGCTGGAGGTCTGTGACTACCTGTGTCAGGTCTGGTGGAGTCACTGTCCCCTCGGTTCGGCCATTGCGTGCCCTAACCATGTTTATCTAAATAATGACAAATAGACTAGTGTAAGTGGTTATCGTTTTTAGCCAATCTAACGTACTGTTTTGTTTCTATCTATTTGTTCTGGTATTATTCCTAACCTACTAATATGTAATCCTAATCAAAATTATAACTAAAAGCATAGAATAAAGCATCAAACATAAGCAAGCAAAATATGAAACTAAAGCATAAGCAACATAAGGAAAAATAAAGAATAGAGTGACAAACAATATAACATAAGGAAATAAAGCATAAGCAATATAGCAAAGAAAATAAAGCATAGGCAATATAACAAGGAAGAAAAATAAAGCATAAGTCATATAACATGAAACTAAGCATAAGCATATAACAAGAAAATTAAGCATAAACATTCTTACTTGGAGCGGCAGGTCGGAGGCTTGATGTGTGTGTAGTGAGCAGGCAAAAACATGGCTCTGATACCAACCTGTAACGTCCGCCCTCCCTGCTAACCCTAAGGGATGGGGCTACGATACTCTATGTACAAATTTTTCTTTTTAAAACAGCGGAACACTTAAAATAATTCTCTTAGTTTAATAAAAACTTTTCTTTTGTTTTCCCTTTCATCAAATCCGAACTACACTATCATGGCCTTAATAACATGATATCAAAATTAGTAGAAACATAACATCAAGTCACACATACGGTACTACAATTCATGATACCAAAGCATAGTTCTTTAAAAGTTTTTAAAGCAGGTTCTTATTTGGTTGCCTAGCCACTGCCACACACATCTCCTTGCCTCTCCTGCTGCTCCTCTAGCTCATCCAGCTTTTTCCTTTATCTGTGGTACAAGGACAGTAAGCTGTGAGCACTCATGGCTCAGTAAGTTCCTTTCCTACTCACTAAAACCGAAAATCATAATATAATCAAAGAATGTCACAACATGGCATCATTTCAACTAGTCATGACATAATGTAACATACTCTTTTAAGCATATCATGCAACATGAAGAAATCATAACTAGTCATGGCATATCATAGCGTAAAGCATAGCATGAAGCATAACATAATCGTATCTAATCATGGCATATCGTCATAAGGAGTCATGGCATATCTTACACATGGACATATCATGGAACATAACATAATCATATCTAACCATGGCATATCATAAATCATCCTAAGATATATGCAATATGATTTTGAAAAACATGTATCCGAAAAATATGTGTTTGTCTCATGATCTTTAAAACCATTTCTTCTTACATATATACTTGAACATAATCTCAACTTAAAGGGGATCCCGGCTATGTACCACTTACATATTGCGCGCAACCTATGTAGGTCCAAGGTAGCAAGTCTTGAACCCTACAAGGCAACATACTAGGCCCGAGTCTTACTCCATCGACCTAGGGGCACTTAGGAGCTCATCCCTAATGAGGCCCGAGTCTTATTCCATCGACCCCGGGGCGCTTATGGAGCCCACCCTTGGTACAAGCCATATAAAGTAAAGTACATGTCATACTTATACGTATCATACATCATAAAAGCATGCATCACTTAGGCACACATCCTATCATAAAAGTATGCATCACTTAGGCATACATCATGTCATAAAAGTATGCATCACTTAGGCATACATCATATCATAAAGGTATGCATCACTTAGGCATACATCATGTCATAAAGGTATGCATCACTTAGGCATACATCATACCATAAAAGTATGCATCACTTAGGCATACATCATATCATAACAATATGCATCACTTAGGCATAGATCATAAAAACATGCATATCTTAAGCATAAAGCATATCATCAAGCATGCATAATTTAACCACATAGCATAGCATGCATATTTTAAGCACTAAACATAGCATCAAAGCATGCATAATTTAACCACATATCATAACATAAGCATGCATATTTTCCGCTCATATCATATCATCAAAGCATGTAAAATTTACCCACATATCATAACATAAAGCATGTATATTTTGAACTCATAACATATCGTAGAAATTCTCATCTTGTATAGCTCACACGCATACATGTCTAAGCATAAAAGTGTATCATGTGCCCATCCAAACATAAGGAACAATGTAACATGATTACTTTGGGTACTAAGCTTCCTAATCCTTTGGGTTCTTATCTTGGCCGAAACCCTCTTAGGTGCCAATTTAGGTTTTAAACAACATCCAAGCAAGTAGAACCTAATTCATCCACATATCATTTTCATAGGAAGTATTATAAACAAGATTTACTTCGACTCTAAGTTCTCCAAGTCCTTAACCTCATTTGGACGAACCTTAACAAGTGTGAAACAAGGTTCTAAATGACATAAAGCATGGAAACCTTAACCATATTTATAGCATTTGTTTCATGGAATATGGTAAGCACAATTGAGTTAATTCCTAAATCCTTTAAGCCCTTAAAATTATGTCATGGCCGAAACTTACAAGTACTCATTTAGGTTTTCAAGCAAGCATACAAGCATGTGAACTTACTCTAACATCATGTATAAATTTATAAATGGCATCATACAAGTGGTCATGGCCGAAACTTCCCTTAGCATCAATTTAGGTCACTAACAACATATAGCATGTGAATTTTTAGCTTTCTACATTTCATATTTCATGGAGAGTGACATGAGCATGTTCAATGTAAGTTCTAGGGTTTCTAAGGCATGTATCCCTTCATGGCCGAGACTTTAAGGTGTCCATTTGAATCATAGTTAAATATATAAGCATGTGAACACAATCAACATGTTATCTCAATTTCATAAGAAGCATCTTTAACACATGAGGTCTAAATTTTAAGGTTTCTAAGTCTTTAAACCCTACATGGCCGAACCTCATCAAGCATGGAATTTGTTCAAATGGCATAAAAGCATAGAAAGTCATAACACATTTCATAACATGTATAAAAGTCAAGCACTATAAGCATACATTTAAATTGTGTCTTAGGTTTCCTAGGTTTTTCCTTTCTTTATCTCATAGCATATGTTTGGCCGAAACCTTCCAAGTCTTTAAACTAGGTTTTAGGTGGCCTAAAGTATGGAAAACCTAAACAAGTTTTATGGCAAAAACATCAAAGGAACTATACATATAAGTTTGGTTCACAAACAAGCTAGGACCCTTATGGTCATAATTATCATATATCATGCAACCAATTTTCCTATACTCTAATTAAGCATGGGAGCATCAAACAACTTTCATATCTTATTGTCATGGAGGTTTTGAGCATGTTAAAAATCTGTTTAAGCTATTCTAAACCATCCACCTTACCATGGCCGAAACATTAAAAGTGATGTTCATGAGTTTCTATCAACATACAAGCATGCAACTCTTTAAGAAACTCTATATTCTATTCATATAAACATGGTGAGTTTAAATTTAAAGTCTTCCTAACCCTAAACCCTTCCTTGGCTGAACTTGTGAGTGGGGTACTTTTGGTTCCAAGTAACCTTCAAGTATGAAAACAATAATGGATCCTTAACCATTTATTTAGAGGGTTTTGTGCAAGTTAGGTAAACAAATAAACTCCCTAACCCTTATAAAACCTTTTTGGCCGAAACTCTAGGGTTAGGTACATCTCTAATCCAGCATCACATATATATAAAAATATGAGAGAAAACCTTCTTACAAAGCATAGAAAGATTATCATGAATCAAGGCTTATATTAAACATTCCTAGGATCAACAAGTCCTTTCTTTGGCCGAATTTTCACAACTTTGTTTCTAGGTTTTAAAATCCTCATCAAATCCAAAAACACATTAAAACCACTTGTACCACAGGTGAGGGGATACTTACTTCCTTTTCGCTTGTGGTTCTGAAGTGTGGTGATGGAAGAAAGGGTCTCTTCTTCTTGTTCTCCTCCTTTGATTTCCCTTGGTAGCCTTCCTTGTATCCTAGGAGGAACCTTATTTTGGGGGCCGAAAATGGAGGAGAGGGGCCTGAGGCTCTCGGTGGTGGAGAGGAGAGAATGAGAGAAATGAGAGAAAAATAAAATCTTCTCTTTACATGTTCCCTTTTATGTTAAGGGGGAAGAGGTAGCAAAATTGGTTTTTGCTTTCCTTCTCCCTTAGCCCCTTTTTTCCATTTTTTTTTATTTTATTTATTTATTTGTTCTCATCATTCATGATGAAACAAGGGGGAATGAATCCCCTTAATTGTCCTCTTGAAGTCTCGGCAAAAGGGAGAGGAAGAGGGAGAGAAAAGAAGGAAGGCAAGTTGCCTTTCTCTTACTCTTTTCTTGCTTTCTTTTGGCTAGCTTTTACTCTCATCCTTATCATGAGTTTCCCTCCTTTGCTATCAATATATTATTCCTATCCCAACTGGTTATTACCCATTAATCCTATCATTTACATCATGAGAGGTTCAAGGTTTAATCCTTGACCACTCCCTATTTTTATTTCTTTTTATTTCTTTTTGGTTCAACATTCTACTAATATTTTTCTAAGGAAAATTCATCATTCCCATATTTATCTTAAAAGCTTAGTGGGTGTTACAGTATAATAATGTCCTTGAGTAGATGGTTCTCACCTATATCAATCGGTTAGTTGAACCGATAGTGAGATGATATAGGAAACACTACTCTTAATCATTCCTAGTCGAGTATTAACATTCAGGGACAATGTTAATGCAATAAGGCTAGCATGTAGGTCAACTCGATGACTTGATCTCACAAGTCATGGATATAAAGATATCAAGTTGACACATGGGTATACATTAGAGAATGTATACTGAATGACCCGCCATGATAAAGTATCATGGATCGTTATATGAGTGTCATATACTTTCTCATGTGGCTATTAGTATGACTATTAGTCCTTGGACCTGAAATCACCATGGATCCCTACATAAGGAGTTATGTACTTTGGTTTCGTCAAACGTCACCCGTAACTAGGTGGACTATAAAGGCGATTACCGGGTATGTAACAAATTATTTAGAGGGATGTGAGTGATGTAGATGGGATCTATCCCTCCCATATGACGGGAGCGACATCAATATTCTTGATAGAGTGAGACCACTAAGTGCATGGCCATGCCCAAATGAGTCAACATGAGATGTTGAGCTCATTTGATCGAGTGAGTCTACTTGGAGTTCAAGATTTAAATTGATTAGAGGATGACACGGTCTATGCCTCACATTGATCAATCTAGATGTCTAGGATAGAAGGACAATGTCATTTATTATGAAGAGTCACAATTAGTAGTCACAAGGTGATGTCGGATCTCGACATTCTTGTAACTTGGGTAGTAATGATGTGTTGCTAGATACCGCTCATTACTTATGCTCCTAAATGGGTTTAGGGCATTGCCAACATTACAAGAACCTATAGGGTCACACACTTAGGACAATTAGATGGAGATTAGGTTCATATGATGAACCAAGAGGATTAGATTCATTTGATGAATCAAATTAGATTAAGAGTAATCCTAATTGAGCTAACTTGAGTTCGACTCAAGTTGATTCATGTGTTCAATGAGTCTAATTTAGATTTTGACTCATTGAATCAATTTAATTAAATGAATAGGATTCATTATATTAAGTTGGCTTGAATCAAATGGTTGAATTCGATCAACCATGGAAGAGATTTGGTCAAGTTTGACTTGACTTGAGAGGAAGATTAAAAGTCAAGTTTGACTTGACTTTATGCCACCTCATTGGTGAGTTGGCATTGATGTGGACCAATGATGTTACTCCACATCATCATGGGTGCCACCTCATGGAAGTTACAAAGCCATTTTCTTAATAACTTCACATTAATTGCATTTAATGGGGAGTTACACTATGGGAAGTGGCCGGCCACTTTTGGTTTTGAATGGGAATTCATTTTTCATTCAAGTGTGTATCTTCTTCATTCTTCCTCTCAAGCTCTCCCTCTCCTCCTCAACTTAGCCGAACCATACATAGGTGCTAGCACACCTTTTGTGTGATTTTCTCCACCTACGTGTTTGTGTGGATACTTCTAGAGGGGTATCTATCTTGATACTCTCGAGATCCGGCGTTTTGGACGAGCGGGATACGCGAAAGGCACGCTTCAAAGGTATAAAAGCTCTCAACACATAGATCTAGGAGTAGATCTAAAGTTTTTGAAACTCGTACTTGTATTTCATTCGGTTTTTCCTTGCACGGATCTATGGCTTTGGGTGATTCGGGGTTTCCGCGACGCGAAAAGCGATTTTCGTGACCCGAATAACCAACAGTGGTATCAGAGCCACGTGCAAGGCTTGTACGAGTTTAATTTTTGGTTTTATGAAAACTAAACCTTCTGTGATTTTCTGTAAAAATTTAGTTTTTTATGTTTTTATGGGTAATTTTTCCGTAGAAGCGAAGCACAAGTATCTTGGCACTTGTAGGCTTCGGCTACCGGGAAGTTTTTCCTTAAACGGCTTCATTTTGCCCCAAATCCGTTTGGGACAGCGGGCTTGGGTGCCATTAGATCGCAAAGGAGTAACTCACAATGGTTAGATCGTGGGTAGGGGTACTGCCCCTAACCCCGCAAGGGGATTTGCTCCGCGATTGCTCCCGAAATCGCTAAAAATGAACCTGCCGGGAAGATTTTTCCGAAACGGCAATGTCTCGACCCAAATCATTTTGGGATAGCGAGTTTGGGCGCTATTGGATCGCAAAGGAACCCTCGCGATGGTTAGATCGCGGGTAGGGGCGCTGCCCCTGGCCCTGCAAGGGGATCCGTTCCGCGATTGCGCCCGAAACTGCTAAACGGGACCGCCGGAAAATTTTACTCGTAAAATTGTAAAAAAATTAATTTTAAAATTATATAAAATTATGAAAAATATATAGTTTTGAATTATATATTAATTTTGTGATAGTCATGGCCCAAAAACCCAATATTATTGGATTGTGTTGTAATTCATAATACGGCCTGCGTGCCGTCATGTGTTTGCGCGTGTTGTATGTTTTTATTTTTCGCGACCTACGCGTCGTGCCTTTCTCATATATTTTGGTTGTAAATTAGATTTAGAATCGAATGTAACTTCAGTTTTAAATTGTAATGTACAAATTGGAGCGGTGGAGGGTCCACATGAGACGGAGTTCCGAGGCGGGCACGAGCAACACAAGGTGGTCAAAGGGAGGAGCTTGGAGAAGCTGTTGACCCTAGGTTGACCATTCGATCTTCTCATTGGCTTGAGAGGATCGTAGTAGGGCCATGACTAAATCACAAATAGATTAATTAGTTAATTGCTTATGTATATGATGCATGTTTAATAAGTAATAAATTAATTAGTGCCTTACGATTAGATTAGATCTAAGTCGTGCACATGATGCACCCTTGCGATTAGATTAGATCTAAGTCGTGCACAAGATGCATCCTTTTCGATTAGATTAGATCTCGATCTAACCAACTCTAAATGCCTAACCGTGCCGTGATACCTATCACTACCTCGATCACATGTATTGTTGAATCTGCCAAAGCAGAGCAATACATATTATCTTGGTAGGGTACGGAGGGGCAATCTTGGTCCCGCCTATCAACGCATGGGTGAATACAAACTCAATTAGATTGAGTATTCCTAGTTGCTCGGTTAGATCGAGTCAACTATAGGCATTCTTCCAACGGTTGGAAAAGATAGGTCAAAATCACATCTATATTAACTCTCGGGCGTATTAGCCAAAGCTAACTCAAGTTTTAATATAAATGCGGATATTGATTTTATAAACAAGAGTTGCATAGAGATGTAATTGGTAATCATTACCTACCGATCATACTAAGTCTTGGGCGTATTAGCCAAAGCTAACTCAAGGGTTAGTATGATGTGGATCTTGTCCCACATGAATTATAGAATTCAGTGGGAGCATCATTTAGTTAAAGGTCTAATTAAATGATTAAGAATATGATATTTATTTCTGCTTTTATTCTGTTGTAGATAACCATGACGTCAAATACGAACACCTTCTCCCTGCGATCTGTCCTTGAGAAGGACAAGCTCAACGGAGCAAACTTCCTGGACTGGTACAGGAACTTGAGAATAGTTCTCACTCAGGAACGTAAACTGTACGTTCTGGAGCAGCCCATTCCGGAGGCTCCTCCTGCCACTGCCACGCGAGCAGACCGAGATGCTTACAAGAAGCATCAAGATGACGCATTAGATGTGTCATGTCTAATGCTCGCGACCATGAACTCTGAGCTTCAGAAGCAACACGAGTTAATGGGCGCTTACGATATGGTTGAACATCTTCGTCAACTGTATCAAGGTCAAGCGAGGCATGAGAGATTTGAGATCTCAAGGGCACTATTTCAGTGCAAGATGTCAGACGGGGCTCCAGTAGGCCCATATGTACTCAAAATGATTGGGTACATAGAGAACCTACAAAGGTTGGGGTTCCCTCTTGTCCAAGAGCTGGCCACTAACCTGATCTTGCAATCCTTGCCGGATAGCTACAGTCAATTCGTTCTATACTACAATATGAACGAGATTGACAAGCCACTGCCCGAGCTGCTCAGCATGTTGAGAACTGCTGAGCTAAACCTTAAGAAGGATAAGCCCAACACTGTTCTGATGGTTCAGAAACATAAGGGCAAGGGCAAGCCCAAAGGCAAGGGAAAGTCTCAAGCCAAGGGCAAAGGCAAGGCACTGAAGCCGAAAGGAGGGGTCGCCAAGGATGCTACCTGCTTCCACTGCGGTCAGACTGGCAAGGTATACTTGGAGGATCTTAAGAAGAAGCGAAGTGAGACTTCCACTTCAGGTATATATGTTATAGAAGTCAATCTATCTATTTCTACATCATGGGTATTAGATACTGGATGTGCTTCTCACATTTGTACTGATGTGCAGGCGCTGAGAAATAGCAGGGCATTGACAAAGGGCGAGGTGGACCTACGAGTAGGCAATGGAGCACGGGTTGCTGCTGTTGCTGTAGGGACTTATTTTCTATCTCTGCCCTCTGGGCTTGTATTAGAATTAGATGAATGTTGTTATGTGCCTACTTTGACTAAGAACAATGTATCAGTTTCTTGTTTAGACAAGAAAGGTTTCTCATTTACAATAAAGAACAAATGTTGTTCCGTATATTAAACGATATGTTCTATTGTAGTGCACCTCTGATAAACGGACTCTACATTCTAGATCTTGAGAGCCCTATTTATAACATAAATACCAAGAAGTTCAAGTCAAATGACCTGAACCAAACTTATCTCTGGCACTGTCGCTTAGGTCATATAAATGACAAGCGCTTATCCCAGCTCCATAAGGATGGTTTGCTGGACTCATTTGATTTTGAATCATATGAGATATGCGAGTCATGCCTACGAGGCAAGATGACCAAGACTCCTTTTAGTGGGCACAGCGAGAGAGCGACTGATTTGTTAGGACTCATACATAGTGATGTATGTGGCCCTTTCAATGTTGCTGCTAGAGGCGGTTATAGATACTTCATCACATTTACTGATGACTTCAGTAGATATGGTTATGTGTACTTGATGACACATAAGTCCGAATCCTTTGAAAAGTTCAAAGAATTCAAGAATAAAGTACAGAACCAGCTTGGCAAGAGTATTAAAATACTTCGATCAGATCGAGGTGGTGAATACTTAAGCCATGAGTTCCGTGACTACTTAGCTGAGTGTGGGATTTTATCTCAACTCACTCCTCCTGGAACACCACAGTGGAATGGTGTATCCGAAAGGAGGAATCGTACCTTATTAGATATGGTACGATCTATGATGAGTCACACAGATCTTCCGACATATCTATGGGGATATGTTCTAGACACGGCAGCTTTCATTCTCAACCGAGTTCCATCCAAGGCTGTTATAAAGACACCATATAGGATATGGACTAGGAGAGATGCCCAGGTGTCTTTCATGAGGATTTGGGGCTGTGAGGCTTACGTACGACGTCAAGTCTCAGACAAATTAGGACCCAAATCCGATAAGTGCTATTTCATTGGATATCCCAAGGAAACTAAGGGATATTACTTCTACATTCCCAGTCAGCACAAGGTAGTTGTGGCAAAAACTGGAGTCTTTCTAGAAAGAGACTTTGTTTCTAGAAAGACTAGTGGGAGCGCGTTCGATCTTGAAGAAGTTCAAGATGCGAACAATAGCACTGATGCCTCGATGGAAATTGAACTGGAACCACAAAGTGTTGTGAATGATGTTGTTCCACAAGGAGTTAAGGAACAACAACCGGTTCAAGTAGACATACCTCTTCGCAGGTCTGATAGGGTACGTCGTCAGCCTGAGAGATTCTCATTTCTCTTGTCTGACCATGATGACGTTATGCTCATAGAGGATGAGCCTACCACCTATTAGGAAGCTGTGATGAGACCAGATTCCGAGAAATGGCTAGAGGCCATGAGATCCGAAATTGAATCCATATACACCAACCAAGTATGGACTTTGGTTGATCCACCTGAAGGGGTAAAACTCATTGGGTGTAAGTGGGTCTTTAAGAGAAAGACTGACATGGATGGACTTATCTATAAGGGTCGCTTGGTAGCTAAAGGTTTCAAGCAGATTCATGGTATTGACTATGATGAAACTTTTTCTCCAGTAGCGATGTTTAAGTCCATTCGGATCATGCTTGCTATTGCAGCCTACCATGACTATGAGATATGGCAGATGGATGTCAAAACCACGTTTCTGAATAGAAACCTGCTCGAGGATGTGTACATGACACAACCTGAGGGTTTTGTAGATAGCAGAGTATGCAAGCTGCATAGGTCCATTTATGGACTAAAGCAAGCTTCTCGGAGCTGGAATCTTCGATTCGATGATGCAATCAAACAGTTTGGTTTCATCAAGAACGAAGATGAGCCTTGTGTCTTCAAGAAGGTTGTAGGGGATATAGTTGTCTTCCTCATATTGTATGTGGATGACATACTACTCATTGGGAAGGGCATCCCTATGCTTCAGTCTGTCAAGACCTGGCTAGGGAGTTGCTTCTCAATGAAGGACTTAGGTGAGGCATCCCGCATTCTAGGGATACAGATCTATAGAGATAGATCTAAGAGATTGCTTGGCCTAAGTCAGAGTACATATATTGACAAGGTACTCCTTCGGTTTGCCATGCAGAACTCCAAGAAGGGATTTCTGCCGATGTCACATGGCGTGAGTCTTTCGAAGACTCAAGGTCCCTATTCTAGAGAGGAGAGAGACCGCATGGATCAGATCCCTTATGCCTCAGCCATAGGATCGATCATGTACGCCATGCTATGTACTCGACCTGATGTCTCGTATGCTTTGAGCATGATGAGCAGATACCAGTCAGATCCAGGTGAAAGTCACTGGATAGCGGTCAAGAATATTCTTAAGTACTTAAGAAGGACTAAAGAATATTTCTTGATATATGGAGGCAATGATGAGCTAGCTGTAAAGGGTTACAGTGATGCTAGCTTCCAGACCGACCAGGATGACTATAGATCGCAGTCGGGGTTCGTATTTTGCATTAATGGTGGTGTTGTCAGCTGGAAGAGTTCGAAGCAGGATACAGTAGCTGATTCTACAACAGAAGTCGAGTATATTGCTGCATCAGAGGCAGCAAAGGAGGCAATTTGGATCCGCAAGTTCATCACTGAACTTGGGGTGGTTCCTAGCATCGCTGACCCAGTTGAGCTCTATTGTGACAACAATGGAGCTATAGCACAAGCGAAGGAACCTCACTCACACCAGCGGACCAAGCACATACTACGGCGCTTCCATCTCATTCGAGAGATTATTGATAGAGGAGATGTGAAGATTTGCAGAGTACCTACAGAGGTTAACATCGCAGATCCCTTGACCAAGGCTTTGGCACAGAGAAAGCATGATGGTCACACTAGGTCATTAGGCCTTAGAGCCTATACTGATTGGCACTAGTGCTAGTGGGAGATTGTTAGTTAGAGCCCTAGAGCCAATCATTTGATGATTATATGGACTCATTGTATCATATTCTTGTATATTAATAAAGGCATTTGGATTTTGGTTATTATACTTACTTGTATTGGTGCCAAATAAACTAAGTATAATAATATCCTTGAGTAGATGGTTCTCACCTATATCAATCGGTTAGTTGAACCGATAGTGAGATGATATAGGGAACACTACTCTTAATCATTCCTAGTCGAGTATTAACATTCAGGGACAATGTTAATGTAATAAGACTAGCATGTAGGTCAACTCGATGACTTGATCTCACAAGTCATGGATATAGAGATATCAAGTTGACACATGGGTATACATTAGAGAATGTATACTGAATGACCCGCCATGAGAAAGTATCATGGATCGTTATATGAGTGTCATATACTTTCTCATGTGGCTATTAGTATGACTATTAGTCCTTGGACCTGAAGTCACCATGGATCCCTACATAAGGAGTTATGTACTTTGGTTTCGTCAAACGTCACCCGTAACTGGGTGGACTATAAAGGCGATTACCGGGTATGTAACAAATTATGCAGAGGGATGTGAGTGATGTAGATGGGATCTATCCCTCCCATATGACTGGAGCGACATCAATATTCTTGATAGAGTGAGACCACTAAGTGCATGGCCATGCCCAAATGAGTCAACATGAGATGTTGAGCTCATTTGATCGAGTGAGTCTACTTGGAGTTCAAGATTTAAATTGATTAGAGGATGACACGGTCTATGCCTCACATTGATCAATCTAGATGTCTAGGATAGAAGGACAATGTCATATATTGTGAAGAGTCATAATTGTAGTCACAAGGTAATGTCGGATCTCGACATTCTTGTAACTTGGGTAGTAATGATATGTTGCTAGATACCGCTCATTACTTATGCTCCTAAATGGGTTTAGGGCATTGCCAACGTTACAAGAACCTATAGGGTCACACACTTAGAACAATTAGATGGAGATTAGGTTCATATGATGAACCAAGAGGATTAGATTCATTTGATGAATCAAATTGGATTAAGAGTAATCCTAATTGAGCTAACTTGAGTTCGACTCAAGTTGATTCATGTGTTCAATGAGTCTAATTTAGATTTTGACTCATTGAATCAATTTAATTAAATGAATAGGATTCATTATATTAAGTTGGCTTGAATCAAATGGTTGAATTCGATCAACCATGGAAGAGATTTGGTCAAGTTTGACTTGACTTGAGAGGAAGATTAAAAGTCAAGTTTGACTTGACTTTATGCCACCTCATTGGTGAGTTGGCATTGATGTGGACCAATGATGTTACTCCACATCATCAGGGTGTTACCTCATGGAAGTTACAAAGCCATTTTCTTAATAACTTCACATTAATTGCATTTAATGGGGAGTTACACTATGGGAAGTGGCCGGCCACTTTTGGTTTTGAATGGGAATTCATTTTTCATTCAAGTGTGTATCTTCTTCCTTCTTCCTCTCAAGCTCTCCCTCTCCTCCTCAACTTGGCCGAACCATACATAGGTGCTAGCACACCTTTTGTGTGGTTTTCTCCACCTACGTGTTTGTGTGGATACTTCTAGTGGGGTATCTATCTTGATACTCTCGAGATCCGGCATTTTGGACGAGCGGGATATGCGAAAGGCATGCTTCGAAGGTATAAAAGCTCTCAACACATAGATCTAGGAGTAGATCTAAAGTTTTTGAAACTTGTACTTGTATTTCATTCGGTTTTTCCTTGCACGGATCTACGGCTTTGGGTGATTCGGGGTTTCCGCGACGCGAAAAGCGGTTTTCGTGGCCCGAAAAACCCAACACTTAAACTTAGGGATCCTATTAAGACCTTAGTCTCTCTTTCTTATAACTACTTATAAACCTCTAAAGAATTTATTAGAACTCTTATTCTTTTCCACCTACAGGCAGATCCTAGAGTTTTTATAGAGCAACAGGATTCTTTAAGCATATATCAACAGAATAAATCAAAGGAAAGCAAATCTAACTTCCTTAAGCATGCTACAACATATATAAATCAAGGAAAACTGAATTTGACTACTTAATAGTCAAATGGCAGTTATAGTTTGTAGCTGAAAGTTTCTTGGAGCACTACATTTTAGTTTCAAGTGAACTTCCTGTGTGTTGTAAGAACTTTGAACTGGTGATGTGGCCTCTGTTGGTTGCTACTCGGAAAACCTATAGGTTCCACTGTACAAAAATTTTGTACAAAGGTCTGAACATTTTCCTAGCTACCATGTGTTCTTTTAAATTAAATTTTGGATCGCCTGCGGAACTTAACACGTTTGATCCAAAACTTAATCTATTTGTTCTTTTAGGTTTTGACTTGGATCTCCTGCGGAACTTTACACGTTCGACCCAAGTCTCCTTAAGTTATTAATTCCATTAAATATTAATTTCCATAATTGGTTCCCAGTACTGACGTGGCGAGGCACATGGCCTTCTTGGATATGGGAGCAACCACCACCGACTAGACAAAACCTTTTATAGAAAGCTAATATTTAATTTCCTAAAATAACTTTAGGTTAACCAAAGAGAACAATCAAATCACAAGGAAAAGAAAAACAAAAGAACACAACATCGAAAAAACATATTCGAAATTCTAGAATCGTAAGCCTCTTGTATTTGGTATTATTTCCATAAATAACTAGCATGATGCGGAAAGAAAAAATTACTAGTTATACCTTTTAGAAAGACCTCTTGATCTTCTACCGTATTCCTCTTCTAACCTCGGACGTTGTGTGGGCAACGATCTTCCGAGATGAGAAACCACCAAGCACCTTCTTCTCCTCCTAGCTAGGTTCGGCCAACACAAAGAAGCTTCACCAAGGACGAAGAACAAAACACCAACCAAGTTCCAAGGGATACAAGCTTTCCTCCTTCTTCTTCTTCTTCTCCAAGTAGTATCCGACCACCACAAGAGCTCCAAGCCAATAGAGAAGGTTCGGCCACCACCAAGAGGAAGAGAGGAAGAGAGGTTGGCCGGCCACAACACCAAGGAAAAGAGGGAGAGAAATAATAGAGGTTGTTCACCATGAAGCCTTCTCTACCCCCTCTTTTATAATCCTTGGTCTTGGCAAATAAGGAAATTTAATTAAAAACTTCCTTAATTATTTTGCCATGAAAAAGAAAATTTTATTTAATTAAAAATAATTTCCTTTTTACAAATACAATGGCCGGCCACACCATTCCACAAATCAAGGAAATTTTAATTCACACAAGAATTAAAACTTCCTAATTTGCTTTCGGAAATTTATAAAAATTTCTCAAATAATTTTTCCCTTCATGGTGGTCAATAAAAAGAAAATTTTATAAATTAAAATATTTCTTTTAAACATGTGGATAAAAAGAAAGTTATCTCTAAAAAATTAAAATCTCTTTTAATCTACAAATAAGGAAAGATATCAAATCTTTTCTTAATCTTTTGTAGAAACTTATAAAAGAGAATATTTAATTTTAAACTCTCTTTTAAATCATGAACATGATTAAAATTGAAAGTTTTCTTAAAATTTAAAATCCTCCTTTAATCAACAAATAAGGAAAGATTTCAAATTTTAAACTCTCTTTTAAACATGTAGATGATTTACAAATAAGGAAAGTTTTTACAAAAAATTAAAACCATCCTTTTAATCTACAAATAAGGAAAGAGATTAATCTCTTCTCTTAATCTTTTGTAGAAAGTTATAAAAGGAAATTTTTAATTTTTAAACTCTCTTTTAAAATCATGATATCCACATAAGAAATAATTTTAATAAAAATCCTTTTTAATATGATGTGGCCGGCCACCTAAGCTTGGGCTCCAAGCTATTGGCCGGCCACCTTCCCTAAGCTTGAGCTTCAAGCTTAGCTTGGCCGGCCCCTATTGGTTGGGTAAGAAGGTGGGTATGTGGTGGGTATAAATCTCTATATACAAGAGGCTACGATAGGGACCGAGAGGAGGAATTGGTTTTGGTCTCCCGATGAAATTAAGCTTCCCGTGTTCGCCCCGAACACACAACTTAATTCCATCAATAATAATTCATTCCACTAAAGAACTATTATTGAACTACCGCACCAATCCCAAATTACATTTTGGGATCCTTCTTATTATGAGTGTGTTAGTCTCCCTGTGTTTAAGATGTCAAATGTCCATTAATTAAGCGAGTTACTGACAACTCATTTAATTAATATCTTAGTCCAAGAGTAGTACCACTCAACCTTATCGTCATGTCGAACTAAGTCCACCTGCAGGGTTTAACATGACAATCCTTATGAGCTCCTCTTGAGGACATTCTCAACCTAGATTACTGGGACACAGTTTCCTTCTATAATCAACAACACACACTATAAGTGATATCATTTCCCAACTTATCGGGCTTATTGATTCATCGAACTAAATCTCACCCATTGATAAATTAAAGAAATAAATATCAAATATATGTGATTGTTATTATATTAGGATTAAGAGCACACACTTCCATAATAACTGAGGTCTTTGTTCCTTTATAAAGTCAGTATAAAAGAGCGACCTCAAATGGTCCTACTCAATACACTCTAAGTGTACTAGTGTAATTATATAGTTAAGATAAACTAATACCTAATTACACTACGACCTTCCAATGGTTTGTTCCTTTCCATCTTGGTCGTGAGCTACTGTTTATAATTTATAAGGAACCGATAACATGATCTTCTGTATGTGACACCACACACCATGTTATCTACAATATAAATTAATTGAGCAACTACATTTATCATAAATGTAGACATTTGACCAATGTGATTCTTATTTCTAGATAAATATTTATACCAAAAGCTAGGCTTTTAGTATACACTCTAACAATCTCCCACTTATACTAAAAGACTAAGCTGCCATATCTGTTGCCATACATCTGATTCTCATCCCTTCAACATGCCCATCAAAAGCTATTGCCTTAAGGACCTTAGTGAAAGGATCTATAGGTCATCACCTGATGCAATCTAGGCGGCAACAACTTCTCCTCGTTTATACGATTCCTCGTATTGGGTGGTACTTGCGCTCTATTGTGTTTACTTGCCTTATAGACTTATGGTTTCTTCGAGTTTGCTACTGCACCAACATTATTACAATAAATTGTAATAATTTTTGGACAAACCAGAAATCATATCTAAGTCTATCTTGAGGTTATTGAGTCATTCAGCTTTTATGGCTACCTCAGAGGCTTGCCATATACTAAGCTTCTATGGTGGAGTTCAGAAAAACACCTATGCTTATCACTCTTCCATAGTTATGACTTTACCTCCTAAAGTAAACACAAAACCCCGAGGTTGACTTATTATTATCCCTATCCGATTGGAAGCCAAAATCCATGCAACCCACTAGGACCAAATTAACTGCCTTGTAAGCTAGCATATAATCTCTAGTGCCTCTAAGGTACTTCAATATATGCTTTACTGCAGTCCACTGTCCTTGTCCAGGGTTACTTTGATATCTGCTAACTATGCCCTTGGCAAAACAGATTTCTGATCTCGTGCATAGCATATATTAGGCTTCCGATAGCCGAAGCATAAAGAACTGCCTTTATTTCATTTATCTCCTTTGATGTCTACAGAGACATATCTTTAGATAAAGTTACTCCATCCTGAAAAGGTAAGAAACCTTTCTTGTAGTTTTGTATGCTTAAAACGAGCAAGGATTTTTCCGATGTATGAAGCTTGGGATAAGTAAAATATTCTTTTCTTGTGATCCCTTATTACTTTAATCTCAAGAATATATACATTCTCCCAAGTCCTTTATATCGAATTGTTTGGACAACTATACCCTTACTTCTGACAACATTTTGATATTGTTTCCAACTACCAAAAATGTTATCTAAGTATAGTACAAGAAATACCACCACGTTTCCATCACATCTTTTGTATACACAAGACTTATCCGGTTACTAAATCCATAGATCTGGATTACTTTGATAAACCGGATGTTCCAAGACCTTGAAGCTTTGCCTTAGTCCATAGACTGATTGAGCTTACACACAAGATGCTCTTAGCCCTTTGCAATGAACCCTTCTGGTTGCTTTATATGGATGTTTTCTTCAAAACTTCCATTAAGGAATGCTGTCTTGACATCCACTTGCCAAATAGATAAAAGAATCCGGATAGACTTAAGCATGACTACCAGTGAAAAAGTTTCCTTTTTCATCTAGCCTTGCTTTGAAAGTTTCTACCTTCCTGTCTATCCCTCTTTTCCTATATAGACATTTTTACACCCAAAGGCTTTTATACCATTTGGTGGTTCTATAAGCTTCCAGATTTTATTAGAATACATATATTCTAATTCTGTTATTCATTACTCTTTGCCAAGATATTGCATCTTTATCTTGGAGTGCTTCGTCATATGTCCGAAGATCAGGTTCATGTCCTCCAGGGATCGAGTCTAAAAACTCTCCCAAAACATAAATCTTTTTAGGTTGCCTAACAACCCTCCCACTATGACAAGGCACTTTCTGTAATTGTGTATCATTTGTGATACGTGTTGCAGTTTCCTTGTGGTATCTCATCTTGTACAATTGGTACTAGATTAGACATGTCTTTTATTATTTCTTTAAGAACAAATTTACTTATGAGCACGTGGTTCATTATATAGTCCTTTTCTAAAAAATCAGTCATTGATGCTAACAATGACCTTCTGATTTTTAAGACTATAAACCTACTTTTGTTTATCTAGGATAACTTACAAACAAGTGAACTCCTATCCAACTTATCATTGTCTCTCTTTAACATATGTGCTGGATTACCCGAATCCGAATATGCTTCAAAATAGGTTTTCACCTATTCAGCAATTCTATATGAGTAGAGAGTTCTAACTTGGAAGGTACTATGTTCACTTTCGTTATCAGAGTTTATCCTTAAAACAAATTTGGTAATTTTCTGAATAACTCATCATCTTAATTATTTCATAAGAGTCCTTTATCTTCTTTCTACTACACCATTCTGTTGGGGTGTACCAGGTGCAGTTAGTTGGGATTGAATCCCTACTTTTGATAAGTGACTCCTAAATTCTCCCAAGAGGTACTTGCCACTACGATCTTACCATAGTGACATTTACTTTAACATTTCTCCGCATCAGCCTTGTACTCTTTGAACTAATCAAAGTACTTAGTCTTGCGGTACATTAAGTAAATTTATTTGTATCTTGAATAGTTGTCTATAAAATAGATGAAATATTCAATACTACCTCTTGTCTGGATAGTCATAGGATCACATAAATCAGAATGAACCGATTTCAACATATCTTTGGCTCCATACCCCTTGGACTTAAAAGCTTCTTGGTTATTTTCCTTCCAAGTAAGACTCGCAGGTTGGAAAGATTTCCACTACCAATGAACCCAAAAGTTCATCAGCTACCAATGAATCCTACTTAAGTATAACCTAGCTTTAGGTGCCAAAGATATAATTGGTTCATTTCTGAAGGTTGCTTTCTCTTAAAATTAGAAGATGTGTTACTAATTTCCATTTGTTGCATCGTGGGAGTTATTGGATTATAAATTGTCAACCATCATACCAGAATAGATAACTTCCCTATTTTTCTTGATAACAACTTTGTTATCAAAATAGACACAATATCTATAATAGTTTAGAAACTGAAATCAGGTTCTTTCTAAACTTGGTACGTAAAGACAATTACTTAAAATCCATATTTTATTCTTATCAAAGGATAAACATCTCCCACTGCAACAGCTACCACTTATACAGTAGTGCCCATGTGGACGGTGATTTACCTTTCATTTAGTTGTCGGGTTTCTTGGAACCCTGCAATGAATTGCAGACATGATTAATGGCATCTTGTATCTACACTCCAGGTTCTGGTAGATAACACCACTAGTCATGTTTCAACTAATGAATTAAATACACCTAAATTGTTCTTAGTTCTAAGAAAACAGTCTACCTTAATGTCCAAGTCCTATTTCCAATCATTACAATTGAGACTACTAAGTCTTTTTCTATAGTATGACTACTAGGGATTGACAAACATCTTAAGAATCACAAAAATATTTGGTCAAGATCAACTCCTTAAAATCTCCATGAATTTTGTATATACAAAATCGAAGAGGAGATTTTATTCATTAATTTTATTATCTCGTCAACTTTACTTTATGACAAATAAAATTAATAGTTGATCTGTCTTTGATCAAATATTTGGTCAAAACTCTTTGAATTTAAAATAACATTGATTCCTCAAACAATATTATTTAAATTCACCAACACCTCAAACACCGTGAATTTTGCATGCCACGTTAGTGTGGACGTATACAAAATTTAAACATTTGTAAGAGGAGGGTTTTACCCATTAATTATCTTGTCAATAAATCTTTATGACAAATAAAATTACCTCAAACACCGTGAATTTTGTATGCCACGTTAGTGTGGACGTATACAAAATCAAACATTTGTAAGAGGGGTTTTTAATTTTATTATCTTGTCAACCTTTTTATTTGACAAATTAATAGTTGGTTTTCTTCGGTCACACAAATAATAGCAGTGACTCCGATGGGGAGGATACTATTAGACATGCCTAAGTGTATACCATTACTTGACACTAAGTCCATTAATAAGATTATGCTTTTCCGTTGGGGAAGATCACACGCTCTTAATTAACTTCCTATAGTCATCCAAAATTGGGAAGTCTATTCTAGTGATCCACAAACAAGCTCATCCGTTATGGAGGAAGGCACTCAGAGCCAACGCGCAAGCTTGTTTGCATCACTTACAAACCAGTAATGGAGACCATGGGATTTATTTAAAAATCCCTCTCCCACTTAGTTATTTATAAACGAGGAATTTTTAACTATACTAGTCTATGTATACTAACATGCACACACAGTACAATATAAAAGCAATAAATAGAAAATCTAATTTTCAACTATTATGGCTTTTATCTATTGTTGTCCTCCGTGTGTCACCAACCCTAGTTGCTACCATCTTTGGCCACTGCCACCGGGTCTAGTTGTCGCATCCATCTTGCTCCTTGTTCCGCTGCGCCTCTGGTCCTCAAAAAGTTCCACGCCTTGCAAGATTCGATTCGTGACATATATAGAATTTTTACATTTTTCGATCCTATATTCCTCGAAGGAATGTACATGTATCTAGATCAAAAAATAAAATCCTAATAAAATTAAATACAGCTCCTGCTGTATTTTATAATACAATTATGCACACACAATAAAATGCCCTTGACATGTCCAAGGGTCCAATCACACACATAATAACTATAAGCCATAATAGTTGGATCCTGCATCCACAAAGTTAGCACATCCTACTATTATCCTGCCTAAATTATGTATGACATGTGCATAATTAAACTAATACCAAATACACAGAGGCAAATCCCTAGCTCTGATACCAATTGTTGGTTGCTACTCGGAAAACCTATAGGTTCCACTGTACAAAAATTTTGTACAAAGGTCTGAACCTTTTCCTAGCTACCATGTGTTCTTTTAAATTAAATTTTGGATCGCCTGCGGAACTTAACACGTTTGATCCAAAACTTAATCTATTTGTTCTTTTAGGTTTTGACTTGGATCTCCTGCGGAACTTTACACGTTCGACCCAAGTCTCCTTAAGTTATTAATTCCATTAAATATTAATTTCCATAATTGGTTCCCAGTACTGACGTGGCGAGGCACATGGCCTTCTTGGATATGGGAGCAACCACCACCGACTAGACAAAACCTTTTATAGAAAGCTAATATTTAATTTCCTAAAATAACTTTAGGTTAACCAAAGAGAACAATCAAATCACAAGGAAAAGAAAAACAAAAGAACACAACATCGAAAAACATATTCGAAATTCTAGAATCGTAAGCCTCTTGTATTTGGTATTATTTCCATAAATAACTAGCATGATGCGGAAAGAAAAATTACTAGTTATACCTTTTAGAAAGACCTCTTGATCTTCTACCGTATTCCTCTTCTAACCTCGGACGTTGTGTGGGCAACGATCTTCCGAGATGAGAAACCACCAAGCACCTTCTTCTCCTCCTAGCTAGGTTCGGCCAACACAAAGAAGCTTCACCAAGGACGAAGAACAAAACACCAACCAAGCTCCAAGGGATACAAGCTTTCTCTCCTTCTTCTTCTTCTTCTCCAAGTAGTATCCGGCCACCACAAGAGCTCCAAGCCAATAGAGAAGGTTCGGCCACCACCAAGAGGAAGAGAGGAAGAGAGGTTGGCCGGCCACAACACCAAGGAAAAGAGGGAGAGAAATAATAGAGGTTGTTCACCATGAAGCCTTCTCTACCCCCTCTTTTATAATCCTTGGTCTTGGCAAATAAGGAAATTTAATTAAAAACTTCCTTAATTATTTTGCCATGAAAAAGAAAATTTTATTTAATTAAAAATAATTTCCTTTTTACAAATACAATGGTCGGCCACACCATTCCACAAATCAAGGAAATTTTAATTCACACAAGAATTAAAACTTCCTAATTTGCTTTCGGAAATTTATAAAAATTTCTCAAATAATTTTTCCCTTCATGGTGGTTAATAAAAAGGAAATTTTATAAATTAAAATATTTCTTTTAAACATGTGGATAAAAAGAAAGTTATCTCTAAAAATTAAAATCTCTTTTAATCTACAAATAAGGAAAGATATCAAATCTTTTCTTAATCTTTTGTAGAAACTTATAAAAGAGAATATTTAATTTTAAACTCTCTTTTAAATCATGAACATGATTAAAATTGAAAGTTTTCTTAAAATTAAAATCCTCCTTTAATCAACAAATAAGGAAAGATTTCAAATTTTAAACTCTCTTTTAAACATGTAGATGATTTACAAATAAGGAAAGTTTTTACAAAAATTAAAACCATCCTTTTAATCTACAAATAAGGAAAGAGATTAATCTCTTCTCTTAATCTTTTGTAGAAAGTTATAAAAGGAAATTTTTATTTTTAAACTCTCTTTAAAATCATGATATCCACATAAGAAATAATTTTTACATAAAATCTTTTTAATATGATGTGGCCGGCCACCTAAGCTTGGGCTCCAAGCTATTGGCCGGCCACCTTAAGGCTCAACCTTTAGGCTTGACCGGCCCTAAGCTTGAGCTTCAAGCTTAGCTTGGCCGGCCTCTATTGGTTGGGTAAGAAGGTGGGTATGTGGTGGGTATAAATCTCTATATACAAGAGGCTACGATAGGGACCGAGAGGAGGAATTGGTTTTGGTCTCCCGATGAAATTAAGCTTCCCGTGTTCGCCCCGAACACACAACTTAATTCCATCAATAATAATTCATTCCACTAAAGAACTATTATTGAACTACCGCACCAATCCCAAATTACATTTTGGGATCCTTCTTATTATGAGTGTGTTAGTCTCCCTGTGTTTAAGATGTCAAATGTCCATTAATTAAGCGAGTTACTGACAACTCATTTAATTAATATCTTAGTCCAAGAGTAGTACCACTCAACCTTATCGTCATGTCGGACTAAGTCCACCTGCAGGGTTTAACATGACAATCCTTATGAGCTCCTCTTGAGGACATTCTCAACATAGATTACTAGGACACAGTTTCCTTCTATAATCAACAACACACACTATAAGTGATATCATTTCCCAACTTATCGGGCTTATTGATTCATCGAACTAAATCTCACCCATTGATAAATTAAAGAAATAAATATCAAATATATGTGATTGTTATTATATTAGGATTAAGAGCACACACTTCCATAATAACTGAGGTCTTTGTTCCTTTATAAAGTCAGTATAAAAGGAACGACCTCAAATGGTCCTACTCAATACACTCTAAGTGTACTAGTGTAATTATATAGTTAAGATAAACTAATACCTAATTACACTACGACCTTCCAATGGTTTGTTCCTTTCCATCTTGGTCGTGAGCTACTGTTTATAATTTATAAGGAACCGATAACATGATCTTCTGTATGTGACACCACACACCATGTTATCTACAATATAAATTAATTGAGCAACTACATTTATCATAAATGTAGACATTTGACCAATGTGATTCTTATTTCTAGATAAATGTTTATACCAAAAGCTAGGCTTTTAGTATACACTCTAACAGCCTCTACCTATAGTTATTTGAGTTTCCGACCATATATATAGAGAGAATTATATAAGTTTGTCTCCATGATCTGACACATATTCTTTTAGTAGTAATCAGTTGTTATCTCATGGAACTCATGTTAATTATCATGCACTAGTAGCACATACTTAGGTTTATCATGCACCAATAGCACATACTTAGGTTGCCTGCCTGCATAGTCTCTTGTAACTTCGAACCTGTGCAGATTATGTCGTGGAACTCTAAAGCCTATATACTTGGCAAATACAGATGGTTCATTATAGGTTAGAGATCAATAATTTTGTATTAAGCTTTTGTTAAGTCTAACAAAAGGAAATCTACAATTTTTTTTACTTTTTAAAGTACACGGCAGCAAACCCTAACCATCAATCTTCACAGATTAATTCGAAAACAAGAATAAGCAAAGTCCAAAATCTAATCCAATCAAAAACCCCTTCCATCTTCCTTAACAACTCACGGCAGCAACCCCTAAGCCAAGAATCTTCAAGGCAAAACTCGAAAAAACAAGGAAAAATGCAATCCGAAACCACTCCTACCGCAGGTGAGAAGCTACTTACAACGGTTTGCTTGGACTTACAACTGAGAGAGAGATCTAGGGTTTCGGAGAGATGAAGATCTCAGCGGCTTCTTTGTGTTTTCGAGCTCCTCTCATCGAGGTGGTCACGCACGGTTGAAGACCGGCCGGAAAACGGTGCTCGTCGGCCACCGGAGACGTGCCTTAGGTCGTCTTCGTTTCCGCCCGAGAGAGAGCCGAGTCGCGCGTGCGTGAGAGGAGAAGAGGGTTTCAGGCAAGGAGAGGAAAAGAAATAACCTAACCCTCTTAAACCTTAGTATTTCGGTTTTAATTATAACTTAAATACTATTTGGTTCGTGTTTTACTAAGAAACCCACGGTTGGTCTGTTGGTTAAACGAACCTCTACTTAACTCGAGGTCCACGGTTCGAATCTCGGCTTGGATGTTTTTTGTCAAAACTTCTTTCGTTTAGTAAAAATACCAAACGACCTCCAAAAATTACATAAAAATACTCTAAAAATTCCTAAAAATCTCTAAAATATTTTTAAAACATTTCTAAATATTTTTAAGGACATTTAGAACTCGAAATAGGGAAATTTAGGTCGTTACAATCCCCCATACCTTATAAAAAGTTCATCCTCGAACTTAGAATAGTTCTGGATATTTCTGTCTCATACTGTCCTCACGCTCCCAAGTGACTTCCTCGTACTTCTGGCTCTGCCAGATGACCTTCACTAGTGGTACTTCTTTATTCCTTAGTCTCTTAACTTCTCTGTCCACTATCTGTGTAGGTCTGCTCTCATAGCTAAGATCCTCCTGAATCTGTACTGACTGAGGCTGAATCACTTGGCTAGGGTTGTGAATACGCTTCTTTAGCATAGAGACATGAAATACATTGTGTATTGCTGATATGTCTTGAGGTAAGTCCAGCTTGTAAGCTACTTTCCCAGTCCTTTCTGTGATCAAGTAAGGTCCCACATAGCGAGGACTTAATTTGCCCTTCTTTCCAAATCTCATCACTCCCTTCATAGGAGCAACTTTGAGAAAGACTGAATCCCCTACTTGGAATTCAAGTGGCCTACGGCGTGTGTCAGCATAACTCTTCTGTCTACTCTGGGCAGTCTCAATCCTCTGTCTGATCTTCTGGATAGCCTGAGTGGTTTCTTCTATCATCTCAGTCTGAATGCCCAGCTCTACCTCCATTTCTCTTCTTTCACCTGCTTCTTGCCAGCAAATGGGTGATCTGCACTTCCTACCATACAACGCCTCATAAGGTGCCATCTTGATGGTGGCCTGATAGTTATTGTTGTAGGCAAACTCAGCTAAGCATAGATACTTGCACCAACTTCCCTTGAAATCTAGTGCACAAGCTCTGAGCATAACTTCTAGAATCTGATTTACTCGCTCTGTCTGTCCATCAGTCTGAGGATGGAAGGCTGTGCTGAACTTGAGTTTGGTGCCTAGTGCATTCTTAACACACTCCCAAAAGTGAGAGGTGAAGCGTCCATCTCTATCAGAAACAATAGATTTAGGAACTCCGTGAAGTCTGATCACCTCCTTAACATATAACTGTGTCAACTGCTCTATAGAGTGGGACACCTTAATGGCTAGAAAATGAGCAGACTTGGTCAATCGGTCTACTATTACCCATATCGCATCATATCCATTTGTAGTTCTTGGGAGACCTATTATGAAGTCCATGGATATGTCTTCCCACTTCCACTCTGGTATTGGAAGAGGCTGTAGAACTCCTCCTGGTCTTTGGTGTTCTGCTTTGACCCTCTAACATGTCAGGTAGGTACTGACATATTTAGCTACATCTCTTTTGAGTCAAGACCACCAGAACCTCTATTTCGCGTCTTGGTACATCTTGGTAGAACCAGGATGCATGGAGTATGGTGTACTATGAACTTCTTCTAGAATCTTATTTCTTAATTCCTCATCATTGGGGACACAAAGGTGGTTCTCCTGATAAAGAACTCCACTGTCTGATACTCGAAACTCTGTATCTTCTTCTTTTTGTATCACTTGCTTGATCCTTTGGATATCTGGATCTTCCCTTTGCTTTCTCTGTATATCCTCAAGCAGGGTTGACTCTAAGGTCAATGCAGAGAGTTGCCCATAAATAATTTCCATTCCAAAGTCTGACAACTCCTTCTGCAGTAGTAGGGCTAATGATGACAAAGACATCAAGGATGCACTGGATTTTCTACTTAGTGCATCTGCCACTTTATTAGCTTTGCCTGGGTGGTAGAGGATTTCACATTCATAATCTTTGACCAACTCTAGCCACCTACGCTGTCTCATGTTTAAGTCCTTCTAAGTGAAGAAATACTTAAGACTCTGATGGTCTATGAAGATTCTACACTGAACGCCATACAAATAATGTTGCCAGAGTTTTAGTGCAAAGACCACAGCTGCCAGCTCAAGATCATAAGTGGAGTAGTTTCTCTCATAATCTTTGAGTTGTCTAGAAGCATAAGCTATCACTTTTCCTTCCTGCATGAGTACAGCTCCTAGTCCTATCTTGGAAGCATCACTGTAGATGTCAAAACTCTTGTCACTTTTTGGGACTGTCAGAATAGGAGCACTGGTCAGTCTCTTCTTGAGCTCTTGGAAACTCTGCTCACATTTGTCTGACCACTCAAACTTCTTGTTCTTCCTGGTTAAGGCCGTTAGTGGAGAAGATATCCTGAAAAAGTCCTCCACAAATTTTCTGTAGTATCCGGCTAAACCAAGGAAGCTTCTGATCTCCCTGGCATTCTTGGGTCTACTCCAGTTGTTGACCACTTCTATTTTGGCTGGATCCACTTGGATACCTTCTTTAGAAATTATGTGACCTAGAAATGCCACCTGATCTAAGCAGAACTCGCACTTTGAGAACTTAGCTTACAACTGCTTTTGCTGAAGGGTCTGCAATACTATCCTCAAGTGCGTGTCATGCTCCTCTGGGGTTATGGAATAGACTAGAATATCGTCGATGAACACGATGACAAATTTGTCAAGGTATTCTCTGAACACTCTGTTCATCAAGTCCATAAAAACTGCAGGTGCATTGGTCACACCAAAAGGCATGACTACGAACTCATAGTATCTGTATCTGGTCCTGAAAGCTGTTCTGGGTATGTCACTTTCCTTCACTTTCAACTAATGGTACCCAGAGCGCAGGTCTATCTTGGAGAACACTGTTGCCCCTCTCAATTGATCAAATAAGTCGTCGATTCTGGACAGTGGATACTTGTTCTTGATGATCACTTGATTCAGAGCTCTATAATCTATGCACATCTGCATAGATCCATCCTTCTTCTTGACAAACAACAAAGCTCCCCATGGTGAATGACTAGGGCGGATGAAGCCTTTGTCAAGCAGCTCCTGAAGTTGCTCTTGTAACTCTTTCAACTCTGCTGGAGATATGCGGTATGGAGCTTTTGAAATTGGACCGGTACAAGGAACCAGTTCAATCTCAAACTCCACTTCTCTGTTGGGAGGTAGTCCAGGTAGCTCTTCTAGGAATACCTCTAGATACTCACAGACTACCCAAACTTTCTCCTGCTTGGGTCCTTCTTGTTCTTCTATACTCACAATATGCGCAAGAAAACCAGCACACCCTTTAGCTAACATCTGGTGAGCTGTCAGAGAAGAGAGGAGTTTCTGGGTCCTCCTCCTTGGCGCTCCTGTGAATTCAAAGGTTGGTTCACCTTCTGGACTAAAGATCACTTTCCTTCTGCGATAATCCACTGAAGCACTGTATTTGCTGAGGAAATCCATACCCAAAATGATATCGAAATCCTGTATAGCGAGGACTACCAGATCTACATATAGCTCACGGTCTGAAATTCTGACTGGTACAGCCCGAAGCCACTGGTTGGATTCCATGACTTCCCCAGAAGGTATCGTCGGGAACTTGGAGTTCATGCTTTCTGTAGGTACCTGTAATTCTTTGGCAAAGGGTACTGATACAAAAGAATGGGTCGCTCCAATATCAAATAGTGCAGTAGCTAAATGCTGAAAAATAACTACTTGACCTGTTACGACCGTCGAGGCACTAACAGCTTCTTCTTTGGTGAGGGAGAATACTCTGGCACTGGTTGGAACTGGTGGGGCTTCCAACCTTCCTTGACTAAGCTGAGGTCCTTCCAGAGGTACAGGCATATAATGTAGCTGAGGTTTGCCTCCATATTGTATTGGATGTGGCTGAGGTGCTTTGAACTTGTTAGGACATTCTTTAGCCATGTGTCCTTCCTGCCCACATGAATAACATCCAGTCTTACCCAAAAGACAGGCTCCTGGATGTGTTCTCCCACATTTAAGACAGGGAGGGAACTTGGTCTGCTTATTTGTGGTCCTCCTTTCTGGTTACCTCCTGAGTTCCACTGCTTTCTTTTACTACCCTTGCCTTTCTAGTTTTGCTTATTTGCCTAAGGTTTCTGACTCCCGGCTGTCTTGTCTTCGATCTTGACTGGCTTATGCTGCGCTCGTTGTGCCCTGATGCTGTCCAGATAGTGTTCAGCAACTAATGCTCTGCTAACCAGCTCTTCGTCAATCTGGGGCTGGTGAGTTCCACTACTCACATTAAGTGCTATCACTGGCCTCAACATCCTGAGCATCAGTCTGACTCATTCCTTCTCCATGCTTACTAGCTCTGGGCAAAGACGAGCTAGCCTATTGAATTTCTTTACTGCTTCTTCCACTGACAGGTCACCTTGTCTGAATTCTATGAACTCCTCATAATGCTTATTGGTGATCCGCTGGCGGAAGAATTCTTCATAAAACTCTGCTTCAAAGTTAGCCCAGCTCATCTGATTGACTGCTCTCTTGCTTTTAACTCTCTCCCACCACATACGAGCATCTCCAGATAGGCAGAAAGAGGCACACTTGACCTTCTCGACTTCTTGCCAGTCAAGAAGCTCCATGGTGCTCTCCAGTGTCTTGAACCAAGCCTGAGCATCCCAGGGCTCAGTCGTGCCTGAGAAACTCTCTGGCTTCAGTTTCAGCCACTGTATCAGGTATGCTTCTTGTCTTCTAGGTACTGTGGGGACTTCCAGGGTGGCTGATGGAACCTCAGTCACCACTGGAGTCTCCACATTGATTGTTGGAGGAGTGGGAGGGATTGGCTGTTGATTCTCCATCAGATTGACGATCACTTGTTGCTGCTCTGCTACTTGTCTCTGGAGTTGAGCAACATCTTCAGAAAGATTTGGTTTAGTTGCTCTGGGCTCCTCATTCACCTGTGCTCGGTCCTCAGTACGAGCGGTACGGGGTCTTCTTGACATCTAGTTATGCAGAGAAAAAGAAAGACTTGATATATTCTCTATCATTTCTAAACAAACTTAGGTATATAGATAAAAGAGAAACAAAACTTCTATCTTACTAAAGAGCATATAAGTAAATACTCTATACTACAAACAATAAAGAAAGCATAAAAGATAAACTTAAATACTTTCTTACTTGAAGACGGCAAGGCTGGTGCTGATGTGTGATTCTGGAGAATGGGGACTGCTCTGATACCAACTGTAACGACTGTTGGTGCAGGAAGCATCCGACGATCGAACCTAAGTTTTGATAATGGCAAAGGGATTCAAAGTTAAGATTCTCTGTTATCTAACATGTTGAATGAGTGTTTCAGGAAAGTCCTAACTGCGGTTAGGCAGGTGAAAATCCTAGGGGGTGGTAACCCTAGGTCCTAGGGGGTGGTAACCCTAGGTCCTAGGGGGTGGTAACCCTAGGTGGAAGAAAGTCCTAACTGCGGTTAGGTAAGGGAAAATCCTAAGGGGGGGTAACCTTAGGTCCTAGGGGGTGGTAACCCTAGGTGAAGGAAAATCCTAAGGGGGGGTAACCTTAGGTCCTAGGGGGTGGTAACCCTAGGTGGAGGAAAACCCTAAGGGGCGGCAACCTTAGGTCCTAGGGGGCGGTAACCCTAGGTGGAGAAAAACCCTAGGGGGCGGTAACCCTAGGTCCTAGGGGGTGGTAACCCTAGGCGGAAAGTTCAGTCGGTCTGGAGGGCCAGACTGGCAACAGGTAAATCTCCTGAGTGGAGTAGGTGAGGACGCGTTCCCCGCAGAGGGAACAGTAAGCGTCGGGTCGACCTAGGGTTTCCGGTTGGAAACCCGAAGTCAGACTCGGACAGTTCGGAGACTGTCGAACTTTCATTCATATTTATGATATTATATGTGCTAACTTTGTCTTGCAGGATATGTGTGTATTTTGTGGACTAACACATTGTGCAGGGACAAAAGAGCAACATTAGCCTCGGATGAACAGTGTCCGAGGCGCCTCCATGGAGCTTGGAGGCGCCTCGGGTACAAAGGAAGAGCTGGCTGCGAAACAGTGTTCAAGGCGCCTTGAGTGGTGATGGAGGCGCCTTGGACCTGTTGAAGGCGCCTTGAGTGGTGATGGAGGCGCCTTCAACTGTGATAAGCGCAGAATGGTCAGCGCTTATCTGCACGATGGAATCGGAGCGGTGGAGGCGCCTTGGATGGCTTTCAAGGCGCCTTGGATGCCCTTTATAAGGGGACTTCGAGCAGCTTCTTGTATGAACAACTTCCAAGCTTCCATTCTGCTGTGTTCTACTCAAGTGCTGCTTCCGAAGTGCTGTTGCAACATTCCGACGACCCGAAGCTCAGATTCCCTTTCTACTACTGTTGTCGGTATAATTTTAATTGCAGTTACATTGTTGTAATTAATCTGTAATATTCATACGAAATTATAGTTGTTGCCCACGGAAAGCGATCAAGGATCGCGGGCCTTCGAGTAGGAGTCGACCTAGGCTCCGAACGAAGTAAACCACTGTGTTCTTGTGTTTGTTTCCTTTATTCCGCTGCTTTAATTACTCTACGAACGTTTTACGATTCCGATAATCGAACGAAATAGCCGCGAGCGCTATTCACCCCCCCCTCTAGCGCGTCTCGATCCAACAATTGGTATCAGAGCGGGGTCGCTTCGAATAGGTGAAACCACCATTCAAGCATTTCTTTTGTGGCTTTTTCGTCTATTTAGGCTAAAAATAAAACCTTACGCCTTTCGTTTTTTTTCCCTCCAAAATTATTTTTAAAAAATTCATTTTCATCTCTTCACGGTTTATTAGTATTGAAAAAATATTGAATTTGACAAAATTTGAAATAATATTTTTTAATAATATTTTAATATTCATTTTTCCCAAAATTCGTGAATTTCTATTTCTATCCTCATACCGCACTACTAATCCAGGATTAAGTCCTGGGACAAGTTTTTTGTTCATTTTTGTGCTAGGTTTTTAAATGGCCTATAAAGATGGAGACAATACCGCAAGCCTACCACTCTTGTCCAGCGAAAATTTTAGTTACTGGAAAGACCAGATGGAGCACCAACTAAAAATACAGGAGGAGATATGGACCATAGTCCAGATCGGACTCATTTCCCCCATCGAAGACGGAGTACCCATCACCTGTGACAAGTGGGATGCACAAATGATAAGAAATTTCGAGACAAATGCAAAAGCAACCTGTATTCTACTATGCGGGCTGACAAATTCAGACCTTGATCGAGTTGGAAGGTTCAACACTGCTAAGGAGCTTTGGGAGAAACTGCTTAAGCTTCATGAGACTCCTTCAGAAGTTGAACAAGACTGCGAACTCGAAAACGAATCTCCAAAGTCAACCTCCGAACCAGACTCAGAAGAAACAGACCAGACCAATTTCATAACATTAATGGCCAGAGAGGAAATTGCTGAATCTGAATCTAAACTCGAGGTGGCAACAGTCAAGGGGGAGTATCTTGTCATGAATCTGAGAGGTAAGATTGTAAATTCAAAATGCAAATGTCACATAATTTGTTTTAAGTGTAGGGAGAGAGGGCACTATAGAAACGAGTGTCCTACTCATAAGACTCGGCCGGTACAATCGAAGGAGAAGGAGAAAACGATCAAAAGAGGGAAGGAACAAATTAAATGCTCTAAATGCAAACAAATGGATCACAGCAAAAGACACAATAATCCAGAGGGAGAAATCAAGGTAAATAAATTTACATTGTATGAAAATCCAGTTTTTACAACACATGATTGCAGTAGTTCAACTAATCCTGCTTGTTCTAGTATAAATTTTTCTTCAAAATTAGATACGCATGCTAATAATACCATGATTAAATTTGATTCATATCTAAACAAGAATAACTCAAAATTATTAAGTAAAAATAAGAAATTAACTTTAAGAAAATTAGGAATACAAAATAATATTTTAAAAGATAAAATTGATAAATTAGAGAAGATTGTTAATAATTTAGTCAAATCTCGAAATCTAGACTTGGGTTATAAGTCTAAAGTAAAACTTAAACACTACATACCAAGCAATAATCAAGTACCTTTTATTTACTAAACATAATCTAAATATAACCTAAATCTAATTCATGAATAAATAAATAATTATCTTATCAAATAAAAATTAGAAGGAGGATCCAGAATAGCTGGCACCCCCAACTTAACTACCTGACTTGGTAACCCAACTTAATCTACCCGAAATGGGTAAACAAGAGTAGACTATCCGGCAGGGTAATTAAGGTTAGATAAAATGGGCTAAGTTTAACTTGACCCACGGTACTGGTGAAGTTTTTGGATGATAGTACGTTAGGGAAGCTTGGGCATCGCATGTCTAGAAAGATATGGCTTCGACCTGGTGCATTTGGCCAAGTGCAACTAACCGAAGCTACCCTTAAATGGATCCTAACTAGTTAGACCAAGGTTTAGTATTAAGTTCAATGGGTAGGACTATTTGGAAAACCTCGAAGGCATGGTTACTTTAATGAGTTCCTTGTGACTCACCATAGCCCAGAAGTTTATCCAAAGAATGCCTACTTGTTGAACCCAAAGTTAAATCCGAATCTAACACAAAAGTTAAACCAAACCCTTTAATTGAACCATAATTCATCTCACAAAAATTATAGGATTCCCTGATTGAAAATTTAGATCGGGTGAGATGACTAAGGAATAGAAATTCATAATTAAAATTAATTCTAATTCAAAATTAAATTCATAATTATAATTAACTCAAATTCAAATTAAATTCATAATTAATATTATTTATTTAAAAAAAAAACTTAATTATTTTAAAAATTCTTTCAAAATTATTTTAAAAATCTTTTAAAACTTCATTTCAAAATTATTTGAAAAATCTTTCAAAATCATTTTAAAAATTCTTTCAAAATTATTTTAAAAATCTTTTAAAACTTCATTTCAAAATTATTTGAAAAATCTTTCAAAATCATTTTAAAAATCTTTCAAAATCATTTTAAAAATTCTTTCAAAATCATTTTAAAAATCTTTTAAAACTTTATTTCAAAATTATTTGAAAAATCTTTCAAAATCATTTTAAAAATCTTTCAAAATCATTTTAAAAATTCTTTCAAAATCATTTTAAAAATCTTTTAAAACTTCATTTCAAAATTATTTGAAAAATCTTTTAAAATCATTTTCAAAATCTTTTCAAAATTATTTTAAAAATCTTTTAAAACTTCATTTTAAAATTATTTGAAAAATCTTTCAAAATCTTTTCAAAATTATTTTCAAAAATCATTTAAAAAATTATTTCAAAAATACTTTTAAAAATCATTTCAAAAATCCTTTGAAAATTCATTTCAAAATTCTTTTAAAAAACCCTTTTCAAAATTATTTCAAAAATCATTTTAAAAATTATTTCAAAAATACTTTTAAAAATCATTTCAAAAATCCTTTTAAAATTCATTTCAAAATTCTTTTTTAAAAAAAACCCTTTTCAAAATTATTTCAAAAATCATTTTAAAAATTATTTCAAAAATACTTGAAAAACTAGTTTCAAAATTCTTTGAAAAATATTTGAAAAACTAGTTTCAAAATCCTTTGAAAAATATTTGAAAATCAATTTCAAAATCCTTTGAAAAATCTTTGAAAAACTTTATTTCAAAATCCTTTGAAAAATCTTTGAAAAACTTATTTCAAAATCCTTTGAAAAACTAGTTTCAAAATCCTTTGAAAAATGTTTGAAAAACTTATTTCAAAATCCTTTGAAAAATGTTTGAAAAACTTATTTCAAAATCCTTTGAAAAATCTTTGAAAATCAATTTCAAAAACCTTTGAAAAATCATTGAAAAACTAAATCCTTTGAAAAATACTTGAAAAAACTAACTTGAAAATCTTGCTCCTCTAAATTTACTAGACTTACAAGAATATGGAATTAGCCCTGAAGGAAATGGAGATTTGAAGTTTGAGCATGCTCATACTTTAGGGCTCTGATACCTCAACAAAACAATCTGGATAACTTAAAATCTATTAAACATCATGCTTGGACTTAAAGACCAACTAAAATAAATAACCTAAATTAAACATTTAGCTACTCCCTCTTCATCCTAAAAATTAACAAGATCTTAGTCCTATTTTTCAAACTTAAGCCTTTAAGCTAAGTACCCTTTTAAACTGAACCTACATTCTCAAAATTCATTGTTTGCAAAAGGCTTAGCTAAAGTGACTCATATAGCAACCTTCAAACTTTCTCAAACTTAGCCACCTTATAAATTTTAACTCTAAATGCTAAAATACTTTTCTAAGTTAAAAGTATTAAAAAGCATTTAACTCATGGCTTTCAAAAGATTTTTGCTAAGTAAATTGAGACATTAAATTTCTTTACAAACAACTTGGCTCCAAAATTTAAATCTAGCTAAGTTTTTCTAACTTTAGTTAGGTATGTCTTTCTAAAAACAACTAAGTCTCAAAAGTGGCTAAAGACATCATTCGAAATAATCCATATATTAGCCTTTTAAACTTAGGTGAAAAATATTCCGTTTAACTAAGTTTCACAAGCCTTCTTCTTCCTTCTCTCAAAAAAAAAAAAAAAAAGATTGTTTTTGCTTTCAACTGATTTTTGATATATGGCAAAGGGGGAGAGTAGAAGAAAATTCAAAGAATTAAAGAAAATTGAAAGAAATTCAGAATTAAAGAAAATTGAAAGAAATTCAGAATTAAAAGGGGAGTCTTTACATTAAGGGGGAGCTCTGCACTTAACTATCATTATGCTTGTATTTTCATGTTATCTTTTAATGGCATTATTTTCTTAACTTTGAATTTTTGTTGCCATAATAAAAAAGGGGGAGATTGTTGGTGCAGGAAGCATCCGACGATCGAACCTAAGTTTTGATAATGGCAAAGGGATTCAAAGTTAAGATTCTCTGTTATCTAACATGTTGAATGAGTGTTTCAGGAAAGTCCTAACTGCGGTTAGGCAGGTGAAAATCCTAGGGGGTGGTAACCCTAGGTCCTAGGGGGTGGTAACCCTAGGTGGAAGAAAGTCCTAACTGCGGTTAGGTAAGGGAAAATCCTAAGGGGGGGTAACCTTAGGTCCTAGGGGGTGGTAACCCTAGGTGAAGGAAAATCCTAAGGGGGGGTAACCTTAGGTCCTAGGGGGCGGTAACCCTAGGTGGAGGAAAACCCTAAGGGGCGGCAACCTTAGGTCCTAGGGGGCGGTAACCCTAGGTGGAGAAAAACCCTAGGGGGCGGTAACCCTAGGTCCTAGGGGGTGGTAACCCTAGGCGGAAAGTCCAGTCGGTCTGGAGGGCCAGACTGGCAACAGGTAAATCTCCTGAGTGGAGTAGGTGAGGACGCGTTCCCCGCAGAGGGAACAGTAGGCGTCGGGTCGACCTAGGGTTTCCGGTTGGAAACCCGAAGTCAGACTCGGACAGTTCGGAGACTGTCGAACTTTCATTCATATTTATGATATTATATGTGCTAACTTTGTCTTGCAGGATATGTGTGTATTTTGTGGACTAACACATTGTGCAGGGACAAAAGAGCAACATTAGCCTCGGATGAACAGTGTCCGAGGCGCCTCCATGGAGCTTGGAGGCGCCTCGGGTACAAAGGAAGAGCTGGCTGCGAAACAGTGTTCAAGGCGCCTTGAGTGGTGATGGAGGCGCCTTGGACCTGTTGAAGGCGCCTTGAGTGGTGATGGAGGCGCCTTCAACTGTGATAAGCGCAGAATGGTCAGCGCTTATCTGCACGATGGAATCGGAGCGGTGGAGGCGCCTTGGATGGCTTTCAAGGCGCCTTGGATGCCCTTTATAAGGGGACTTCGAGCAGCTTCTTTAATAACAACTTCCAAGCTTCCATTCTGCTGTGTTCTGCTCAAGTGCTGCTTCCGAAGTGCTGTTGCAACATTCCGACGACCCGAAGCTCAGATTCCCTTTCTACTACTGTTGTCGGTATAATTTTAATTGCAGTTACATTTTTGTAATTAATCTGTAATATTCATACGAAATTATAGTTGTTGTCCACGGAAAGCGATCAAGGATCGCGGGCCTTCGAGTAGGAGTCGACCTAGGCTCCGAACGAAGTAAACCACTGTGTTCTTGTGTTTGTTTCCTTTATTCCGCTGCTTTAATTACTCTACGAACGTTTTACGATTCCGATAATCGAACGAAATAGCCGCGAGCGCTATTCACCCCCCCTCTAGCGCGTCTCGATCCAACAACGACCACCCTTCTTACTATACTATACTACTCTCTAAGGATGCCCGTTACTTAACTACTAACTCTACTTAACCGGTATGATCGAAATCACGAGGTGTCCTTACCAAAAAATTTCGGCAGAGTCTCCCCTGTACCGGCGACCAAATTCATCAATACATGCAAATAATAAACCATCAGCCACATGCGGCTGGTATATATACTTCACAACTACGCAGTAATAAGACACAACAACTTTAAAAAAAACTATTCTAGCAATAGTAAATGAATAAAGCTCCAACAGTGGAAACAACCAAACTAACAATGCGGAATAGACTCAATTAGCAACATCAGAAAAATAAGAAACAACTCTTTAACAATCTCAATTGACATAAAGCATAAAGTAAAACTCAATTCCCTAGATCTCTCCCACAGTCCTGGCATCACACACCATCCACACCACTTTGTCGCCTTCCTTGCTAAATCTTTTCCTTTCCTTTATCTACAGTAAGAGGAAATGCAATCTATAAGCAAAATTTGCTTAGTAAGCGCTATCTAACTCATAAAAACACGGATATGCATATATACAGAAAAACTAGAACAGTATGCTCTAAAAGAAAATAAAGCATAAACATAGCTGCTCATGTCAAATTAATAGTAAAGAAAAGCTAAGGAATCTACTCATATAATTCTAATAGCTAATCATGCTATACAAGGATAAAACTACATGCTGGAAGATAAAGCTAATCATGCTAAATAACTAATCAGGAAGCAAATAAAACTAATACTGCATGCTTCGAATTAAAAGAAGCCAAACTTTCTGACTCTAAGCATAAATGGAGCTTGTTTCATTTGTTTCAAAACTTATACTTTATTACTTTAAAATAATAATCAACTTCTCTTGGGACCCAGGCTTAGTACCAATACGCGCTCCCTAATAGGGACTGTGGTAGCTAGTCATCAGTCCTACGAGGGTAAAGACATTGATCTTACCAGGGCCAAGACCTTGGAATTGGTCACCTGGATTTGTTTAACGACAACCTTGGAAGTCGGGTACTAGCCTTTCTTTAAAATAAAATACTTATTATCTTTTATGTTCTTATAATAAAATGCCTTAGCATTTCTTTGAGCACTTGGTGTGCTGCTGATCCTAATTCTTAAACTTAGGGATCCTATTAAGACCTTGGTCTCTCTTTCTTATAACTACTTATAAACCTCTAAAGAATTTATTAAAACTCTTATTTTTTTTCCACCTACAGGCAGATCCTAGAGTTTTTATAGAGCAACAGGATTCTTTAAGCATATATCAACAGAATAAATCAAAGGAAAGCAAATCTAACTTCTTTAAGCATGCTACAACATATATAAATCAAGGAAAACTGGATTTGACTACTTAATAGTCAAATGGCAGTTATAGTTTGTAGCTGAAAGTTTCTTGGAGCACTACATTTTAGTTTCAAGTTAACTTCCTGTGTGTTGTAAGAACTTTGAACTGGTGATGTGGCCTCTACCTATAGTTATTTGAGTTTCCGACCATATATATAGAGATAATTATATAAGTTTGTCTCCATGATCTGACACATATTCTTTTAGTAGTAATCAGTAGTTATCTCATGGAACTCAAGTTAATTATCATGCACTAGTAGCACATACTTAGGTTTATCATGCACCAATAGCACATACTTAGGTTGCCTGCCTGCATAGTCTCTTGTAACTTCGAACCTGTGTAGATTATGTCGTGGAACTCTAAAGCCTATAGACTTGGCAAATACAGATGGTTCATTATAGGTTAGAGATCAATAATTTTGTATTAAGCTTTTGTTAAGTCTAACAGAAGGAAATCTACAATTTTTTTTACTTTTTAAAGTACACGGCAGCAAACCCTAACCATCAATCTTCACAGATTAATTCGAAAATAAGAATAAGCAAAGTCCAAAATCTAATCCAATCAAAAACCCCTTCCATCTTCCTTAACAACTCACGGCAGCAAGCCCTAAGCCAAGAATCTTCACGGCAAAACTCGAAAAAACCAAGGAAAAATGCAATCTGAAACCACTCCTACCGCAGGTGAGAAGCTACTTACAACGGTTTGCTTGGACTTACAATCGAGAGAGAGATCTAGGGTTTTGGAGAGATGAAGATCTCGGCGGCTTCTTTGTGTTTCCGAGCTCCTCTCGTCGAGGTGGTCACACACGATTGAAGACCGGCCGGAAAACGGTGCTCGTCGGCCGCCGGAGACGTGCCCTAGGTCGTCTTCGTTTCCGCCCGAGAGAGAGTCGCGCCGCGCATGCGTGAGAGGAGAAGAGGGTTTCAGGCAAGGAGAGGAAAAGAAATAACTTAACCCTCTTAAACCTAAGTATTTCGGTTTTAATTATAACTTAAATACTATTTGGTTCAGGTTTTACTAAGAAACCCGCGGCTAGTCTGTTGGTTAAACGAACCTCTACTTAACCTGAGGTCCACGGTTTGAATCTCGGCTTGGACGTTTTTTGTCAAAACTTCTTTCGTTTAGTAAAAATACCAAACGACCTTCTAAAATTGCATAAAAATACTCTAAAAATTCCTAAAAATCTCTAGAATATTTTAAAAGCATTCCCAAATATTTTTAAGGACATTTAGATCTCGATATATGGAAATTTGGGTCATTACAACGAGAACCTATTGGGTCACACACAAAGAACAAGTAGATTTGGAGATATATTCATATGATGAATAATTAGATTAAGTCTAATCCGAATTGGACTCATTGAGTTAGACTTAATTGAATCTAATTATTGGATTAAGTCCAATTCAAACTAAACTAGAGGAAGTCAATTCAAATTAATGAAATAGTGATTCATTGAATTTGAATTGTATGAGGATTAATTGAGTAAGACTCAATTGAATTAGACTTGAGTTAGATACAAGTGGATTAGACTTGAGTTAGTCTCAAGTGAGATTTAATGGAGGCATTCATTGAATTTTGAATTCAATGAATCATTTCATTCAATTCAATTTTCGAAATTAATTTGAAAATGAGGAGTTTTGAAAATGATGAGTTTTCAAATGTGGTCCTTAATGGAGAGTGAATGAGCATTAAGGCTCATTAATGGAATTAATGATCATTGAGTATTTTCATTGGATGAAAATACTTAAGCCATTTTTCTTCTCATTTTTCGTAACTTCTTCATCATCTCCTACCTCTCTTCTCCTCTTGGTTGAATCCTCTTTCTATGGTTGCTAGCACAACCTTAGGTGGTAGGCATCTCCACTTAGTGAGTTTATGAGACAAATGAACCCTTGTTTGTGTGGATACCGTAGAGGCACGAACGTGAAATCGTGCTGTGATACGAGCTGTCGGGAGTCCGTGAGCACGCTACAAAGGTATAATACTATCATGTTAGAAAGCTTAGTATATGTAGTAATTTCTTTTTCCCTTTGCATGGATCTTATGGAGGAACTAGTATTTTCCACTGCGCGTTTGCGTGTTTAGCGCATCTAGTTCCTTACAACGAGAACCACATTGGGATCCCATTACAACCTTCTAAATCTGTCCACAATACCACAACCACTTGAGGAATCAAGAACAACTTCGAATCTATGCCCAATTTACCAAATCTGTTCTGAAATTCGAAAACACCATGGAGAAGCAAGAACCCCCTTGGAAACACATTAAAACCTACGGAATCTAGCCTAGAAGACCTTAGCAACTCAAAAAAGTAAGAACAACATCGATGAATCCCAATCTTCCAAATTTGTCCAACATTCAATACCATCTTGAAGGGGCAGTGCAAGAAACAAAATCATATTACAAAACTCTCAAATCTATTCCAGAGAATCGAAACCAACCTGAAGAAGCAGCGTAACAATGAAAATCAATCATAATCTCTCAATTCAGTTACAAAAAAAACCTATAAAGAACAAGGGCATCATCGGAGTCACCCACGAACAACTCTTCTCCCCGAACACCACAAAAAGAAGCACTTCGACCCCTCCAACCTGCCCCTCACCCTCTCTCATAGAACCCATACCAACAGTAGGTTATACTTGCCTTCCTTGTGATTTAGAGTGTTGGTGCAATTTTTCCAGGATTAAGGTTGACTAGGTTGACTAAACTTGAATTGGTTCAAGCTTGATTCTTGATATTTGAGTTTTAATGTTTGATCATGTATGGAGATTACAGGTACAATTATCCATTTGGGGAGATTATTGATGTAATTCCCCTCTGGTCAAAGTTTAACAAGTTTGATGTGAAGAAGAGTCAAATAGGTTAAAGTTAACTAGATATTTGACTGGGAAGTTCTAACTGGAGGTTAGGCGAGAACATGTCCAACGGGCAGGTTGACAGAAGATGAAAATCCAAGTGGGTCTGTCTTGGCTTGAAACTTGGTGTGGAAAGTCCCGATCAATAAAGCCGAGCAATGAGAAAGTCTTGATGAGTGAAGCTAGACAATTTAGAAAAATCCTAGTGAGTGAAGCTAAGTGATAAAAAGTTCTAGTGAGTGAAGTCAAATAGTTGGAAAATCCTAGTGAGTGAAGTCAAGTGAAAAGCCCTAGTGAGTGAAGCTAAGTAGGTGGAAAATCCTGATGAGTGAATCCAAGTGAAAAGCCCTAGTAAGTGAAGCTAGGCAGGTGGAAATTCTTGGTGAGTGAAGGCAGGTGAAAATCCTTAGTGAGTGAAGCTAGGCAGAAGGGAAGTCCTGATAAGTAAAGTCAGGTAGTGGAGATCCAGGTGGATCAAGCCTGACTAGACACCTGGTGTTTGGAAGTTCAAGTGGGTTACAGAGAAATAGACACTTGGCACAAGACGGTGAGTCTAAGTGGGGCAAGGTTGACCAGACACTTGGCACAAAGAGAGAAGTCCAAGTGGGTCAAAAGATTGACCGGACACTTGGTATAAAGTCCCAGCAAGTCAAGGTTGACTAGATGCTAGGTAATGTAGAGTTCCAACAGGTCTTAGTTGACCGAATGTTGAAAGTAGAACCCTAAACCTGTGTTTGACAAAATAGGGCTAGACAATCAATCAGTTGATTGATTGGCCCAAGCTCAATCGATTGGTCGATCAATTGGGAGGCTATCTCAAAAATACATAGAGGCCTTCCCAATCGATCAACCAAATGATTGGGACACTCTAATTGATCATTTGATCGATTAGGGAAGATTTTCTTGCAAAGGTGCAAGGCAACCAAAATTGATTGGTCAATCGATTCCGGAGAAATCTACGAGAGCAAAGAGGTGCTCTAAATCGACTAGTCGATCGATCAAAGCCTCCCAAATTGATTGGTTAATCGATTGGGATATGACTATTGAGCAGGTTGTAAGGTTTGGACGGCTAGGATCGACTAGATCTGATGTGGCAATCTATTGGGAGCTGACCCAATCGATTGAAAGCCCTAAAAGCACAAATATAAAGGTGACGATGAGTTTAAACAAAGCCAACTCTTCACTCCATCTTCTCTGCCAGTTCTTGAAAGATTTGGGAGACAAAGTGCTATTGCATTTTCCATCTTTAAGAGACACTCAAAGTAAGAAAAGCTAGTGGGATTCAAGGTTCAAAGTGTTAGTCGTGTTTTGATTTGTATTTATATTTGATTTCTTGTTTTGAGTTGTATTTTTTTGTTCTTGAGTTGTATGAGGTTTCTCCACCTCTAGATTGTTCCGAGAAGGAGTTGTTTTGATAGTGGAGAGTGTGCTCAGTATGGATCTATGGATTAATTACCTCTTCTTAAGGTGTATACTAAGTAAATCCTAGTGTAAGCATTGGGGAGTTTGTCGCTTCAAGTTTATCTATTGCAATATCATCATCAAAGTGAAGTGAGTGAGCTATTCACCCCCCCCCCCTAGCTCTAGAGTGTCCCAATATGAAGGAGCAATCCCAGCTTTAGAATGGATCGAGCCTTTAACTCCACCAGCCCCTGTCAAGAGCTCTTGTCCATAGGTGATGGTGTCGTCGATGATGCTCTCGTCCCAGCGAGGAGTCACACTGGCATGGAAGAGAGGAAGAAAGGGTGATGACAATGAGTAGGAAGTGGAAGAAGAGATCGGGTGAGGGAGAGGGTTGTGCAAGAAATCAGGGAGAGGAAATGATAAGAGAAATTTAGGTTTTATACTAATTCAACTTAGGTTAAATAATTAAACCCTAAGTTAACTCCTCAATCAACACCTACTTAAATGGTTAATCCAAACAGGCTTTTCTTAAGTCTAATAGATCTATCCCCTCAAAACATGTCATTTAAACTCATAATAAATCTAGAAATTTTTAAAAATTCTCAAAAAAATTTATTAGTTAATTCATTAATTAACGTCTATTATTTTATCTTAACCGGGTTCATGAGACCTTACCATTTTAATGATGATTACTCACAAAAGGTCTAGGTATACTTTATATGTCACAAGTCAGAAACTTTTGCAACATTTAAACTATAGAAAACTGAAGTGAAGAATCAGACTGGAAGGAAGATCAAATTTCTTAGGTTAGACAATGAGATTGAGTATACAGATTCAAAGTTTTAGAAATTTTGTGAGTAGCATCGGATAATGAGGCATTTCTTGATTCGTAGGACACCTCAGTAGAATAAGGTGGCAGAAAGGTAAAACAAAGCAATCATTAAGAAGGTAAGATATCTTAGGCTGAATGCAGGGCTAGCAAAGAATTTTTGGACGGAAGTGGTTAACATGATATATTATCTCATTAATAGATCACCAAGGGCATTACTATAAGGCAATGTATCAGAGGAAGTATTGGCAGGAAATCTAGTAGATTACTTTCAGCTTTGAGATTTTAGATGTCCAACCTATATGCACATATTTAGTGAGGAAAGATCAAAGATGAATACGAAGTTAAAGCAGTGCATTTTTTCTAGGGTATCAGAAAGGAGTTAAAGGCTTCAAGCTTTAGGATCTAAGGAAAACAAGATGGTGATCAATAGAGATATGGTGTTTAATGAGAAAGTTCTGCTACAACATCCTTAAAAAGAAGGAAAGGAAACACCATAGAGCAACATAGAGAAAGATATTGTGCAGGTGGAGCTAGAGACTGATGACTTCAATGATTATAGCTTAGAGCACACAAAGCATCGTACTATAGCTGGGGGCAGAATGAGATTAGTTGTAAAGCCACCCACCGGATATGGATTTGAAGACTTGATATCTTATGTGGTGCACAGCTCTGAGAAGGATAAGTGGACGGGTGCTATGGCAGAGAAGATAAAGTCATTATATAATAACCAAACGTGAGATCTAGTGGAACTTCCCAAAGGAAAGAAAGTTATAGGGTGCAAGTGGATATTCAAGAAAAAAATCAATGTCGGAGGGAGAAGAAGTGAAGTTCGAGACTTGATTTGTAGCAAAGGGGTATTCATAAAGAAAGGGAATTGGCTATGAATAAATTTTCTCTTTAGTAATAAGACATACGTCAATTAGAGCAGTGTTGGCTTTGGTGGCACATCACTATTTGTAGCTAGAGAAAATGGATGTGAAGACGGTATTTCTTCATGATAATTTAGAGAAGCAGATTTTTATATCACAACCTGATGGATTTAGTTAGTTCAGGCAAGAGCAGCTGGTTTACAAGTTGAACAAATCACTTTATGGGTTGAAATAATCTCCTAGGCAATGGTACAAGTATTTTAATTCATACATGATTCAAAACGGATATAGAAGATGTGAGTAGTATTGCTGCATATATATGAAATGTCTTAAGATAAATTATTAGTTTTCTTACTGTTATATGTAGATGACATGCTTATTATTGCAAAGAAGATGAAAGAGGTCGACAAATTAAAAAGACTACTGAGTAAGGAATTTGACATAAAAGATTTGGAAGAGACCAAGAAGATTCTTGGGATGGAGATTCACAGGGATGGAGCTGTAGGAAGATTATGGTTGCCTCAACGTAGCTATGTGGAAAAGGTATAGGATAGGTTCAATGTAAAGAATGCAAAATCGGTGAGCACACCCCTAGCGCATCACTTCAAGTTATTTAGTACACAATGTCAAAAGACCGATGATGAGATCCAAGAGATGTCGAAGGTTCCCTATGTCAGTGCAGTTGGCTGTCTGATGTATGTCATGGTTTATATGAGACCTGATTTGAAGCAAGAAATTAGTATGGTATTCAAGTTTCTCTCAAATCCTGATCAACCATATTAAGATACAGTGAAGTAGATTTTTAGATACTTGAGAAATACAATTGATTATGGCATCATATTCAATAGACAACCAGAAGATCCTTCAATTACTAGGTACGTAGATATAGACTATACAAGAGATTTGGATGACAGAAGATCTACTACAGGATACGTGCTCACTGTGGCAGGAGGACCTATCTGTTAGAAGTATTGTTACGTCTCCGCAAGTGCACGGATTCGTCGTCAGTAATAAAGATTATCGATCTCACAAGTACTGGTTATAAGCACTAGCAATGGTTAACTTAAGATTAGCTAAACTACCGATGGTTGTAAGTTATCTAAAGAAAAGAGATTGGGAAGCATAAACGAGAACTATCAAAGAAGAAGTAATTAACTTGGTTTATGAAGAGTTCTAGGAGTTCGATTTCATTGTGGTGGTATTGATGTATCACATTCTATCTTTTACTCATTGTCCATCAACATGCATTCATCGGAAGCTAAAGCAATTATCCTTAAGCACTAAATAGAGAAGATGCCTATGAAATCTTGTTACGGTTAACCCTTGTCACTAGAGCGCCTCAATAGATTACAAGAACGCAACTATAATTGGTGTCATTAAGGATAGAAATAAGGAGCTTGGTTTGGTCTCTTACTTCCTTGCAGAGAAGTTACCTCTCCTTTCGAGGAAATACCCTAGATATCCGTGAACGGGTTACCCCTATCACTGAGGCCCCTCGGGTATACGATCTAAGATACTCTCTCTACGAGGTTAGCAATTTCTATACAATCAATTAATACGCAACAAGCATGCATAATATTTGAAACAAAGCAAGCGAAATCATCCAATGAATAAAGGCATAAATGTGAGTCTTACATCAAAACCAATCCACAACTATTCCCTAATCCTAGAACAAGGAATCTACTCCATAGACGCTTGAGAAAAACCCAAAGACATAATGTAATTAAGCATACAATTTTCAAACAAGAAGAGAGAAAGAGAAAGTATGCTTATCCAATAACGACAAATGATCTTTGGATCTAATCATTTGCTTCTGGAGTTGATGTGGTGATGAAGGATCGCTGGACAGAGGTACTGGACGGCATGGAACGACACCAAGATGATTTATCCTTTGACGGCTCGCTTCCCGACTCTCCCCCTTGAGGAGAAGGGTTAAAACCCTATTTATAGGCTAGGGCACGATGTCGCGGCACGACCGTGCGGATGAGGCATGGTTGTGCGGATGTGGCACGGCCGTGCCTTCTTCTGCCTCTGGCCGTGCTGCATGGTCATGCCAATTGGCACGGTCGTGTGGATCTGGGGCTCAGCTCTTGGGGCACGGTTGTGCAGGATTGCATGACCGTTCCTTGCTTGGCTGCTGGTCGTGGGGGCACAGTTGCGCAAGTTTACACGGCCATGCTTTGATCCTTCTCTGTTTGGTCACACGGTCGTGCAAGAGTTGTACGGTCATGCACTGCCCTTCTTCTATTTGGCCACACGGTCGTGCGAGGTTGCACGGTCGTGTTCTTTGCCTCATTCCGATGCGTCGACAATCATTGTTTTTGCTCCAAAAGTTGTCCCTGTCAACACAAAACCAAACAAAGAGCAGATATCCAAACAAAAGAGTATTTATGACGAGTACATGATAAAAGAGATGATCATGCAAAGAATACATATGTATAAAGCAAGTGAATGTGCGTGAAAATATACATAAATGATCATAATATTTATGCACATCACACCCCCATACTTGAACCTTTGTGTAGACACAACACTACCCAGACTTAAACTTTTCATCATCTCGATGAAATCAATATGGTGGCGGGGGTGGGGGATAAGGGGGTCCCCGATGTATGCCAGAGGGAAATCTAGGCATACTAGGAAGATGGCCAATGTGTTGATGATATTGATAAAGGGAATCTACTTGTTGTCTAGTAATATACATATCATCCATAAAATTCCTCATTCTTTCCTGGTCAATCTCATAGTCCTGAACGACCCCTGACACTTGACTATGGAAATCCCTAGTAAACTGAAAATGACCCTATACCTCCCTAAACTGGTCATCAGATAACTTGAAACGACCCTCCAACAATCATTGTTGGGTATTTTATTTCTCATGAAGGGAGGCTAAGGAAGCACGGAAGTCAAAAAAATCAAATCTAGAAGGTCCCGTACCATAGGCAAAAGAGTGCCTAGGAGGTTTCGGATATTCGGAAGGGTGCAGGAATCTTGATGATGAGGGCTCCTTATGGTACTCAGTTTCTTCTATAATGGAGGGAACAGTTTCAGGGATTAAGTCAGTAATCACCCAGTTCACGGGGTTGTGAACTGAAGTGCGCTCAGGGCAAGGAAGGCGTAATGGAAAACCATTGTTCCTAAGGAAGGTAAACTCATTCTCATCCCGACAAATCATCTTCATTGCAAGATAAGAATTGATGTCGATCTTGTCATTATCATGAATGACCTCTAATCCATCAAGCTCACAACCCAGATTGAATGCTATTTGGGTAATCAATCCATCAAACACTATCATCCCCGAAGATGCCTTAGCTGCCCTCAACAAATTTTGTTATAAATGAAATCCAGAATCAAAATCTACTTTGTTGAACATCGCCCAAAGATAATAAAACTCTACCTTTCTAATTACCCCATCACTCTCTCATCGACCAAAGATCATTTTACTCATCACTCGGTGAAGGTATCTAAAGGTCAGGTTTTGCATGCGAGATGCCTTAGCTCTAGAGGGGTTCGTAAGGTTCCTTTAATCCGGTTATTAACGTCCAAAATTCATTCCATTTAATCTCATCATCAAATCTATGGGCACCACCAGTAGGTAAACCAAAACAATTATTAAAATCACTAAAAGTCCACCGAACTTCTTTATTCATCATCCTAAAAGTTATAACCCATACGTAGTCATCCTCAGATGAAAATTTAACATCAATTGAGCTCAAAAATTTAAGGAATAGGCGAGGGTAAGTCAGTGAGTGAGCATACATAATATCATTCCAGTCTAAAGAACTAATCATCCAATCTACGTCATTCTTAATTCCTAGCATATCCAAAGTAGTGGGATCCATATATCTAGTGCATATAATTTTTCTAGTGACAAGGATATCATATCTAGCTTTATGTTCATGATTTCTAAAAATGATATTAAACTCGTTTTCATTACCTTCGTCGCGTGCCACCCTTTTTCCTTTGCCTTTTGAAGAAGAAGCCTTCCCTTTACCTTTGTCGCCTCCCGGCGTATCTCCTTCATCAGATCCACTGCTTCCTCGACGAAGTCTCTTCAAGATTTGCGACATGATGAGCAAGGCTTTGAGGAATTTATTGTGGAGATGGATCTTGAGGATGGGAGAGGAGGAGAAGGAAGGAAAACAGGGGAGTTGCTTCTCTCTTTCCAGATTTGTGGCTTGATGAAGTGTTAGATCTAGATGTAGATCTAAGTAAAGATGAACTCTAGAGGTAAGGATTAGGGTTTGATAAGGTGTAGCGGGGGAGGAGATGTAACGCCCGCCCTCCCTGCTAACCCTAAGGGACGGGGCTACGATACTCTATGTACATATTACAGCGGAAGACTTAAAATAATTTTCTTAGTTTAATAAAACTTTTGTTTTGTTTTCAAATCCGAACTACACTAATATGGTTTCCATAACATGATAACAAGATAAATAGAAACATAACATCAAGTTACCCATATAGTACTACAATTTACGAAACCAAAGCGTAATTCTTAAAAGTTCTTAAAGCAGGTTCTTATTTGGTTGCCTAGCCACCGCCACACACATCTCCTTGCCTCTCCTGCTGCTCCTTTAGCTCATCCGGCTTTTTCCTTTATCTGTGGTACAAGGAAAGTAAGCTATGAGCACTCATGGCTCAGTAAGTTCCTTTCCTACTCACTAAAATCGAAAATCATCACATGATCAAAGAATATCTTAACATAACATGATATCAACTAGTCATGGCATAACATATCATACTCTTTAAGCATATCATGCAACATAACAAAATCATAACTAGTCATGGCATATCATCTCTTAAAGCATAGCATGATACATAACATAATCATATCTAATCATGGCATATCATAGCATCATCATAAGGTAGCATGGCATATCAAGATCTTAAAGCATAGCATGAAACATAACATAATCATATCTAATCATGGCATATCATAAATCATAGCATCATCACAACATGATCATAAGGTATATGCAATACGATTTTGAAAGCATGTATCCGAAAAAACACATGTGTATGTCTCATGATCTTTAAAACCATTTCTTCTTACATATATACTTGAACATATTATCAACTTAAAGGGGATCCCGGCTATGTACCACTTACATATTGCGCGCAACCTATGTAGGTCCAAGGTAGCAAGTCTTGACCCCTACAAGGCAAACATACTAGGCCCGAGTCTTACTCCATCGACCTAGGGGCACTTAGGAGCCCATCCCTAACGAGGCCCGAGTCTTATTCCATCGACCCCGGGGCGCTTATGGAGCCCACCCTTGATACAAGCCATATAAAGTAAAGTACATGTCATACTTATACATATCACACATCATAAGGGCATGCATCACTTAGGCACACATCATATCATAAAAGTATGCATCACTTAGGCATACATCATATCATAAAAGTATGCATCACTTAGGCATACATCATATCATAAAGGTATGCATCACTTAGGCATACATTATGTCATAAAAGCATGCATATTTTCACCACATAGCATATCATAAAAGCATGCATATTTCTATCCACATAGCATATCATAAAAGCATGCATATTTCTAGCACATATCATATCATGGAAAGTATGAATCACAAGCATACATGTTTAAGCATAAGGGTGTATCATGTGATTATACTATCATAAGAAACATGGTAACATAGTTAACTTGGGTTCTAAGCTTCCTAATCCCTTGGGTTCTTATCATGGCCGAACCCCTTAGATCTCAATTTAGGTAAAAATAACCTCCAAGCATGTGGAACCTAAATTATCATCACATCAATTTCATAGGAAGCATTATAAGCATGATTAACTTGGTTTCTAAGTTCTCCAAGTCCCTAAACTTCATGTGGCCGAACCTTATCAGGTGTGAAACAAGGTCCCAAATGTCATGAAAGCATGGAAACCTTAAACCATATTTATAGCATTTTTCTTCCAAGTAACATAGTAATCATATTTGAGCTAATTCCTAAGTTCTTCAAGCCCTTAACATATGTCATGGCCAAAATTTCACAAGTATTTATTAGAGCTAAAAACAAGCATACAAGCATGTGAACTTGAACTAACATCTTGTATAAATTCATAATAAGGTATCATACAAAGGGTATGGCCGAAACTTACCCTAGCCTCATTTTAGGTCATTAAGCAACATATAGCATGAGAACTTTGGCCTTCTACTTATCATATTTCATGTAGAGTGACATGAGCATATTTAATTTTCATTCTAGGGTTTCTAAGGCATCTATCCCTTCATGGCCGAGACCTACAATGGTCCATTTAGGTCATGGAAAAATTATACAAGCATGTGACACAATCAACACATTATCATATTTCCATAAGAAGCATTTTTAACACAATTGGTTTCAATTCTAAGGCCTCTAGGTCATTTAAACCTTACTTGGCCGAGACCCATCAATGGATAACTTTGCTTCAAATAGCCTAAAAGCATAGGAAGTCATACAAGTTTCATAGCATGTATAAAGACAAGCATAATAAACATACATGTGCATTGTGTCTTAGGCTTCCTAGGTTTCTTTCCTTTTTCTTTTATTTTTCCTCATGGCCAAAACTTACCATTCTCTAAACTAGGTTTTAAGTGGCCTAAACCATGGAAAACCTAAGTAAGTTTCATGGCAAAAATTACTAAGAACATCATATACGAATTTGGTTCATAAACAAGCTAGGACCCTTGTGACCTTACAAGTCATATATCATGTAACTAAATTCTCTATACCCTAATTAAGCACGAGAGCATTAAACCACTTTCATATCTTAATATCACAGAGGTCTTGAGCATGTTAAAATTTTGTTTAAGCTTTCCTAAGCTATCCATCTTAACATGGCCGAAAATCTTAATGAAGAGTTCATGAATTTCTAGCAATATTCAACATGCAATTCTTTAAGAGAACTCTATATTCTATCATATAAACATGGTTACTTAAATTTAAAGGTCTTCCTAACCCTAATCTCTTTTCTTGGCCGAAATATATGAGGGTATTTCCTTTGGTTCCAAGTAACTTTCAAACAAGAAACCCAATAAAAGATCCTTAGTAATTCATGGAGGGAATCTTGTACTAGTTTGGTTAAACAATGATTTCCCTAACCTCTTTAAAATATTTTTGGCCGAAATTCTAGGGTTAGGTACTCCTCTGACCAAGCATCATATAGGTATAAAAACATGAAGGAAAATCTTTCTACATAGCATAGAAAAATATTATGAAATGAGGACTTGTTTAAACCTTCCTAGATTTGAAAACTCTTCTTTGGCCGAATTTTTCTTAAATTCTATTCTAGGTTTCTAATCCTCATAAAATCCGAAAATCACATAAAAAGCCTTGTACCACAGGTGAGAGGAAGCTTACATCCTTTTCGCTTGTGGATCTAAGGTATGGTGATGGAAGAAGTAGCCTCTTCTTCTAGTTCCCTTTCCTTGATTCCCTTGCTAAGTCCTCCTTGTATCTTAGGCTTTCTTAGGAGAAAACCTTGGCTTGGGGCCGAAGATAGAGGAGAGGGGACTGAGGTTCTCGGTGAGGGAGAGGGAAGAATGAGAGAAATGAGAGAAAAATTAGAATTCTTCTCTTTACTAGCTCCCTTTTATGTTAAGGAGGAAGAAGTAGCAAAATTAGTTTTTGCTTTCCTTCTCCCTTAGCCCTTTTTCTCTATTTTCTTTTTATTTTTATTTATTTATTTATCCTCATCATTCATGGTGAAATAAGGGGGAATGAATCCCCTTAATTAGCCTCTTTTATTTTCGGCAAGAGAAGAGAGAAAGAGGGAGAGAAGGAAGGAAGGCAAGTTGCCTTTCTCTTGCTCTTTTCTTGTTTTCTTTTGGCTAACTTTTACTCTCACCCTTATCATGAGTTTCCCTCCTTTGCTATCAATATCTTCTCTCTATCTCAATTGGTTTCTACTAATTAATTCTCTAAATTATAATATAAGAGATTCAAGGTTCAATCCTTGACCTCCTCTTCTTTTTATTTCATTTTATTTCTTTTTGCTTCAACCCACTTCCTTTTATTTTTCTAAGGCAAAATCCTACATTCATATGCTTATCTTAAAAGCTTAGTGGGTGTTACAGGAGAAAACTTTTGGGAGAGAAGGAGATGGAAATTAGGGATTTTTAGAGGGGTGGGCGGCGCACAGGACAAGGGCACGATCATGTCTTATAGACACGGCCGGGTAGGTAGGGTTGAACACCCTCCTCTTCTTGATTCTGCATGGCCTTGCCAATTGGCATGGCCCCCTCTCTTCTCCCCTCGGCCAAAGTTACACGGGCGTGCTGGTTGGCATGACCCGTGCCTTCTTCTTCTCTACATTGACCGCACGACCGTGCCAATTGGCACGACCTGTGTCTCTTTCTCCTCTGGCCTCCTTGCACGGTTGTGCCAATTGGCACGGCCCGTGTCTTCTTTCTCTCTGCATAGGCCACACGGTCATGCAAGGTTGCATGCCCAATGCCTTTGTCTCTCTGTCGGCTTCGCACGGCCGTGTGGGGTCACACGGCCGACTCCCTTAAGCGCACGGTGACTCGCCTTTCATCATTTTGGTTCCTCTGACGCCTCCACGCCCATGAAATGCTCATGGCCAGCTCATGGAGGCTATGGACATCCTGAAAATAAATACCCAAAAATAAAGAAATGATAAAAGTACTCAACTTGAACTCACTAGAGAAATAAAACGATAAATGAAATGATGAACTAAAATGAAAAACCCTTGGGTTGCCTCCCAAGAAGCGTTTGTTTTAGGTCTTTAGCTCGACCCCGTTTCAGTTAGTGTGGACTAAACCCATGGAAGCATGACTATCCTCCTAAGGTTAATGCTCCAGTCTACACCTTCAGTTTCGCTCGTGCAGGACAAATGTACTTCTTATTGCTCGCTAAAGGGGACCTCTCTTGGAAACTGCACTCCTCAGCTTTGTGTATGTTCATCTTGATAGAATTTCCTTGAGAAGAGGAGACGCGGTTATAAGAATCAGATAAAACAAATTCAATCCTTTCTTCTCCGATCTCCAAGGGTAACTTGTGACTTTTCACATCAATTAGGGCTCCAGCTATGGCAAGGAATAGTCTTCCAAGGATGATCGGTATCTTGGGATCCTCCTCCATATCCAAGATAATGAAATCTGTGGGGATGATGTATCCGCCTACTTCTACCGGCACGTCTTCCACTAGTCCCATTAGGTATCTATATGAATGATCAGCTAATTGCAATGTTATAGTAGTCAGTTCAATGTTCTGGAATCCTAGCTTCTTACATAATGAGTACGGAAGTAGGCTAACGCTGGCTCCCAAGTCGTAGAAAGCTTTCTGTATGAGTTCAGAACTAATTTTACAAGGTATGGAAAAACTCCCTAGATCCTGAAGTTTCAGTGGAATATTTGCCATAAGTAGAGTGTTATAGGTTTCTGTTAATGTTATGGTCTCGAAGTCACCCTTCTGCCTCTTGTTAGATAAAATACCCTTTAAAAATTTTACGAACTTCGACATTTGGTGCAGTGCATCTATCAGTGGTACTTCTACGCAAATTTCCTTAATCTTCTTCAAGAATTGGTTAAACTCTTCATCCTTTCAGGATGTTAACAGTTTCTGAGGAAAAGGAATTGTCTGACTTTGTGGGGGAATTTAAAAGTTTCCTCAACTTTCTTGGTGATCTCGTCTCTATCCCTATTTTGGATCTGATTGGGCATTAGGGGAGAGGGCTCTTCCTCTGAGTCAAGTCCTTTCTGAGTAGTGATTTGGGGGTCTCCCAAAGTTTGTCCGCTCCTCAGCTCGATGTGGTTGCAGTGTTCTACTAGGTTTATATTGGGCTTTCTTGGAAATGTTCCCTATGCTCTTAAAAAAGATTGGGCTATCTGGGCTATCTGGCTGTCTTACATCTTCTGATGTTTTTCAGAATTTTCTAGTCTTTGAGTCAATTGCTTGATCTCATTCTTCATCTTTTTTTGCTCTGAGAGAGCTTCTTCAAGCATCTTTTCAATTCTGGATAGTTGTGAAAATTGTTGTTATTGATAAGTTTGTTGTCCAGATGGGTAGCTCTGTTGCCCAGGTTGATAGCTTTGTTTTGTTGGTCATTGGTCCTGATTATTCCAGTATGAGAAATTTGGGTGGTTCCTCCATCCAAGGTTATATGTGTTGGAGTGCAGATTGTTTTGCTTTTGGTTGTAACTGACTATTGCATCGCATTGCTCAAGTTGGTTTATCTATGCTTATATTGGCCCTAGGGTGCAAGTATCTTGAGTGTGATCCATACTTCTGCAAGTTTCGCAAACACAAACTATTGTATTGGTCGTGTTGTTCCCCATAGCCTCAAGCTTCTTGGTCAGAGCATCCAGCTTTGTAGACATGAGTGTGACTACATCTACGTCGAATTTTCCTAACTCTTTTATTGGATTTTCTGAGAAAGAACCACCAGATCTTTCGGTTGCCCACTGATGGTGGTTCTATGCCACATTCTCTATGATCTCTTCAGCTTCATCAAGGCTCTTGTTCATTAATGCTCCTCCTGCTGCAGAATCGAGGGATACCTTTGTGTGATAATTGATTCCATTGTAGAATGTATGTAGAACCAACCATTTCTCAAGGCCATGATGGGGGCACTATCTCAGCATACTTTTGAACCTATCCCAGGCTTCAAATAATGATTCTGACTCTATTTGTTTGAAACTTGCGATCAAATTCCTCATGTGGGCAGTTTTGTTTGGCGGGTATAATTTGTCCAGAAATTTCTGCTCACACTGCTCCCAAGATGTTATGCTATTTGCTGGAAGAGAGTTTAGCCACTGCTTGGCTCTGTCATTCAGGGAGAATCCAAAAAGAAGCAACCGTACTGATTCTGGAGGGACCCCGTTCACTTTCATAGTTCCACAAATCTCGTAGAAAAGCTCTAAGAGATGGTTTGGATCATCGTGTGATCCTCCTCCAAATTGATTCTACTGGACTATGTGGATTACTGCAGGATTGATTTCAAAATTGTTGGCTTCGATTAGCGGTCGAGTGATGTTAGACCAAACCCCTTGTGCATAAGGTGCTGCATAATCCTTCAACAGTTTGTCAGCCATTTCTGAAGATTCTTGTGCAGCTTGAAATGCTTTTTGCAAGTTTCTTCTTCTCAAGAAAGTCCTATCAATCTTTGGATCGAATGGTAGAAGTTGTCTTGAAAGATTAGCTCTTCGCATGCAAAAACAAGATATGGAATATAGTAAAGAAAAGACATGAAATAATAATTTTTTTTAGGCATTTTAATAAAAATGCAAAAAATAAAGAAAAAAATAAAATTATTTATCTCTAAAAATACAAAATATTAGAAAAATGAAATATAAAAGAAGAAAATACAGTCTAGTCTAATCTAATATGATTTTCGCTAATGTTATAGATGCAGTCCCTGGTAGCGGCGCCAAAAACTTGTTACATCTCCGCAAGTGCAAGGATTCGGCGTTAGTACTAAAGATTATCGATCCCACGAGGACTGGTTATAAGCACTAGCAATGGTTCACTTAGGATTAGCTAAACTACCGATGGTTGTAAGTTATCTAAAGAAAAGAGATTGGGAAGCAGAAACGAGAACTAGCAAAAAAGAAGTAATTAACTTGGTTTATGAAGAGTTCTAGGAGTTCAGTTTCATTGTGGTGGTATTGATGTATCACATTCTATCCTTTACTCATTGTCCATCAACATGCATTCGCCAGAAGCTAAAGCATCTATCCTTAAGTACCAAATAAAGAAGATTCCTATAAAATCCTGTTACGGTTAACCTCTGTCACTAGGGTGCCTCAGTAGATCATAAGAGCGCAACATTAATTGGTGTCGTTAAGGATAGAAATAAGGAGCTTAGTTTGGTCTCTTACTTCCTTGTGGAGAAGTTGCCTCTCCTTTCAAGGAAGTACCCTAGATGTCTGTGAACGGGTTACCCCTGTCACTAGGGCCTCTCGGGTGTACGATCTAATATACTCGCTCTATGAGATTAGAAATTCCTATACAATCAATTAATACGCAACAAGCATGCATAATATTTGAAACAAAACAAGCGAAATCATCCAATGAATAAAAGAATAAATGTGAGTCTTACATCAAAACCAACCCACAACTACTCCCTAATCCTAGAACAAGGAATCTACTCCATAGACGCCGAAGGAAAACCCGAAGACATAATGTAATTAAGCATACAATTCTCAAACAAGAAGAGAGAAAGAGAAAGTATGCTTATCCAATGATGACGAGTGATTTTCGGATCTAATCATTTGCTTCTGGAGTTGATGTGGTGATGAAGGATCGCTGGACAGAGGTCCTGGACGACATGGAATGGAACAAAAATGATTCTTCCTTTGATGGCTCGCTTCCCGACTCTCCCCTCTTAAGGAGAAGGGTTAAAACCCTATTTATAGGCTAGGGCATAGCGTCGCGGCACGATCGTGCGAATGTGGCATGGTCGTGCCTTCTTCTGCCTCTGGTCGTGTGGATCTAGGGCTCGACTTCTGGGGCATGTACGTGCAGGATTGCACGGTTGTTCCTTGCTTGGCTGCTGGTCGTAGGGGGCACGGTCGTGCAAGTTTGCACGGCCATGCTCTGATCCTTCTCTGTTTGGCCGCACGACCATGCAAGAGTTGCACGGTCGTGCACTGTCCTTCTTCTGTTTGGCTACACGATCGTGCGAGGTTACATGACCATGTTCTTTGCCTCGTTCCGGTGCGTCGACAATCGCTGTTTTTGCTCTGAAAGTTGTCTCTGTCAACACAAAACCAAACAAAGAGCAGATATCTGAACAAAAGAGTATTTATGATGAGTACATGATAAAAAAAGATGATCATGCAAAGAATACATACGTATAAAGCAAGTGAATATGCGTTAAAACATGCATAAACGATCATAATATTTACGCACATCAAGTATATGATACATCTATTATTGCATTGTCTACCATGGAGTCAGACAACTAGGTATTCAATAAGGTAAAGTCAAGTTATTATGCGATAATCAGATTGCTATCTATTTTGCGAAGAATTAGGTGTATTATGCGAGAACCAAATACATTGATGTGAGGTTTCACAAGATTAAAGAGTTGATTGCTTCTGGAGAAATTAAACTTGAGAAGTTTCACACTGCAGATAATGCTATAAACATGTTGATAAAGTCAGTGACCATAGAGAAGTTCAAGCATTACTTGAACTTGATCCATATCTTTAGATGCTAGAGGAAGGAAGCTCAGACCTAGAGATCCAGATAGAGTTTTATTTAGATACTCATGTTCTTCGAAGGAATGAATATTCGTCATGGAGGAAATTATTGATGAGTGACTCATATCTGGATGATGACTAATATGAGAGACGTCGTGGAAGAAAAAATCTATTAAATTTTTCATAACTGAATTCTGTTATGATTTTTTTATAACATAATTCTGTTAAGATTTTTCATAACAGAATTCAGTTGTAATTTTTTATAACAGAAATTAGTTACGATTTTACTGGATTTGGGGTTTAGATAATATTTATAGGGATCATTATAAACCTATTATATCACGAGAATAATTGAATACGATTCAATTATGCAGAGAGAATTATAATAAATCTTTGGCCATTTTTATGAAATAGGCACACTGCCGAATCATGGTAACTGTTCTTATTTATCTTCTTTCTTGTATTTGCTCTTTCTTATACATCTTTGTTTCATTGTTTCGCACAATTTCTTTCTCTCTTCCTCTTCTTCTGCGTTAGAGGTTGAGAGGTGTTGGCCCCACCTCTTTTTTTTCTGTGTTAGAGGTTGAGAGATATTGCCCCCACATCTTTACGCAATAAATATATAAAAAGTGCTCGATGTATATAATAAAAAATATTATAAAAAGTGCTCGATGTATATAATTTTTGTACCCGTTAAAAAAAAATTAGTTTACCACATTGTTCATAGTTGTTATAACAATGTCAAAATAAGGAAATTTTTAATAAGAAATATGATGATATGATTATTTTATTTTTTTATTTTGTTAAAAAAAAAGCACCCATTTAATAAAAATAATAATAAATAGAGCTTTTATTAAATTTTCATCTAATTAAAAATTTAAAAATTATTTTAAGATATAAAATAAAAAAATAATTCTTTTTTATTTTTATCATCTTGAGAATTGATCCTTAATCATTACATCAAAGAAATCATGTGTCCACCATCTACGCTACACCTTAGAAGTAATAAATAATTGATCAAAGAATATTAGATTAATGGATCATTCATTATGAGTATTTCTCAATTTAAATTGATTGACAATGAAAATTTTTTATAAAATGGAATTGATAACCAAGATTAATCAATATAAATTAAATAAATCAATACATCAAATAAAAGACTCCTTTCTTCCAAAATTTATTATGCATCATTTGATTTATAAAATACTAAGCTGTTTTGACCAAATTAGAAATTAATCTTAGAGTAGTTTTGATTAAAATAGTTTTGACTTGAGCAACTCCTATAGGAAAAACATGGGTATGAAAAGTTGTGGACGGAAGAGATACTATTATGAAAGTTTTCAGTTCAGCGCATTGTGATTATGAGATTGTGAATATATATGACGCTTGTATTCATATGGGTATAAACTTAGGATCCGGTCTATTTATGTGCGAACACGATCTATATGCGTTGAATATCATATTTATAGAGAAAAATTTGGCCAAACTTATCAACCTATATTTTGCCATTGAAATCCATTTTGCTATCTGCTTAAGTGGGTAATGGATTCATTAATGTGCCAAATTTGAAACTATCGGCAATTAATTGTGAATTCGTAACCGCTTGAGTGAAATGATGAAACATTAATCGTTGGCTATTGGCGTTATGACTTAGTCAGTTGGAGGCAATGAATGACTATTACTCGATCATTCAATATAGCCAATGATGTGAACCTTATATATAGAGGTTCTTTCTTTGGCAAGAAAAAAGATGCATAAAGAAGTAGAACAACAAGAACAAAAGCTTCATCAACTTGCCGAGTGACCCACTCAATAGTTTTTCAATGATAGTATTCGGGTTCATGCTTGATTCACCATGAACACCTAGTGTTTGGTTGTCTATATAATCATTTCATTGTATCCTAAAAATTAGAAGTCCAACATGACCTCGAAGCACTATCGGAGGGGATTGATCTATTTTAAGGAAACTATGTCTAATACAAGCCTCAGTAGTGATTAACTCTTTTCTCGCTCAGTAGTCTCACCTCCCATCCTGATAGCCCTACTTCTTGCCTAGCAGACTAGCCCGCTTAATGATCTCACCTACCTGCTTGGTACCTTACTACTTGGCTTTCCAGCCCGACAATTCGACACAGTTTCACTTGACCTCCTGTTTGGAAGTTTTTTGCCTAGCCATCTACTAGGCTCACTCAGCTCGCTCGAGAGTTAGACCTTCTCGACCCACTCAATGACTTGGTCCACTCAAGTTACCATGGAGATAGACTCACTTGGGTCACTGAGGAGATAGACCTACTCGGGCACTCGATGAACACTCAACAACTTGACTTGCTCAGGTCACTCAACAGTCCTAAAAGTTTGGCCCTACTAGCAGTTCAACCTTCCCTGATAGCTTGGTCTTCCTTGGTAGCTTGACCTTTTGATAGCTCAAACAACTCAATAATTTGGCAGCACATAAGGGTGATATTTACTTCGGCTATGTCAAAATTTGAACCCCAAATCTCATGATAGCAACACCTCATGTGCTAGTTACTAGACTATCCCGAGAAGACAAATTTTATAAGCCTTAAAACAGGATAAGATTGTCCAACACCTTCATCTTATAATAATTTTGATTCAACTTTAGTTAAAATTGCTACACCACCACCTTAGAACAACTTCAATGTGTTAATATTTTATACAAAGTAAATTTAAGATGGTATTATTTTATGTAAAAGTAATTTCAATATAATGTTATTTTGTAAAGTAATTTTATGATGATGCTATTTTTTATAAAATAGATGGTCTAAGCAGAGCCTATAGAAATATTTTGAATAGAAAAATATAGATGAGATTATGATAATTTTTGAAAGAAATTATATAAATAAATAAATAAACTCTTAATTTTCTGACCGGCAGTGGGATAAAAAAGTGTTTTGTAAACCTCGAAGGGCCAACACGTTCGCCGTCGATGGTGTTCCCTGTTCTGACGGACGAACCGAAGGACCAGACACAGTTATACCGAAAAGCTACCCTAATGTTAAACATCGAGGGCTAGTTACAAGAAGACACGACGTCTGTGCATCCCTGAATCATACACGTGTCTTAAAATATGCGGCGAGTTCGAAAATTGATGCTCCTTCGATAACACTGGATCATATCCTTCAGCCATCTTCAATCTTTGGTTTCGACGCCGCCTCCTCGCCGTTGAGAATTGAGAACTCGCATTTTTATTAACGCCTCGCCATTTATATACCGATCCGACTCCGACTCCGATTCCGACCTACTCTGCTTGTTCCTTCCTCTTTCTCAGGTTTCCGCCTTGCGCCGATATGCAGACTCTCCGTGTACCCACGATGGATGGCCTCCGCCTCCAACCACCCGCCCCTCCACTGGTCGCCCCGGCCACTTTCTGCCGTCGATGTTCCGTACGCCGACTCAGACCAGTCCGTGCCTCCGTTGCCGTGGCACCGCGCCGCGAGACGGATCCCAAGAAGCGGGTGGTCATCACTGGGATGGGACTCGTCTCCGTCTTCGGGAACAACGTGGACGAATACTACGAGAAGCTCCTCGAAGGGGTGAGCGGAATCGGGCTTATCGACCGGTTCGACGCCTCCAAATTCCCTACCAGGTTCGCCGGGCAGATCAGGGGGTTCTCATCGGAAGGGTACATTGACGGGAAGAATGACCGGAGGCTTGATGACTGCCTGAGATATTGCCTCGTCAGTGGCAAGAAGGCCCTTGAGAGCTCTGGCCTTGCTATCGGCAGTGAAGCACTTGGCAAGGTATGGGCTTTCAGTTTTGATAACGAAATGCAAATGCAGCAGGAGATCTTGTTCTGATTTTTTATTTCGACTGACTACTTATCCATTGAGTCGGTTACTTTTTTGTATATGGAACTTCTTAGATGTTGAAATCTTGGTAATCTAAGAATTTTATTAACTACATTGTGGATACTTTGATTTTTCATTGGAATTGTTTCATGGATACCAAATTAATGTATGAAATTAGAGTGAATCTAACTTATAGATTGGTAGGAACTACTTTCTGATAATGCTGAAAATTATCATACAAATCTTTGTTTTATTTACTGGTGGCCCAAATTTTCAGTTGTTTTAGTTTTAAGTACAAGCACCTGATCTATTTAATTAAACATGCCGAAGATATAACAGATAGGGTAGATAATATCACCTTCTTATCTAGATAGTGTTTGGCATATCCAATAATCATAGAAAAGCAATAGTTCCTTATCCATGTTCAACAGGCATAATCATGTCATTAGGAAGATTGCCATTGGTTTGATATGCTTCATATCTGCATTTTTCCCCCTCAAGTGCTGCATTTTTAGTGGATAGGAAGAAGCTTAGTGTTCATGTATCTACTATAGTAGATAATTGTTGATATATTTTAATTGTTGTTTATCCATCATGTATTTGCCAAATTTAGATTGCGAAAGCCTTTTGTTTCAAATTTCAGTGAACAAACATGTTCTCATCAGAAGTGGTCATGATTGTTGAGTTTAGCTGATTTTATTCCCTGACAAACCAAAACTAAATAATTGGGACATTATGGTCTATTGTTGTTTCTCATTAACTTCTCTTTGAATGTTCCATTACAAACTTGTGTCTCTTAATCTGTACACAGTTTCTCTACCAAATTGATCATTGTTACCAATAATTTCTCTGGTGGCAGATTGACAAGGTACGAGCTGGGGTTCTTGTTGGCACAGGCATGGGTGGTCTTACAGTATTTTCAGATGGTGTTCAAGCTCTTATAGAGAAAGGGCATAGGAAAATAACTCCCTTTTTCATTCCCTATTCCATAACAAACATGGGTTCTGCCTTACTCGCAATGGATATTGGTTTTATGGGTGCAAATTACTCAATTTCAACTGCTTGTGCAACCTCGAATTATTGTTTTTATGCGGCTGCTAACCATATTCGTCGAGGAGAGGCTGATATAATGCTTGCGGGTGGTACTGAAGCTGCAATTATTCCAATTGGTATTGGTGGGTTCGTTGCATGCAGAGCACTGTCTCAGAGAAATGATGATCCACAAACTGCATCAAGGCCATGGGACAAAGATAGAGATGGTTTTGTTATGGGTGAAGGTGCTGGAATACTGGTATGTATTTCCATGCTGCCTTGTTTCCTTTTTCTCACATTTTTTTCTTGTTACATATAGCATTGCTAACTATACAAGGAAAATAAATACATGGAGTAATTCTAGGAACCTAAATATGGTAACCTAAATCTCCTATTTATGAGAGTATATACAGCCTTTATTAGGGAATCAATTACAATAATTGAACTTAAATATAGAAATCTAAATCTCCTATTTATGAGAGTATATATAGCCTTTATTAGGGAATCAATTACAAAGCTAATTAAGCTATTGTAATTTATTGCCTATTACTAAAATCTCCCCTCAAATTGTTGTGGGTGATCCAAAAGCATTAATTTGTCATTAAGAAATTTATGTTTTGGCTGTGAAAGAGCCTTAGTAAAAATATCTGCCACTTGAAGATGGGTAGAAACATGAGAAATAGAAATGATCCTAGCTTCGTAAGCCTCACGGATGAAGTGACAATCAACCTCGATATGCTTAGTATGTTCATGGAAGATTGGATCGGTAGAAATGTGAATGACACTAGTATTATTTGCATGAAGAGGAGTAGGATTGCATAGAGGAAAACCAAGCTCAGTTAGTAGACCACGGAGCCAGTGGATTTCTACACAAGCTTGGGATATAGCTCTATATTCAGACTTAGGACTTAGAAACATGGTCTTGTTTCTTACTTTTCTAGGAAATAAGAGCTAATCCAAGAAACATACACCATCCTGTTGTAGAACGCCTTGTATCACTACACCCTACACCCTACACGTCTTGTTTTTTACTTTTCCAAGAAATAAGCGTTGATCCAAGAAACATACACCATCTTGTTGTAGAACGCCCGATATCACTACACCCTATATAATCAACATCACTATATGTTACAAGATCAAGTGAAGTAAAAGCAGGATAAAAAAGTCAATGATAAATTGTGCTATGGACATAGTGAATGATTCTACGAACTGCAGCCACGTGTAGGTGCCTAGGAGAAGTCTCGAACTGACTAATTTGTTGTACTACATAAGAGATATTAGGTCTAGAAATAGTAAGATAGATTAGGTTGCCAACAAGATTTCGATAGGCTATAGGAACTGATAACAAGTCACCCTCTTCTTTCCGCAGTTTGTAATTAAGCTCCATCGGAGTATCAAGGGGAATGGATTCTTGGAGACCAACAGCTGCCACCAAGTCCTAAGCGTATTTGTGTTGTGACAAAAAAATACCATGGGAACCAACATTAATCCCTATACTAAAAAAATATGTGTGAGAGCCTAAATCTTTCATGTGAAAAGATTATTGCTTTAGTTGAGAGATAAGAACTAAATCAGTACCCGTGATTAATGATATCATCAACATATACTAAAAGAATGACAATACCCTACAAATAAAGATGCATCACACTTGCTTTTTAGAAAAGAAATCTTGAGTAAGGCAGAAGTGAATTTCTCATAGCATGCATAGGGCACCTTTTTTAGACCATACGATGAGCAACGCAATTTGCACACGTTAGAAGTAGGGTTAGAAATTAAACTTGCAGGAGGACGCATATAAACATCTTCTTGGATATCTCCATGAAGAAAAACATTCTTCACATCCATTTGGTGCAAACTCCAATTTTGTGAAGTCGCAATAGCCAAAATAGTGCATATGGTAGTCATTTTGGCTACTAGAGCAAAAGTCCTCATAATTAACTTCATATTCTTGATTATTGCCAAGAGCAACTGAGTGACTTTTGTACCTATCTAAAGTCCCATCAGACTTAACCTTAACATAATAAACCCATTTACAGCCAAGTTGAGTTACACCAGTAGGAAAATCATCCACTTCCCAAGTCTTATTAGCTTCAAGAGCACATAATTCTTCTTGCATGGTCTGCTGCCGACATTCCTGTTTGACTGCCTGCGAATATCTAGTAGGAACAATAATGGAAGAGTAGCCGAGAGGGCGGATGTAGGATTATCCATGTTCTGGGATGGAAATCCAATGGTAAACAATGCCTTGCTTAAACCTTGCTACCTGAGTATTAGGAGCACCAGAAGTATCATCAAAAAAAGGCAAGAGCTGGAAAGAAGACTGTGGAGATGAAGATAGAGGAAAGAACCATTGATTTTTAAAAAATAAAGCATTCCTTGAAACATGAACCCGATTGGTAGTGGAATCATAGCGTAAAAAACCTTTTTGTGTGACACTGTACCCCTAAGAAACCACAACGAATAGATAGAGCAGAAAGTTTATGTCTTTCTGTTGGAGGAAGATGCATAAAACAAAGACACCCAAAAATGTGAAGATTTGTTTAAGTAGGATGATGACAATACAACTTAAAATATGGTGACGCAAAATCTTAAACTTTAGAAGGAAGTCTATTGATGAGAAAAATGACAGTAGTGAGTGTTTCTACCTAAAACTTAGGAGGAACAGATGATTCAACTAGCAAAGTCCTAACAACATCTAAAGATGATGATTCTTTCGTTCAGCTACTCCATTTTGTTATAGAGTACGAACGTTGAGAGATAATTCCTCTAGATTGCAGAAAAGATTGGAACCCATGAGACACATATTCTCCTCCTAAGTCAGACCTAAGAATTTGTATATGAGCAGAAAATTGAGTTTGAACGAGAGCTACAAATATTTGAACATAGAAAACACTTCTGATTTATGGCGCAGAAAATAAACCCGTGTATATTTGCTATAGTCATCGATAAGATCACAAAATATTTGTAATGAGCATGAGAGATGGTAGGGCTAATTCCCCAGACATCACTATGTATTATTTCAAAGTTGTGTGTAGCTCTACTACCTTCGGATAGAAAGGATAAAATTTCACTTTTGCCAAGTTTACAAGTTGCACAATCAGCAGTAGAAGAATGCACTCTCTTATGTAATAAACCGGATTTCAACAAATGAGAGAGAATCCTAGAGTTAGGATGACCAAGGCGCTTATGCCATATTTCATTGGATACTCTAGACTCATTACAAAATAAAACTTGGACAAACGATGAGGAAAAACTGCAAGGAATAGGTAATTGCAAAAAGAACAAATGTCGATGCTTAGGCCCCTTCTCTATCAACTTCTCTAACATCCGATCTTGCACAACACACCATTATGAGTAAAATGAACATCACAATTTTGATCCATAAGTTGACCAACAGATACTAATTTCACAGAAAGATTAGGGGATACAAAAGCATCCTTAAAGGAAGAAGATACATCACCCACTACTCCAATAGGTAGATCACTACCATTAGCTATTTGAATGGATGAAGAACCACAATATTCTCTGATATTACTTAATCCATAAGAAGAATTAGTCATGATTAGAGGCACCTAAGTCTATGATCCACGAAGTCAATACAGAATCAGTATCTTGAAGTCCAATTACTGAAAATGCGTGCACAATAATTTCCTGCACTGACTCTCGAGTTAGAGGGCGTGCTGTAGGCTGTAGGGCAGCAGGAGTTGTTGTAGCAGCAGCTGAGATAGTAGGTTGTAAAGCACCTGTAGTAACAACAGCATGATAGGCTTTGTTAGAGCGAGGAGGACGAGTAGGACACTCCTTAATGATGTGCCCAAATTGCTTGCAATAGTTATAAAATTTCTCAGGTAGTGAAGTGCAATATGGCCATATTTTTTATGATGTGCCCAAAGTCCTTTCCCTTTTCCTTGCCATATGCAGCATAAGCTACTGAAACATTATTAGAAGTAACATGAGTCTGCTCCATGATGTTCTGAGTATTGATCCATTGTTCTTCACGCAAGAGTTCGCCAAAACAGATGTTCAAAGTTGGAACATGATCTTTATTTAATAGAGAGACACGAACAGATTCAAATTAAGGTCGCAGTTTCATTAGAAATTGATCTCTTTGACTGGTTTTATCTACTTGTTGTACTGCCTCCACACTTTCTGTAAAGACCTTAGCTATAACAAGATCTGAATAATCATTCCACAAAATTAGAAAACCAAAATAATATTCTTGAACTGATAGATCCCCTTGAGTATAGTTAGCAATGGCTAACTCAAGTTGAAAACGCCTTGCATTGTTATCTTGATTATAGACCCGCTTGAGATAATCCCACATTGCCTTTGCAGACTTATGGGGGTGTAAAGAAAGAATTAGATGTGGCTCCATAGAAACAAGAATCCAGGTCATTATTTGATTATCTTTAACAGCCCAAGCTGCCCTGTCTGCAGCAGCAGCTCCTTCTTTGGCGCTGCCATCTATATGACCCTACAGCTCCTTACCCTTGAGAAATGGCTCCAATTGAAACTCCCAGGCAGCATAATTTTTCCTAGTGAATTTGACACCTACATGATCTGACTTCTCCATAATTACTAAGGCTATGACTAAGAAGGCTAAGATTTCTTTGATGTTGGTTCTGATACCATGACAAAATGGTCTTCTCTTTAGAGAAGGTCTTTCATTATATAGGTAAGACTGCCAACTATACAAGGAAAATAGATACATGGAGTAATTCTAGGAACCTAAATATGGTAACCTAAATCTCCTATTTATGTGGCAAAAGACGATTCGCTAGCCCCAGCACTCCCGTCAACCCGTCCCTAGGCCAACACGGCTAAATCTCCTATTTATGAGAGTATGTGTAGTGTTTATTAGGGAATCAGTTACAATATTTTACAGAGATAATTAAACCTAAATATGGTAAACTAAATCTCCTATTTTTGAGAGTATATACAGCCTTTATTAGAGAATCAATTACTGAGGTAATTAAGCTGCTGTAATTTATTGTCTATTACTGACACATTGTCGACAAGTATTTCGTCTTTTTTTTTATTAGAATTTTTGACTTGTAATGTGGCTTAGAATCAAAATTAGAAGCCTATTTTATGCTTGTTGATCTATGCCGATGCTGCTTTATTCAGTTATATTCATCCTGAGTGTTTCCAACTGTGTTATTAATGCATTTAAGGTTGGGTAATTTTACAACATTTGTTCCCCTAAATTCTTTGGATGATGATTGGGTTGTTATTTTGTTTGTTGAAGTGCTTCTTGTATGAGCCCTTTATAATTTATTTATATGTAAACATATCTGAATGTGATTTTTGTGCTATTTTTCTGAAATATTTTGTAGCGAGCAAATTATAATTTGTAAATCAAAGGCTTGATCATTGTCTTAAACTATGATAATTAGGAATTCCCAAGTCCAGATACAAGTGGTTTATTATATAACCTGCACGATCAATCTTTTTTTACATCTGAATAAGTATGACTGGTGTAGTTCTAACTGGGGGCTCTATATGGAACTTTTTTGATGGGTTAGCTCCGGTAAGGAAGTTCATTTTTCTAATTGACGCATCCATGATATCATTTAGGAAGCATCCTAATATTCTATATCATCTACTAGTTGTTCAAAGGCAATTTTTTTTTAAAAAAAATATTTTATTAGCAATTAATTTTTTTGTTACATTCTCATGGTCTTACCAATCCCAGCTTGCAGTCATGAGAGAATATATTTTGATAGAGTTGTTTTAATGCTTCACAACCTTGTTACTCTTTGTATTTTTGAGCCATGAATTAGTGTATAGCACAAGTGCATTCTAAAAATGTTAAAGACGCCTGCTAGCAATGGCAAATTTTCCAAAAGAGTTTGTCAAAAGCTGCAGAGAAGCACATACATATTGCTATGAGCATCAAATGCATACAATTTTGAAGATTGATACTCTTGTAGTGTTTCCTTGCAAATATATCATAAATAGTTCAGAGTTGAATAGTTTTCTTTATTGTGACAACCGTCCAATAATAGTATACATAACATTCTAGGATTGTTAGGAATTTCTTGGAATTATTCAGGATGAATTGTGCTCCTAGAAAGTAAGGGCACTTATGCATATACAATATGCAAAAACAATACTATTCATTACGGCGTTCATAATATCATCAGGCTGACAAAATGACTGCCACTGATGTTTGTGTATGACATTACAAATTTGTTTAGATTTTTTAAAACAAGAGCATATGTAATAATGAAGTCTGCTTTGCCATCATGCTCAATACGGGCTATCAATTTTCTAATATGTTAATCTGTCACCTAAGGTTTTTTTGCATGGTCCAATGATATTCAGAAGTTTCTTTCGCTTTGGTTAAACACGAAACCTTCTCTGCATACTTTACATTTCATTGTTTCTTACAAATTCACCTGGAAAAGGTTATGGAGAGCCTTGAGCATGCAATGAAGCGGGATGTGCCAATTATTGCTGAATATCTTGGAGGTGCTGTGAACTGTGATGCTTATCATATGACTGATCCAAGAGCTGATGGTTTTGGAGTTTCATCGTGTATAAAGAAAAGCCTTGAAGATGCTGGTGTGGCACCAGAGGAGGTAATTTAGCCCTTTTTTTAATTCTTTTTTACATTCTGGCTCATAAACATTACTTGAAGTTCAAAACTTTGTCAAATGAGCACAAAAGCATATCAAGTACCAAACTTTTTAAGTGTAGGCCACTCCATGTAGAAAATTTCAATTCTTCTTCAGGTGATATTTGGTTGAGCTGTTAGTTTATTTTTATTATATAGCTATCTGAAACTAACACTTTAGAGAGCCAGTGTAAGGACTTCATCCTTCATTTTCTAAACTATGCTATTTAAAATGCTTCGAGCATATCTTTACCTTGATAGAATCAAATCTTTGCCTTGGATTTGATTCTTTTTCTTGTATTCCTTTTAACTGATCATTATATGTACACAAAAATTTGCTGCCAATTCTTAGTGAAGTGTTTCATGCATAGACGATTATGCTTATGTAGGGTGACTACTATGCTTGCCACACAAAATAAAAGGGAAAACTGATGATCCTCTCTACTTCCAATCTGTATTAACTCTGATCTTTTGGAGCCTTAGTTACAAGAATCCTCCTGGCATCATTTCCCTCCATAAGAAAGCATGCATGCAGGTTAATTACATCAATGCTCATGCAACATCCACCCTTGCTGGTGATCTAGCAGAGATAAATGCCATTAATCAAGTCTTCAAGAACCCTTCTGGGATCAAGATCAACGCTACAAAGGTGAGCTCCAGTTGTTTAGCCTTTTCAAAGGTTCTCTATTCCTTTCTCTTTGTCTAACGTGTTACCATCTCCAGTCCATGATAGGGCATTGCCTTGGTGCATCTGGAGGTCTTGAGGCCATTGCAACTGTGAAAGCCATAACTACCGGATGGGTGCATCCTTCTATAAACCAATTTGTGAGTATAAAAATGTTTCATAAGGAGGAAAATTGGGTTAAATGAAGCCCATTCTAATAACCTTCTCTATCTACCGCTTTTTTTTCCCTGTATGCAAAATTTAGTTAATTAATTCTAAAAGTAACTATGTGGTATATGGTGTTTCACTTGTAAGTCCTAGAAGAGAACGTACCAAGTGTTACAGTTAAAACCAGGGCAAACATCCTTTGTTTGGTGCTTTATATGTTGGCTCCAAAACTTTATCCTCCAAGAGGTTAAGTACTTGCATGCATTCCAATTAGAAGCTGATTGACTAATTCTCGCTCAGGAAAAAATCAAGTAGTTGCTACTGAAATATATAAGAAACCATGATAATACCAATCTTTCTAGTTCTACTTTTGTCAATAACAGAGAGTTGAAATTCTTCTCCATTTTCAAGATTATAATGAAGAGGTCATACTTTTATGTTAGTGAACAAATCTAAAAATATACTTTGTAAAATTAGTGAACATGGAGAATGCAAATTTCATTAGTTTATATTAGTGGTTAACTTATGCTGGTTTTCCTAACTACAGAATCCTGAGCCATCAGTTGAGTTTGATACAGTTGCAAACACAAAGCAGCAGCATGAAGTTAATGTTGGTACGTACTCTCTCACCCTTTCTCTTTGGTCTCATTGATATTCTCATCCCTTATTCTGCCAATATCTTTGCAGCTATTTCTAACTCATTTGGATTTGGAGGACACAACTCAGTGGTGGCATTTGCACCTTTCAAGCCATGATCACCTTCCATACGATTCCAAGTGGGCTGGCTTTTCCTAATCGTAGAAGAGTTAAATCATAGAGTTCTTATTATGCCTGTGTGGAGATTTTATTTTATTTTATTTTATTTTTTTGCAAAAGTAGCTCCAGTTGAAGCATTTTCTTCAGAGCTAATAAGTGGAGACTCTTGGCCATCTTATTCATGTTCCGAAATAAGTTAATCTCGTTAAGCTTAAATTGAAGGTACTTTTCTTCTTTCTGTTTTTGTTTACCTTCCAGTGAACATAATAGTCAAACTTCCTGAGTTCCTGATGAATTGTGGATCTTGGTGGTAAAAAAGGAGAATACGCTCCCAGTGTCTCTGTCAATCCGTCCTAGGCTTAATGCGAAAGAGTTAAATTACGAGTGGTTATTAACCATTAAAATAATGACTAGCACATAAGGGAGGTATTTATCTCGGTTATGTTGAAATTTGAATTTCAGATCTCATGATGATAACATCTTATGTAATCTTCCTGAGAGGACACTGATGAATTGTAAATCTTGCCTCTTGTCTTTGTTGATCTCCATGCATGAAATAAAAGTCTAGTTATCTTGCCTCTTGTCTTTGTTGATCTCCATGCATGAAATAAAAGTCTAGTTTAAGTTCTCCGCTGTCACCTTCCTCGGCATTAGATAGCCAAGTAGTTATGGCTTGAGATTACAAGCATTTTACCCATCTGGATTTATGTCATGCATACATACTCCAAGATTTTTAAACGTCAATTTTTTTTTGTATGTATGTTTTCCTATTTCTTTTATTTCTCTATATAAAATCAGCAATGTTCCATGGATGTACTAAGATTCCATTTTTATAGGTCAATTTGGTAAAGATACTAGTACATAACTAACATTAGGTTAGTAACTTAAAATATAGAAAAGTGGATGGAATATTAAAGTGATTAATATAAGATGTTTATAAGGATGTATATATTTTTATTTAACGACAATCTAAGGGAAGAACATATTATAGAACTTGCTGAAGAAGCCTTATAACATCTAAGGCGGTAAATTAGTTGAGTTTTAGGGTATTTAAGTTTGTTTGATAAGTTTAAAATGAATTAAGTTTTTAAAATAATTGTTCAAATTTGGTTTGGTTTATTTTTTACGAGCTTGAGTTTGTTTGAAGTTTGACTTGAGTTTTGATTTGTTTAGATGTTATTGAGCTCTCAATTCAAATTTAGTTCGAGCTTAGTTTGTTTAGATATTATCAAATTCCAAATTCAAGTTTATTTAATTGTTAGAAACTTTAGCTTGATAATTTAAATTTATTTATTTATTTTATTTTATTTTATTTATTTAGTATAGTGATAAGAGTTTTATTAATGAGCATGGTTCGTGAACATTATTCACGAATGCTATTTATGAATATTGTTCATGAATATCAACGAACTGAATATATATATGTTCAAAGTTGTTTATTTAATTTAACGAGTTGTTCAAGTTTATTTATTTAATTAATCTTATATATATTGAACGAATATAAATAAATTTTTACCAAACTGAATATTAAATTAAAAGTATTCAAATGGTTTGCAAACAAGAACTTGTACAATTGATTAAAATTTTCTTTAATCAACTTAAATTCAAATAAAAAATCGATTAAAATTTTCTTTAATCGACTTAAATTCAAATAAAAAGTCATTGCGCGTCTCTTAACCACAGTTCAATTGACTCACAAAAGTTACATGCTCGAGGATTCTTACTTTACTTGCTTTTGCCTATACATGTCGACATAAAGCTCTAGGATTGAGCTTGGGCATTGACTAAACTAGGAATCCATTTTCCTAGGTCAAAGGCTTTCTACCAGCTAAGTTCACACACAAAATCCATTGAATGATATTTACCCAAAATATGAAGCCTGATATTCCAATCTCACGTAATTTCTCACAGCTCATTATAATCTAGTACTTCACCAGCTTGTCACGACTCCATGTCTTCAAGTCTACCTACCCAACAGCGCACTATCTTTCAATACTTTCACCAGCTTGTCACACCTCCATAGGAAGCCATGCTCCTAGATCTTTTACATGCCCATAGAATGCACCTCTAGGACTTTATTTGCTTAAGAACTTACTTTTTACATGCCCAGAGGGATGCATCTCTAGGACTTCCTCTATTTGCTAAAGAACTTACTTTTTAAATGCCCAGATGATGCATCTCTAGGACTTCCTCTATTTGCTTAACAACTTACTTTTATGACCTCACATCCATAGAATGTATTATCGGTGCAATTGGCCACACCAAGTAATCTAGCATGAGCATATTTTGATGTGGTTAATAAAAGGTTTAAAGTTAAATCTATATTGAACTAAAAAAGTATGTGGAGAACGTATTATCGGTGCAATTGGCCGCACCAAGTAATCTAGCATGTGCATATTTTGATGTGGTTAATAAAGGTTTAAAGTTAAATCTATATTGAACTAAAAAAAAAGTAGGTGGAGACGGACTAGACATTTGGCAAGATAAGTACTGCAAGTGAAGGAAAAGCTATAAAGCCCAACCAATGTTGGCAAATGAAGTTCTAGAAATGATGAAACACAGCGGATGAACAAAGTTACAATCATCACCTAAGAGAAAACTATCGATTCTTTGTTATTTCATCGTAAGTGCATAGTTAAATCATCAAGTAATAGAATATCAAATTCACAAGGACAATTGATTAAGCACTAATCGAGTTCCTAAAATAAGTTATCTAGACAATCGAACCCTATGTGAAAGCTTGAGAACCAGAGATTAAGAGAGAGAGAGAGAGAGAGAGTATGTGTGTGGAGAGAACAAGAGAGAGGGCTTAGAGCAGAGAAAGTCATGGGAAGACAAGTAATTGAGTGGAGAAGTTAGATTTGGAGGATGATTCTAGGATTTCAATTTCACTATGATGCTAGTTAATGTCCTTATGTATTATTCATCTCCTTACCTCCATACTTACACTCTTTTAGAGATCTAACCAAATACAGGCACAACCCAGCGAAGATTGCATTGGAGTGTTTATACCATTGAGCTTCAATGCCACTAAGTAGAAGAGATAACATAGAAAGTAAAGGGATATCCCCTATCTCACATGAGGACCTCTCGGTCATACAGTTTAGATTATACATGTCACTTCCGAATATTGAATTAGTAAAAACTCATTAAATTCTAATTAGCTATTCCCTTTAGAGAATTGGTTCATATTTCAAAGTGATACTATAGAAAGTCTAGATAAAGGGATACCTCCTGTAGGATCGTACAGTCGCTAGGAGAGGGGTTGAATAGCGATCGATGAAAATTGTGTTTGAAAATGAGTTACGTAGTGGAATAAAGAGAATAGAAAACAATGCTAATATAGATGATTTTATTTGGTTCAGAGTTTATGACGACTCCTACTCCAAGACCTGCAATTGTCGATCACTTTCATTAGACAATCATTATTAGTTCATAAATGGATTACAAAAATTGAGTACAAGAACTGAAAATAAAACTTGTTACCAACAAATAAAAGAAAAATGAAGTCTCTCATTCCTCGAACTTCGGAGTAGTCTTTCGGTGTTGTCAGAACCTTTTTAGAGTAGCACTTGAATATGAAAGTTGTAGTAGATGATATTCTGAAGTTGCTGGTCGAAGGCTCTTATATAGGCCCATTTGTTGTGCCCAAAAGATGTCCACATATCTCCACAATGGTATGATATTGTTCACTTTGGGCCTAGGCCCTCATGACTTTTCTCTTGAGCTCTTCTCAAAAGGCCTTATACCAATGGAGATATCATGCATCCTTTTTAAAACCATGATCTTTACCAAATTTTTCTAATGTGGGACTTTGATTGAACCCCAACAATCCTCCCCTCAAACGAAGGACCACAATTACTCTCATGGTTTGGGCCCCCTATGATCATTCAGTCACCCTGACATGTTTCGGGCCTCCCCACAAGTAGCTGGATCCGGTCAATCTTGACCTGCTTCGGGCATATCCATGAGCATCTGGTCACCCTGACCTACTTCGGGCCTCCCTACATGCATTCGGTCACCCTGACTTATTTACCTCTCCGTAAGTATCTGATCACCCTGACCTACTTCAGACCTCCCTGCAAGTATCTGGTCACTTTGACTTACTCCGGGCTCCCCGCGAACATCCGGTCACTCTGACCTACTTCGAGCCTCCCCACGAACATTCAGTTATCTTGACTTAATTCAGGCCTCCTCGCAAGCATCCTGTCACCCTGACCAACTCCGGGCCGACCCTCAACTTTGTTAAAGGCCACCCCATATTGCATTTGATCTGGACTATGACTCTGATACCAATTGTTAGGACCAAAGGATATTCATATATCTCCACAATGACATAATATTGTCCACTTTGGGTCTGTGCCCTCATGGCTTTTGTGAAGACCCGATTTTGGACATGGTGATGGACACTAGTGGGCATACCTTTAAAGGTTAAGTTAGGTTCAACTCCTAGAAATCTTAATATCATTGAACCCAAGTTTATGATTACTTTGTGTCAGGTGTAGATTGGGATCTTTGGGATTTCGAATGTTGGGTATAGTTACTCATATGTTTCTTCTATGCTCTTCATCATGATAATTTAATGAGTCACATGTGGAGCTCTTATCTGTTTGTGATTTCATGGTGGTCTATGTAGGATCGAAAAGAATATAGATATCTCCACAATGGTATGATATTGTCTACTTTGGGCCTAAGCCCTCATGGTTTTGCTCTTGGACTCTACCCAAAAGGCCTCATGCCAATGGAGATATCTTTTCTCTTATAAACCCATGATCTTTCCCATGTGTTTCCAATATGGGACTATGTTTGCAACCTTGCAACTCCAACAATCCCCCCCCTCAAACAAAGGACCATAGGCTTCCCACGTCCGATCCTCGACCCACCAGGTCTTCCTGTCCCTCGGTCCACCCGACTTACTAGGACTTCCTTCCCTAGTCGCAATTAGGACTTCCTGCCTGGTGTCTGGTCCTCTTGATCCGAACATAGGAGCCCCCACTTTTTTTATTCGAGGTCAATATTGTACCCACATGGCTCAATCAGACCATAGCTCTTCTGCACAGTCGGCGGTTAAACCTTCTGGCAGTCTAGGCTCTGATACCAATTGTAGGATCGAAAAGAATATAGATATCTCCACAATGGTATGATATTGTCCACTTTGGGCCTAAGCCCTCATGGTTTTGCTCTTGGACTCTACCCAAAAGGCCTCATGCCAATGGAGATATCTTTTCTCTTATAAACCCATGATCTTTCCCATGTGTTTCAAATATGGGACTATATTTGCAACCTTGCAACCCCAACAGTTTACAGTTTTATCATGTTGGGTGGCTAAAAACTGTTGCTAGATGATTACCTTAGTCTGTGTATGAATTTACACTATCTTCGTGTATAAAACATAGAGGGTCGCATGCATAGCACGTAGAAAATAAACAATGGCATTGGAAGTTAGTCGAGATCAAGATCAAATATGAATTTATTTGATACAAAGAAGAGAGAATTCGAATAGCCAGAATCATGATGATTAATGGAGAATTCAAAAAGCCATCATAATGTTAATTAATGGAGAAGTTGAAGGGTCATCATAATGAAGGTCATAAATGAAGAATTTATGGAGCCTATAACTCTTGATCTTCTTAATTAATGAAGATTATAAATGATGAATTAATTGAGACTTTAACCCTTCATATTCCTTGGAGGCTATAAGTAGCCATCCTTGGAAAGACTCAAGGGGGAATTCCTTCTCTCTAAGTCTCCCTCGTCAGATTCTTCTTTGCTTTCTTCTACCGGAAGAGATTGGTAGTGCTTCCAAGACTTTCTCGATCCAAGAGGCTAGCACCTAACGGATTGTATCAAGTTCAAGTCTTGTAAAGTTTCTGTCCAAAGCCAAAGAAGTTGTTGACTGTAAGTGGGCTTTTCGTTTCGAGTATAGCTGCAGAATATGTTTACCATTCGTCACTTTATATTGCAAATTCATTTCTTTTTATTCCAAGATGCACTGTTATGACTCAAGTTAGATATGGTAAAGGGAATTTCTGAAAGTATGATAAGATATGATAAGTTATGACCTTGATGCGGTGGGTAATAATGTAACGCCCGCCCCTCTACTACCCTAAGGGGGATGGGGTTACTTACTTGAATCATACATACGTATATGAAAATCATGGCAGCGGAAGTATATATATGTAAAAACTAACTACTGATCATGCTATCATAAAAGCATACTAATAAAACATGGCATGTGAGCTATAACATCATGTAACATAGTAAACGTGTCAACATGCTAGTGCATATAACTTGATTCAATATTTACTACTTGCAACATGATGATCTTACTAAAACATAAAACATGAAACATAAGTTCACCTCAAGTATAAACCATCCAAAAGTATCTAGTAGGAAAAATAGTTCATAAGCAAAACTTAGAGAATGAATAAGTCTTGAAATATAAAATAGATCTTCTTTCCACCATGCCACTTCCACACACATCTTTCGCCCTTCCTGCTGCTCCTCTTAGTTTAGCCATTCCTTACCCTTTTCTGCAGTACAAGGAAAACATAAAACTATAAGCACATAGGCTTAGTAAGATTCCTTCCTACTCACAAAACATAAATCATGCATCTTAACATAAAGTGGTGACATGTTCATTTAATCAACATTTAGATATAATTTGCATGCTAGCATAAAGTAGAGTCATACTCATGTAAGTAAATCATAACATAGCATGTGAGAAACTCATACATAAGGAGTAGCATGATCATCTAGGCATCATAGACATATTTTCAAAAAAAAAGAAACATCTTACTAAAATATAAAGAAACATTTAGTATGAATAAACATATGCAAGATGTCCTTTGAAAACATGTATCATGAAATGAGTATATACAAGATGTCCTTTGAAAACATATATATCATATAAATACTTAAACATAATCTCATCATGAGGGCCCGACTTTGTACCACATACATACATGAATGCGCGCATACTAAGTAGATCCAAGGTAGCTAATCTTGAACCTACTAGGAACTTGGCCCGTTTCATTGACTATCGACCTAGGAGCAACTTAGGAGCCCATCCCTTTTTACTAGGCCCGTTTCATAGACCATCGACCTAGGGGCGCTTAGGAGCCCACCCTTGGTACAAGCCATATAAAAGTAAAATAGCATACATGTTTCTTGTCATATCATAGCATATCATATCTCTTGTTATAACATGAAGAGTGCTCTTAGTCCCAACTTAAGGGAAGCATCTCTTAGGCTATGATGAAGAGTGCACTTAATCCTAATTTAAGGGAAGCATCTCTTAGGCTTTTCCTCATACATAAGCCTTACATAAACATAACATGATGGCAATGAGTGCCCATAACATATAGCATATCATAGGAATCATATCATGGTGGCATAATGTGCACGTAACATGTAGCATATCATAGAAATCATAACATGATGGCATAACGTGCATATAGCATATCATAGGAATCATACATGATGGCATAAAGTGCACATAACATAATAACATATCATAGGAATCGTAACATGATGGCATGAGTATACATATCAAATAACATGGTGACATAATTTCATATTCTATCATAGAAAGCCATTATCATGCATGGTTAGGGTTTTGATCTTCCTACAAAACCTAAATCACAACTTAGCCAAGACCTAGAGGTGGGATTCTAGGTTTTTAACCCAACATGAAGCATGAAAACTTAAACTAACCATATATCAAGAATCATACATCATGAGGAAACATAACAAGCATAGTTAGGTTTTAAAACTTTTCTCTAAACCTTTCATTTAATCTTGGCCGAACCCTAAGGGTAAGGTTCTTAAACTTTTAATACCACAAGAAGCATGAAAACTTAAACTATAACATATAAGAGATCATACATCATAAAGAGGCATAAACAAGCATGGTTAGATTTCAAACTTTGCTCTAAGCCTTATTTTTTCATCTTGGCCGAAACCCAAAGGTAGGGTTCTAAACTTTTGAATACAACATGTAGCATGAAAACTTAAACTCACAACATATAATGGTCTACATATCATGAGGACTAATAAACAAGTATAGTTGAGGTTTTAAATTGTCTCTAATCCCTTTATCCTTCTTTGGCCGAAATCCTAAGAGTATGACATGAAATTTCTAAGCAACATGAAGCATGAAAAATTTATACTAACATCATATAATGGTCTACATATCTTAAGGACAAATAAACAAGCATAGTTGAAGTCTTAAATTGTCTCTAATCCTCTTATCTTTCTTTGGCCGAAACCCTAATAGTATGGCATGGAATTTCTAAGCAACTTGAAGCATGAAAAATTTATACTAACATCATATAATGGTATACATATCATAAGGACAAATAAACAAGCATAGTTGAGGTCTTAAATTGTCTCTAATCCTCTTATCTTTCTTGGCCGAAACCCTAAGAGTATGGCATGGAATTTCTAAGCAACATGAAGCATGAAAAATTTATACTAACATCATATAATGGTCTACATATCATAAGGACAATTAAACAAGCATACTTGAGGTCTTAAATTGTCTCTAATCCTCTTATCTTTCTTTGGCCAAAACCCTAAGAGTATGGCATGGAATTTCTAAGCAACATGAAGCATGAAAAATCTATACTAGCATCATATAATGGTCTACATATCATGAGGACTAATAAACAAGCATAGTTGAGATCTTAAATTGTCTCTAATCCTCTTATCTTTCTTTGGCCGAAACCCTAAGAGTATGGCATGGAATTTCTAAGCAACATGAAGCATGAAAAATCTATACTAACATCATATAATGGTCTAAATATCATGAGGACTAATAAACAAGCGTAGTTGAGGTCTTAAACTTCCTCTAAAGCTTTTATCCCTTCTTGGCCGAAACATATAATAACCTAATCCTAGATTTTTTTTAAACATTCTCAACACATGAAACACACAGAACTACTTGTACTGCAAGCGAGGAAGATACTTACTTCCTTTCGCTTGGTTTACTAATGAAAATACCCTTGCTTGTGAAGCTTTTTCCTAGAGAGAATTCCTTGGCTTGAGTTCGACACAGTGAAGAGGAGAGAGCTTAGGTTTCGGTGGAGGGAGAAAGTGTTGGATCGTGAAACGTCGATAGAGGGGGGGGTGAATATCGATTCGAAAAACAATGTTGAAAAAGAGTTAAGCGCAGCGGAATTTAAAAGAATAGACACAGTAATTTTACTTCGTTCGGAGCCTGTGACGACTCCTACTCGAAGGCCCGTACTCCGTGAGTACTTTCGTTGGGCAATTTACTAGCAGTTCGAAATGATAATTACAAAGGCAGTACAAGAAATGCTAATAAACAGTAAAACAAAGCTATACCGACAGAAGGAAAGCTATAAGGAAAAGAGCGCATTGTCGGAGCTTCGTTAGCGTCGTTGGAGCGCAGAGCAGCAGAGCAAGTAGTCTAAGAGTTCTGAGTTGATATTGAAGCTCCACCCCTAGGGCTTCTTTTATATGCTGCTCTGGGCGCCTGGATCCCTTCCGGGCGCCCTGGTGCGACGTGGCAAGTCTAATCAGCGAACTCCACGTGGCGACGACTCGGCTTGGATAAAACTTGCCTCTGGGCGCTCGGACCTCCGGGCGCCCGGACCTCCTCCGGGTGCCTGGACTCCTCTTCTCCAGAAAGTCCTTCTCCTGCAAGAAAAGGTTAGTCCGAGGCAAATATACCCTGCAACACAGATTGTTAGCACAGTTTTATAGATAAGCAAAGTGAGTATGAATTAGCAAAAAGAGTATGACTTAGATTCCATCTTTCCGAGACCGGAATCTAGTCACGATCTCGACTTAGATATCCGAAATGGATCTAAGCCGGATCAACGCCTAATGTTCCCTTCCCGGGAACGCGTCCTCGCAGTCACTCCCCATCAGTGACTTACCTCACTTACCTGCCAGACGTTCGGTCAGCCCGTCGACCCGTCTGGACTTCGTGCCAGCTATCCGGTCAGCCCGTCGACCTAGTTGGGCTTCGTGCCTAAGCGTCCGGTCAGCCCGTCGACCCGCTTGGACTTCGTGCCAGCTATCCGGTCAGCCCGTCGACCTAGCTGATCTTCGTGCCAGACATCTGGTCAGCCCGTCGACCTGTCTAGACTTCTCCTACACACTCGATCAAAGTGTTAGACAACAACAAACTAAGTTAACCTGATTTGTCATTCATCAAAACCTGAGTTAGACCGTTAGTGCTACCCGCACCAACAATCTCCCCCTTTTTGATGGAATGACAACCTGGTTAAGTTAGTGAAACAGATGCAAGAAAAAATAAGAAAAAAACGAGTAAATGGTTTTTAAATTAGTTTGTATTTTCAGTTTGGTTTAGCTAACTTAACCACCTAACCCTCCCCCTTTGGCATTCATCAAAAACAAGTATGGAGTAATCATAGATACAAAAAACTTTGCAAAGATGACTAAGTTATAAAGATAGCTTAGAAAAGTTTTGCAATATTAACCTAAATAAGTCTGCAGGTTGAAAACACTTTGTAAAGATTCAATTTTGAAAAACTTAGTTTGTCAACTTACACTTAAGTTTTGAAACAATCTAATTTCCACAATTTTCAATAACAGAGTAATTTTCAATAATAACTTAGGTTTGATTTTTAGAGATAATAAATAATTCTTTAAAAATAGAATTGGTTGAGCTAGTCTTTCAGATTAAATTTTCAAAACTAAGTAAATTTTTGGTTTCAAGAATAACTTGCAAAACTTAGCTTGTAAAATTTAACTTTCAAGTTTGACTAAAACATTTGAAGTTTTAGAACCAACTTAGTTTTAAAAACAGACTTAGAATATTTTAAGAAAATATTTTTCAAACACTGATTTTAAGATAAGTAATTACGTCCTCCCCCTGAATTTGATATTCTTTTAAATTTATTGCTTCCCCTTAAATAAAATTTTACAACCGTAACATATTTTCGTACCTAAGTATTTTAGGCGATTGTATAATTATCTTTATAAAATTGTTCATTTAAATTTGACTAAATGTAATTAACGTTAGATTCAGTTGAAATAAGTTAACCTTTAGTGTAATGTTAAGTAAGATAACTTGTTATTAATTCAATAATTGATCAATATTAATAATTTATTGATTAAATTTTACTTGATTCAATAATTTAATATAATCTAAATTTTGTATTAATTGATGAAGGTGTTAGTTATAATTTAACTTTTCATTTACTTCCTTTTAAGTTGGATTAACTTAGTTTAAAGTTGGTAGTAATTTGAAGTTAAACTCGTTATTAAACAAGGTTAAGTAAAGTTCAATTTAAGTCAAACTTTAATTATGTTTTAATAAAAATAATTAATATTTTAAAGGTTGATTAAAAAAATGACTTAGAGTAATTTTAATATTTTTACTAAGGTTAAACCTAGGTTCTAATCAAATCAAGCTTAGTTCTCAAATAATGTTAGATTTAAACAATTAGTTATTTACTTATTAATTACTTGATTAAGTTTAAAGTCAAAATTTTTAATTTTAAGTTTTATCTTAGGTATGAATTTAAAGTTTTAATTCTAAGTTATATTAAGTCTTAAATTTAAGTTTTAAGGTTTTAAGTAATTTAAGTGCCTTAGTATTAAAATAATTTTTAACTAGATTTTTTTTAATAATTTAAAATTGATTTTTAAAAGTTTTGAAATAATTTTTAAAAGTATTTTTTTTAAATAATTTTGAGAAAAATTTTTTTATTTAAATAATTTTGAAATAATTTTTAAAATAATTTTTAAAAGAATTTTTAAAATAGTTTTAAAAAAATAATTTTAAAAAAATAGTTTTTAAAAGATTTTTTAAAATAGTTTTTAAAAGATTTTTAAAATAGTTTTCAAAGTAATTGTTTAAAAAGTCTTTAAAAGAATTTTTTAAAATGATTTATAAAAGAATTTTTAAAATAATTTTTAAAAGATTTTAAACTAATTTTTAAAAGAATTTTTAAAGTTTTTAAAATGATTTTTAAAATAGTTTTTAAAATAATTTTTAAAATGTTTTAAAATAATTTTTAAAAGAATTTTTAAAATACTTTTTAAAAGAGTTTTTAAAATAATTTTTAAAAGGTTTTAAAAGAATTTTTAAAGTTTTTAAAATGATTTTTAAAATTGTTTTTTTAAATAATTTTTAAAATGTTTTAAAAGAACTTTTAAAAGAATTTTTTTTAAAAAAACAATTTTTAAAAGAATTTTTTAAAATAGTTTTTAAAGAATTTTGAAAATTATTTTTAAGTTTAGAATAAAATTTTTAAAGTTAAAATTTTAAGTTAAATATAATATTTTTAAAGAATTTTGAAATAATTTTAAAGTTAAATTTTTAAGTTTAGAATAAAATTTTTAAAGTTAAAATTTTAAGTTTTAAAAATAATTTTTAAGTTTAAAATAATTTTTAAAGTTAAATTTTAAAATAATTTTTAAAGTTAATTTAATTTTAAAATAATTTTTAAAGTTAATTTAATTTTTAAAATAATTTTTAAAGTTAATTTAATTTTCTAAAAGTTAATTTAATTTTAATTTTTTTTAAATAAAATTAATTTAGTTTTAAAATAATTTTTTAAAGTTAACATATGTTTTAAAATAATATTTGAAGTTAATTTAATTTTAAAATAATTTTTAAGGTTAATTTAATTTTAAAATAATTTTTAAAGTTAATTTAATTTGAAAATAATTTTAAAAATAATTTTTAAAGTTAATTTAGTTTTTAAAATAATTTTTAAAGTTAATTTATTTTTTAAAATTATTTTTAAAGTTAATTTCTTTTTAAAAATAATTTTTATAGTTAATTTAATTTTAAAATATTTTTTTTAAAAAAAAATTAATTTAGTTTTAAAATAATTTTTAAAGTTAACTTAATTTTTAAAATAATTTAATTTTTAAAATAATTTTTAAAGTTAATTTATTTTGATATAATTTTTAAAGTCAATTTAATTTTAAAATTATTTTTAAAGTTAATTTAATTTTAAAATAATTTTAAAGTCAATTTAATTTTAAAATTATTTTTAAAGTTAATTTAATTAAAATAATTTTTAAATTTATTTGAATTTTAAAATAATTTTTTAAAGTTAATTTAATTTTTAAAATATATTTTTTTAAAAAAAATAATTTAATTTTAAAAATTAATTTAGTTTTAATTCGAAATATAATTTTTAATTAATTCGAAATTTAATTTTAATTTGAAATTCAATTTGAAATTTAATTTTAATTAATTTTAATTTAATTTAAAAATTAATTTAATTTAATCCTTATTCATCTCACCCGATGTAGATTATCAATCAAGGAATCCTTTAATTTTGTGAGATGAATTAGATTTAATTACAGAGTTTGGTTTAACTTGTGTTAGATTCAGGTGTAGCTTTGGTCTCAACAAATTGACATTCTTCGGATAAACTTCTAAGCTTGGTGAGTCACTTGAACATCATTAGAAGTAACCAACCCTTCGAGGTTTTCCGAATAGTCCTATCCACGGAGCTTAGTACTAAACCTTGGTCTACCTAGTTAGGATCCGTAAGGGGTAGCTTCGGTCAGTTTCACTTGGCCAAATGCACCAGATCGAAGTCATATCTTTCTAGACATGCGATGCCCAAACTTCCCCAACGTACTATCATCCAAAACTTCACCAGTACTACTTGTCAAGTTAAACTTTTGTCCCTATTTATTCTATTCCTAACTACCCTGCCAGGTAGTCTACTCTTATTTTACCCTTGTCGGGTAGATTAATTTTGGAGGTGCCAGCTATTCTGGAGCCTCCCCTGAATTATTGATCTTTAATTTAAGATTTTTGTATAATTAGAGTTGGTTTTAGTTAAGTTTTAATGTTTAATTTGTAATTTAAATTTTAGTTTTTAATTTTAAATTAATTAAATTGGTCAAATTATCTTTCTTTAAGAGAGTGTATTTAATATTTGAATTTTCTTTCAATTTCAATTTTATTGGGTTAATTGAATTATCTTTCTTTAATATCTTATTTTTAAAGTTTAAGTTTTTATTTATTTTTAAATTTGAATTAACTAAACTGTTTGAATTATATTTTCTTAACGGTTTATCTTTTAGCTTTTTATTAATTGTTAATTTTAAAATTTCTAGATTATTTTTGTTTAATATGTTATCTTTAACATTTAATTTTAAGTTTATTAAATTCCGTTTTGATTTTATCAAAGTGTTTGATTTTATCCTTATATTTTCTTTGCCTTTTAAATTGATATGGCTAATTGAATTTATTAGATTAGTTTTATCTTTAAAGTTTAATTTTTTATTAATTAAATTATCTTAGTTTTGGATAGCATTTTCTAGATTGATTTTATCTTGATTATTAAATATTTTATCAAGGTATTTATTGATTTTATCCATTTTCTCATTTTTTGCATTTAAATTCAAATTTATTTTAATGTTTGACTTATTTATGTCTAAATGCTCACCTAATTTTAAATTTTCTGAATTAATTAAATTATTTGAATTTATTTGGTCATTGTTTTGTTTGACCAAGTCAAGGTTGATGCCAAATTGATCAGAGTCTTGATTGACTTGATAAGAGTCTAGATTATTTTGTGATTTTGAATTTAAATCATTTAAATCTAGATTGTTCACCATACTTAGACTAATTTCAAACTTATCATCATGCTGATTATTTAAACTACTATTAGCAGGGGTATTTTGGTAAATATTACTAATCTTGAGCGCAACCCCTAATTCAGTAGGCTTCTCCGTTGGATTTGACTCGAGTCCATATTTGACTTTAACTTGATCTTCTAGCTCCATCGGCGTCTCGTGAAGCTTGATCAACTGGGTCCACAGCTCATATGCATTCTTGTACTTTTCTAATTTGCATAAAATGTTGTTAGGTAAAACATTACAAATAATGTTACTTACCTTTTTGTTCAGTTCCGAGTTTTGAGAAGGTTTCCTCAAAATTAGCATATAATCGATGTCTACGCTTCCTAAGAAGCATTCCATTAATCGCTTCCAGTAGTTGAAGTCTTCATGATCGTATGATGGTGGTTCGCAGGGGTTCCATCCTTCTAGAAGAGTCATAATTTCCCGACAAGAGAAACAAATAAAAAATCCCAAGACTTGGTCTTGGATTAGCAGTGCTGGAGAAAGAATATAATATTGCACTAATTTCGAAAAATAAAAAAAATTAATAAATTATTAATAAAAAAATATTATTCCAAAATTTTGAAAATGTAATATTTTATCAATACTAAGCAACGGTGAAAAGATGATGATGTGTTTTCCAAAAATGATTTTGGAGGGAAAAAAATGAAAGACGTAAGGTTTTATTTTAAAGTCGAACGATATCTAATTTTTAAAATAAAACCCCTTGTCTGATTGGTGCAGAGCGGTACTTGCTCTGATACCACTTGTTGGATCGTGAAACGTCGATAGAGGGGGGGGGTGAATATCGATTCGAAAAACAACGTTGAAAAAGAGTTAAACGCAGCGGAATTTAAAAGAACAGACACAGTAATTTAACTTCGTTCAGAGCCTGTGATGACTCCTACTCGAAGGCCCGTACTCCGTGAGTACTTTCGTTGGGCAATTTACTAGCAGTTCGAAATGATAATTACAAAGGTAATACAAGAAATGCTAATAAACAGTAAAACAAAGCTATACCGACAGAAGGAAAGCTACAAGGAAAAGAGCGCGTTGTCGGAGCTTCGTTAGCGTCGTTGGAGCGCAGAGCAGCAGAGCAAGCAGTCTAAGAGTTCTGAGTTGATATTGAAGCTCCACCCCCGGGGCTTCTTTTATATGCTGCTCCGGGCGCCTGGATCCCTTCCGGGCGCCCTGGTGCGACGTGGCAAGTCTAATCAGCGAACTCCATGTGACGACGACTCGGCTTGGATAAAACTTGCCTCCGGGCGCCCGAATCTCCTCCGGGTGCCCGGACCCCTCTTCTCCAGAAAGTCCTTCTCCTGCAAGAAAAGGTTAGTCCAAGGCAAATATACCCTGCAACATAGATTGTTAGCACAGTTTTATAGATAAGCAAAGTGAGTATGAATTAGCAAAAGAGTATGACTTAGATTCTGTCTTTCTGAGACCGGAATCTAGTCACGATCTCGACTTAGATATCCGAAATGGATCTAAGCCGGATCGACGCCTAATGTTTCCTTCCCGGGAACGCGTCCTCGCAGTCACTCCCCTCCAGTGACTTACCTCACTTACCTGCCAGACGTCCGGTCAGCCCGTCGACCCGTCTGGACTTCGTGCCAGCTATCCGGTCAGCCCGTCGACCTAGCTGGGCTTCGTGCCTAAGCGTCCGGTTAGCCCGTCAACCCGCTTGGACTTCGTGCCAGCTATCCGGTCAGCCCGTCGACCTAGCTGGGCTTCGTGCCAGACATCTAGTCAGCCCGTCGACCTGTCTGGACTTCTCCTGCACACTCGATCAAAGTGTTAGACAACAACAAGCTAACTTAACCTGATTTGTCATTCATCAAAACTTGAGTTAGACCGTTAGTGCTACCCACACCAACAGAAAGGAGAAGGAAGGAAGAAGAAAAAAATGAATTTTCCCTTCCTTTCTCTTATTTATGCTAAATGAAAGAAGAAAGCAAATTCATCTTTTCATTAGGGAGGAAGAAGGCAACTCAAACTTTTCCTTCTAAGTCTCCTTCTAAGTGAAGGGTCTTCACTTTAACTACAATCTCCCTTCTTTTCCTAACAGCAAACTCCTGCTGGGGCTACTGGTTATCACATACATGCATCTAACAAGAGGTCCAAGGTTCAAACCTTGGTCATGCCTCTTTTTAATTCTATTTTCTCTTATTTTTGGGAAAATTCACATAAGACCCATTTTAATCATGATAAAATTCATATGAAATTATTAGAGATCCTATGGGTGTTACAACCTTCTCGCTAGTTGCGCCATGTGGTGGGTAATAATAACCGATATATGGCTTCACCCCTTAGAAGAATTATATGTAGGGGACTGATTAGTAAGACCATGGAAAATAAGATGATTAACAGTGCTATGTTTTTTATTAAGTGTTATGTTTTTGATTAAGTTATGTTTTTGTCATGAATTTTGAATATCTTGCTAAAAGTATATCTTTTCGATTAAGTTATGTTTCTGTCATGTTTTATGAAATATATTTTCGTCATGAATTCCAAATGTTTTGATATGTTTCGTATTCTGTCGTGCTATGTTCGATCGATCCCACTTACTGAGTGTTTTCCTAAGCACTCACCCCCCTTACTCCCATCCCCAGATAAAGACTAGGAACAAGTTGAGAAGGAGGAGCAGGAGATGCTTTGGGGCTAGTAATGAAGCCGTGTCCAAGTGATTCGTCCTTTTAGTTCATGTTATCCTTATTTGTACGCTTTCGCTTTTGGATTGTAAAGACAATATTTTTATTATATTATTACTGGTTTGGTATGCACTTTATGAGGCTTGTTGTTTTCGAGTATTTATATTCGCGAGCAATGCCGGTGTCACGCGACTTGGTCACGGGGCGTGACATTGAAGTGGTATCAAAGCCAGGTTTTTAATCTGGTTGAGGCATTTTGTACGCAAATCTAACGAAGTTGGATTTTCAACAAATGGCTAGTGCCCTCCGAAATGGCTAACTAGTAAAAAACACGATCCCATCATCATGACGCATGCCATTTTTCTATTGAATTCCATCATTTAGACCTCTAAAATCATGTTTTTACCGTTTCAGGAAGGTTTTCGGTTGCCTATACCTTCTTGTAGGAAAGTTAAAATCTGATTTTGTCATTACTTAAGTAGTTATCTTTGAACTATCATGAACCATCACTCATCCAATTTTAAGAAATGGCTGATAGACCCATCCGGAACAACCATAAACCCAACTGTGCCAACCGCAACAACAATAGCCATCTCTACCATCATAGAAACCACCCTGTAAGGCTTAGCAACCCCAAGTGAACAAAGGTTAAAATGACCCAACCTATCAAGTGGTCGTCCAAAGGACTCTCTTTCACTTTGCCCTCCCAAAGCATTAAGCCATGTCCTACTTGTAACTTCAGACATCTTGGAAAATGCTATAGGATCTCAAGTGCATGCTTCAACTATGGAAAGATGGGGTACCGAATTACAAATTGTCCTGAACCCAAGAAACAAGGTGTAGTATCAAATTCTGTTGCAGTCCTGAATAAACCAAAGGAGAATAAGCTCAATCCTCAGGTGTTCTCTATGACTTATGAAGAGGCGGAAGACGCAAGCGATGTGGTGGTAGGTACCATTCTAATCAATAAAATGACTACCTATGTATTATTTGACTGTGATGCCACTCATTCTTTTATATCTAAAAGATTCACTATGAAGTTAGGACTCAAAGCTAAAATACTTAGTGAACCATATAGAGTAGCTATGCCCACTAATAAGACCATCGAAACTCATAAGTTGCTTTGAAGCTATCAGGTAAGTATTGGTAGTCATACATTCGAAGCTAATCTGATTCAACTAAACATGGCTGAGTTCGATGCCATTATTAGAATGGATTGGTTGGCCAAGAACCACACATTAGTGGATTGCCATAGGAAGAATGTCAATTGGACTTCAAGTCAAGAAAAAAAAATCATCTATGATGGCAAGACCAAGGAAAAGAGATTACTCCTGTCCACATCTCAGACTTGGAAAGCCATGAGGAGCGGTGATGGAATCTATCTATCTATGATAAGTGAGGTGGAAGAGAAGATTAAGGTCAGGCTAGAAGAAATTCCAGTCGTTCAAGACTTCCCAGATGTATTTCGTGAGGAACTACCTGGCATAGTTCTAGATGGTGAAGTAGACTTTGAAATTAATTTGGCACTAGGTGCAACGCCAATATCAAAGGCACCCTACTAGATGACCCCGACGGAACTCAAAGAACTAAAATAAAAACATCAAGAGTTAAACAAAAAGCTAATCAGACCGAGCGCATCTTCGTGGGGAGCCCCAGTTTTATTTGTGAAGAAAAAAGATGGGAGTATGAGATTATGTATCGATTACCGAGAATTGAATAAAATCACAATCAAGAATAGGTACCCCCTTCCAAGGATAGATGACCTCTTTGACCAACTTAAAGGAGCTACAATGTTCTCCAAACACGATTTAAGGTTAGGCTTTTAGAACCAGGAATGAACACTACAAGTTCATGGGAATGTCATTCAGCTTAACCAATGCCACGACAACATTCATGGATCTCATGAATAGAGTGTTTAGACCATATCTTGATAAATTTATGGTGGTGATGAATATGGATAACCGTGTTTTGGGTTCATGTTCATGTTTATACTCAAGATCATGTTTAAGTTTATGTTCATGCCTATGCCCATGATCATGTTTAAGTGTATGTTTTTTTTTAAAAAAAATTGGTCTAGTAGGTTTGAGTTACTCTTGCTTCACACCATAGCAAGTTAGTGGGCTATGTGTATTTCGTTTTGGAAATTTAGATTAGTGGGTTGTGATAAACATACTCCTTAACATGATAACTTTATGGACTCTAGGAGATTTCGGAATTAAAGTTTAGGTGGGCTTTGTTGCTTCATGTTCCTCATCATGTTAACTTTGCATGCTACTAGTACTTTTAGTTTGTAGTTTAGGTAGACTTATGGTTTCTTCTAGCTTGACATCATGGTAACCTCATATGCTATATGTATTTTTAGATTTCTAATTTAGTAAAAAACTGATGAATTCTTTTTGTTGGACATCATGGTAACTTTATATGCTACATGTATTTTTGGAGCTCTAGTTTAGATAGGCGTACGTTTTCTTCTTGCTTGTCATCATGATAACTTCACTTGCTATGTGTATTTTTGGATTAGTTAAGAACTCAATCATGTTGTAACACCTTTATAATACCTACTAGTTTCAGGTTTCATGCTTTTGTAAGCTATAGATTCAACATGATTATAATTATGTCCCATGCTTGTGCAGTGACCATATTTATGTTTATGCACATGTTTGTATTTATGTCCATGCCTATGAAGTGATCATGTTTATCTTAGGTGTATGTTTTGGGTATTTCAAACTCATGAAATGATCCTATTCACGTTTAGGCGCAAGTTTATGCTTAAGGTTATATGTAAGGGTTTGGGTTTATGCTTATGCACATGCTAAAGTAGTTACCAAGTTATGATCCAGGGGCCTAAGCCCGGGGAGCTTACCAAGTTATGATCCAAAGACCCAAGCCCGGGGAGCTTACCAAGTTATAATCCAGGGACCCAAGCCCGGGGAGCTTATCAAGTTATGATCTGGGGATCTAAGTCTGGGGAGCTTACCAAGTTATGATTCGAGGACCTAAGCCCGGGGAGCTTACCAAGTTATGATCCGGGGACCCAAGCTCGGGGAGCTTACACCAAGGATCAAGGACTTAGTCGAAGAACATCGTAGGTCTAAGTACATGGTCCAATTATGATAAGGGGAGCTACCTGGGAACCCGAGGTTATGATCCGTGGATCTAAGCCCATATCTCTTCGAAGATCAAGCGAGATCAAGTTTCAAGGATGAAACTTCCAATAAGGAGGGTGGGATGTGAAGACCCGATTTTGGACATGGTGATGAACACTAGTGGGCATACCTTTAAAGGTTAAGTTAGGTTCAACTCCTAGAAATCTTAATACCATTGAACCCAAGTTTATGATTACTTTGTGTCAGGTGTAGGTTTGGATCTTAGGGATTTCGAATGTTGGGTCTAGTTACTCATATGTTTCTTCTATGCTCTTCATCATGATACTTTAATGAGTCACATGTGGAGCTCTTATCTGTCTATGCTTTCATGGTGGTTTACAATTTTATCATGTTGGGTGGCTAAAAACTGTTGCTAGATGGTTACCTTAGTCTGTGTATGAATTTACACTGTCTTCGTATATAAAACCTAGAGGGTCGCATGCATAGCACATAGAAAATAAACAATGACATTGGAAGCTAGTCGATATCAAGATCAAATATGAATTTATTTGATACAAAGAAGAGAGAATTCGAATAGCCATAATCATGATGATTAATGGAGAATTTAAAAAGCCATTATAATGTTAATTATTGGAGAAGTTGAAGGGTCATCATAATGAAGGTCATAAATGAAGAATTTATGGAGCCTATAACTCTTGATCTTCTTAATTAATGAAGATCATAAATGATGAATTAATTGAGACCTTAACCCTTCGTATTCCTTGGAGGCTATAAGTAGCCATCCTCGGAAAGACTCAAGGGGGAATTCCTTCTCTCCGAGTCTCCCTCATCAGATTCTTCTTTGCTTTCTTCTACCGGAAGAGATCGGTAGTGCTTCCAAGACTTTGTCGATCCAAGAGGCTAGCACCTAACGGATTGTATCAAGTTCAAGTCTCGTAAAGTTTCTGTCCAATGCCAAAGAAGTTGGTGACTGTAAGTGGGCTTTTCGTTTCGAGTATAGCTATAGAATATGTTTACATTTTGTCATTTTATATTGAAAATTCATTTCTTTTTATTCCAAGATGTACTGTTATGACTCAAGTTAGATATGGTAAAGGGAATTTCCGAAAGTATTATAAGATATGATAAGTTATGGCCCTGATGCGGTGGATAATAATAACCGATATATGACCCTGATGCGGTGGGTAATAATAACCGATATATGGCCTCACCCCTTAGAGGAATTATATATAGGGGACTGATTAGTAAGACCATGGAAAATAAGATGATTAACAGTGCTATGTTTTCGATTAAGTTATGTTTTTATTATGAATTTTGAATATCTTGCTAAAAGTATATTTTTTCGATTAAGTTATGTTTTTGTTATGAATTTTGAATATCTTGCTAAAAGTATATCTTTTCGATTAAGTTATGTTTCTGCCATGTTTCATGAAATATATTTTCATCATGAATTCCAAATGTTTTGCTATATTTTGTATTCTGTCGTACTATGTTCGATCGATCCCACTTATTGAGTGTTTTCCCAAGCACTCACCCCCCTTACTCCCATCCCCAGATAAAGACTAGGAACAAGTTGAGAAGGAGGAGTAGGAGATGTTTTGGGGCTGGTAATGAAGCCGTTTCCAAGTGATTCACCCTTTTAGTTCATGTTATCCTTATTTGTACTCATTCAATTTTGGATTGTAAAGATAATATTTTCGTTATTTTATTACTGGTTTGGTATGTACTTTATGAGGCTTGTTGTGTAACGCCCCGCCCCTTCCTGCTTAAGCTGACGGGGGTTACTTATCCATTTCTTCTTAACTTATATTACTTACTTACTTGTTAATAATCTTTTCTACTTAAACAGCGGAAGTCTTATTTATAGTATAATTTTTTTTCTCTTTTTTTTAAAAACTTTTCTTTTACTTTTCAAATTATCATCACTAACTACCTATCATATAAAGTCACATAGCATGCTTAACATAAACTTAAGCCATAATACTAATAAGCATGATGAAATGTCATGGAGTCATGAAAGAACGACATAAGCATAATTCTTATTAGATAAAAGCAGGCCTTTCTCTTTTAGCCGAGCCACTACTACACACATCCTTCTTGCCCCTCCTGCTGCTCCCTTAGTACATCCATTCCTTGCCTTTATCTGTGGTACAAGGAAAGTAAGCTATGAGCACACAAGGCTCAGTAAGATCCTTCCTACTCACAAAAACAGTAAAGCATAGCATATTCATAAGGCATAAAGCATAAAGACAAACTCATCATATCATGTATAGAAGCATCATATCGTAACATAATCGTAAGGTATCATGGCATATCATCCTGGCATATCATAACATAGTCATAAGTATTATGCGAGATGACTTTCAAAAACATGTATCATGAAAATATAAGCAACATGTCTTTTGAAAAACTTATTACATACATACTTAAACATAATCTCAACATGATTAGGGCCCTGGCTTATACCACATACATAAATGCGCGCGTCCTATGTAGGTCCAAGGTAGCAATTCTTGAACCCTACAAGGTATACATACTAGGCCCGTTTCTTAGTCCATCGACCTAGGGGCACTTAGGAGCCCATCCCTAGCGAGACCCGTTTCTTAGTCCATCAACCCCGGGGCGCTTATGGAGCCCACCCTTGGTACAAGCCATATAAAGTAAAGTAGCATGTCATACATATCATGGTTATTATCATTTCATGCATATCATATTTCTTAACGTATCATATCATACAGAATTTGGGCACACAGCTCATCATAATAGCATGCATAATTTGGGCACACAGCACATCATAAATACATGCATAGTTTGGGCACACAGCTCATCATAAATAGCATGCATAATTTGGGCACACAACACATCATAAGGGTTATCAACATGCATAAATCATGAGCATACATAATTAAACATAGAAGCATAGCAAGCTCTTATCATATCATGAAACATTGCATGTGAGACATATGGGAATCATATTTAGGTCTCTAACCCTAATATCATATAGTGGCCGAAACATATAGTTGTGACTTAGGTTAAAAATCAATATACAAGCATGTGAAACTTAAACCAATATCGTTTCATGTATCACAAAGAACATCATGAGCATGCTTAGTTTAGGTTCTAGGGTTCCTAAGCTTAGAAATCTTATCATGGCCGAATCTTATCAAGCATTACATTGGGTAAAAAGCAACATACAAGTATGTGAACCCTAAACCAATATCATATCATAAATCATGAGGAAACATCATAAGCATGTTTAGTTTAGGTTCTAGGTTTCCTAAGCTTATAAACCTACCATGGCCGAGACTTGTTAATCATGGGACTAGGTTTCATGTGGCATAAAAGCATGAAAAATCCTAAACCAATTCCATAGCATTTATTACAAGGAACATCATAAGCATAGTTAGGTTGGGTTCTTAGTTTCCTAGGCCTTTAAACTAGTTGTGGCCGAAAGTTCATAAAGCATGAAAAGTTCTAATCAACCCTACAAGCATGAGCATGTCATGTTAACTTCATATTTTTTTGTCTTAAGGAACATCATGACATGCTTAGTTTAGGTTTAAAGTTCTCCTAGGCCCGAAAACCTACCATGGTCGAATATTCATGAGCATGGAATAAAATTCTAATCAACATACAAGCATGAGCATATCATGTTAACTACATATCTTGTCTTAAGGAACATCATGACATGCTTAGTTTAGGTTTAAAGTTCTTCTAGACCCTAAAACCTACCATGGCCGAATGTTCATGAGCATGGAATAAAATTCTAATCAACATACAAGCATGAGCATATGATGTTAACTACATATCTTGCATTAAGGAACATCATGGCATGCTTAGTTTAGGTTTAAAGTCCTTCTAGACCCTAAAACCTACCATGGCCGAATATTCATGAGCATGGAATAAAATTCTAATCAACATACAAGCATGAGCATATCATGTTAACTACATATCTTGTCTTAAGGAACATCATGACATACTTAGTTTAGGTTTAAAGTCCTTCTAGCCCCTAAAACCTACCATGGCCGAATATTCATGGGCATGGAATAAAGTTCAAATCAACATACAAGCATGAGCATATCATGTTAACTCCTTATCTTATCTTAGGTAAAAATCATGGCATGCTTGGATTAGGTTTAACAATTTCCTAGGCTCCTAATCCCATCATGGCCGAATGCTTATGAGCATGGAATGAATTCAACCCAACATATAAACATGAGCATATCACATTAACTTCATATCTTATCTTAAGAAAGATCATGACATGCTTGGTTCGAGTCTTAACTTACCTATTTCCTTTATTCATGCTTGGCCGAGAGTCTAGGGACATGACTCTAAGTTCTAACCAAACATTCTAGCATATGAACTTTAGATAAATCCTCTACCATAAGATACATGTTACAAGAAACATATTGAGCATGTCAAATTTGGGTCTTTACATTTCCTAGGTCCTTCTTGTCTTGGCCGAAAATTCCATGAAGGTATCCTAGGTTTTTAGGCAACCAAATCTCATAGAAAATACACAAGCTATTGTACCACAGGTAAGGGAAAACTTACCTCCTTTCGCTTGTGATTTTTCTTAAGGAAAAAAGGCACCCTAGTTGCAAAGGAAGGAGAGAGCTTCTTCTTCTTGCACTTCCTTTTGTTTCTCTTGCTTGGAAGGGGTAGATCTTGAAGGCTTCTTCTTGTAAATTAGTTTTCTTAAAGAGGAAACTTAGCTTAGCTTTTGGAATAAGGAGAGGGAGGGCTCTTGGTTTCGGTGGAGAATGAAGAAGGAGAAGGAAGGAGGAAGAAGTAGAATTAAATCCCTTGCTTTTCTTCTCCCAATCCTATTTATTCCTATGTAAATGAAGCATGTCTTCATTCATTCCCTCAACTCCTCTTTTCCCCCATTCCTTTAATCTCACGAAAATAGAGAGAGGGAGGGAAGTAGGCTATTTATCTTTTGCTTGCTTCTTCTCTTAACCAAGAGGAAGAGAAGATAAGTAACTTGGTTTTCTCTTGCTCTTTTACTTTACCATCTTCTCTCCTTTAACTACAATTTCCATTCTCTTTTATTCACTTATCATTCATTACTCTAGTGGTTCCATCCACTAATTTAACTCTATTACTTGTGGGAGGTTCAAGGTTCAATCCTTGACATCACTTTTTCTTATTCTATTTTGGTTTCTATTTTTTTTTCTCTTATTCTTTTTATTTTTATGCTCTAAAGAAAATTTCTTGGGTATAACACTCATATACTTATCTTATAATTTCTTGGGTGTTACAGTACCCCATACCTCATAGAAAGTTCATCCTCGAACTTAGAATAGCGACGGATAGTTCCGTTTCATATCATCCTCCCGTTCTCACGTGGCTTCTTCGTACCGTTGATTTTGCCACAGGACCTTTACTAAGGGTACTTCTTTGTTCCTTAGTCTTTTTACGTCTCGATCCAATATCTGAATTGGTCGGCTCTCGTAGGTTAGGTCCTCTTGCACTTGTACTGCCCGTGGTTTGATCACTTGGTCCGTGCTTGGAATGCATTTCTTTAGCATCGAAACGTGGAACACGTTGTGAATGGATGACATCTCTTGAGGCAACTCTATTTCATAGCTACTTTGCCGATTCTTTTCAGAACTCGGTATGGTCCCACATAACACGGGCTTAGCTTTCCCTTCTTACCGAACCTCATTACCCCTTTCATAGGAGCTACTTTGAGAAATACTGAGTCTCCGACACTGAATTCCAATGGCCTTCGTCGCTTATCCGTATAATTTTTCTGTCGACTCTGAGCAGTTTCTATTCTTGGCGGATGTTCTGTATAGCACGGGTGGTGTTATCGATGAACTCGGTTTGAAATCCCATCTCTTTCTTTTCACCGCCTTCGTACCAACATATAGGGGATCTACATTTCCTCCCGTACAGAGCCTCGTAGGGCGCCATCCCAATAGTAGCCTGGTAACTATTGTTGTAGGCGAATTCCGCTAGGCATAAATATCGGCACCAACTCCCTTTAAAGTCTAATGCGCATGCCCGTAACATGTCTTCTAATACTTGGTTAGCCCTTTCTGTTTGTCCGTCGATCTGAGGGTGGAAGGCAGTACTGAATAATAGCTTCGTACCAAGAGCCTTCTGGACACATTCCCAAAAATGTTAAACAAAATGACCATCTCTGTCTGAAATGATGGTCTTAGGAATCCCATGTAGTCTAACAATTTCCTTGACATATAATTGAGCCAGTTGCTCAATTGAATAAGTCATCTTGATTGCTAGAAAATGGGCGGATTTGGTTAATCTATCCACGATTACCCATATGGCGTCGTAGCCATTTGTTGTCTTGGGTAATCCTGATATAAAGTCCATAGAGATATCTTCCCATTTCCATTCTGGAATTTGGACAGGCTGCAGTAATCCTCCAGGCCTCTGATGTTCTGCTTTAACCCTCTGACAGGTCAGGCAGGTACTGACATACTGAGCCACATCTCTTTTCATACCGGACCACCAGAATTTCTTTTTCAAATCCTGGTACATTTTGGTGGATCCTGGATGCATTGCATAGGGTGTTGAATGAGCTTCCTCTAGTATCCTTCTTCGCAACTCTGGATCCCCGGGAATACATAATCGATCCCTGAGGTATAATATTCCACTGTCCGCGACCCGGAATCCGTCATTCTTTCCTTCTAGGGTTTCTTGTTTAATCCTTTGGAGGCTTTGGTCACTGGTTTGTTTCTCCAATAGGTTGTTGAATAATGTGGGTGCTATGGTCATGGTAGAGAGCTGCCCGGACATATTTTCGATCCATTGACTCGTAATGTCTCTCGGTTTCCCGATAATTTCGAACACTGGTTCGCCTTCAGCATCAGATATAGCTTTAGCATATTGACTAAAAGTAGGTAACTGACCTGTGACAACAGTAGAGGCGCTCGCCACATCTTCTTTAGTAAGCGAGAAAACCCTGGCGTTCGTTGTAGTTGGCGGGGCTTCCAACCTCCCTTGGCTAATCGGTGTTCCTTCAATAGCAGCTTGCATCTGATGTAGTTGTGAGGGGGCACTCTTGTTCTGGTTATTCTGCTGGGGTGGTGCCTGAAATCGGTTAGTGCAGTCTCTGGCCAGATGTCCTTCCCCTCCGCAATTATAGCACCTTCTTGTACCCTTGTGACATACTCCGGAATGCAGCTTTCCGCAAATAGTGCACTGAGGGTATTTCAGTTGCTTATTCACTGAGCCACCTTTAGCATTGTCCCATTATTTCCTTTTTCCGATAGAGGTCCCTTTCCAGCTTGTTTTGGTACCTGAGGGTCTCTGTCCTTCTGTTCGGGCCTGATTCTTATTCTCGTTCATCGCTTTCTGATAATGTTCTGTGATTAGGGCACTGCTGATCAATTCCTCTGTAGTCTGTGGTCTATTAATTCCGCCGGCCATATTCAGTGCTATCTCAGGTCGAAGCATCTTCAGCATTAGTCTGACCCTTTCTCTTTCTGTGCGAACCAACTCTGGACATAGGCGTGCCAGACGGTTGAAGCGCTTTACTGCTTCATTCACTGATAGGTCACCTTGCCGAAACTCGATGAACTCGTCGTAATGTTGGTTCGTCACTTGCATATGAAAGAACTCTTCGAAGAACTCTGCCTCGAAGTCCGTCCAGTTCATTAGATTAATCTGTCTTTTTGCCTTCACTCTTTCCCACCACATTCTTGCGTCTCCGGAAAAGCAGAATGATACGCATTTGATCTTTTCCGATACGGGCCAGTCCAGTAATTCCACTATGCTTTCCACTGTCTTGAACCAGGCCTGGGCGTCCCATGGCTCGCAAGTACCTGAGAAGTTCTCCGGTTTCAGCCTTAGCCACTGTATCAAATAGGTCTCCTGTCGGACCACTGGGACAGGGGCTATCGGTGGTACTGGTGCAACTACGGGGATGACGGGTACTGCATTCTAATTTACTGGCGGGGTGGCAGGATTTTCTTGCTGACCCATCAAAGTCATGATTAGCTGTTGTTGCTCCGTGATCTGACGCTGGAGGTCGGTAACTACCTGGGTCAGATCTAGTGGAGTCGCTGTCTCGTCTGCTCGGGTAGTACGTCTCCTAGCCATGCTTATCTTCATTAAATGCCAATAATTTATCGTTATTTCTATCCAGGCTAACATAAGATCATTATCATTCTTATCCTACCATCATGCATACCTAAACTAGAACTGTAACTTATCATCATCAAACAAAAAAATAAGTAAACATGCATAATATTAAAGCATCATAAAAGAATTAAATTAAGCATATAGATTCTTACTTGGAACAGCAGGATGGAGGCTTGACATGTGTGTAGTGGAAAGGCTAAACCTGACTTTGATACCAAACTGTAACGCCCCGCCCCTTCCTGCTCAAGCTGACGGGGGTTACTTATCCATTTCTTCTTATCTTATCTTACTTACTTACTTGTTAATAATCTTTTCTACTTAAACAGCGGAAGTCTTGTTTATAGTATAGTTTTTTTTTCTCTCTTTTTTTTTAAAACTTTTCTTTTACTTTTCAAATTATCATCACTAACTACCTATCATATAAAGTCACATAGCATGCTTAGCATAAACTTAAGCCATAATACTAATAAGCATGATGAAATGTCATGGAGTCATGAAAGAACGACATAAGCATAATTCTTATTAGATAAAAGCAGGTCTTTCTCTTTTGGCCGAGCCACTACTACACACATCTTTCTTGCCCCTCCTGCTGCTCCCTTAATACATCCATTCCTTGCCTTTATGTGTGGTACAAGGAAAGTAAGCTATGAGCACACAAGGCTCAGTAAGATCCTTCCTACTCACAAAAACCGTAAAGCATAGCATATTCATAAGGCATAAAGCATAAAGACAAACTCATCATATCATGTATAGAAGCATCATATCGTAACATAATCGTAAGGTATCATGGCATATCATAAAGTGCATCCTAGCATAACATAACATAATCATAAGTATCATGACATATCATAACGTAATCATAAAGTGCATCCTAGCATAACATAACATAATCATACGTATCATGGCATATCATAACATAATCATAAAGTGCATCCTAGCATAACATAACATAATCATAAGTATCATGGCATATCATAACATAATCATAAAGTGCATTCAGGTATATCATAACATAGTCATAAGTATTATGCGAGATGAATTTCAAAAACATGTATCATGAAAAATATATGCAACATGTCTTTTGAAAAACTTATTACATACATACTTAAACATAATTTCAACATGATTAGGGCCCCGGCTTGTACCACATACATAAATGCGTGCGTCCTATGTAGGTCCAAGGTAGCAATTCTTGAACCCTACAAGGCATACATACTAAGCCCATTTTTTAGTCCATCGACCTAGAGGCACTTAGGAGCCCATCCCTAACGAGACTCGTTTCTTAGTCCATCGACCCCGGGGCGCTTATGGAGCCCACCCTTGGTACAAGCCATATAAAGTAAAGTAGCATGTCATACATATCATGGTTCTTATCATTTCATGCATATCATATTTCTTAATGTATCATATCATACAGAATTTGGGCACACAGCTCATCATAATAGCATGCATAATTTGGGCACACAGCACATCATAAATACATGCATAGTTTGGGCACACAACTCATCATAAATAGCATGCATAATTTGGGCACACAGCACATCATAAGGGTTATCAACACGCATAGATCATGAGCATACATAATTAAACATAGAAGCATAGCAAGCTCTTATCATATCATGAAACATTGCATGTGAGACACATGAGAATCATATTTAGGTCTCTAACCCTAATATCATATAGTGGCCGAAACATATAGTTGTGAATTAGGTTAAAATTCAACATACAAGCATGTGAAACCTAAACCAATATCGTTTCATGTATCACAAAGAACATCATGAGCATGCTTAGTTTAGGTTCTAGGTTTCCTAAACTTAGAAATCTTGTCATGGCCGAATATTATCAAGCATTACATTGGGTAAAAAGCAACATACAAGTATGTGAACCCTAAACCAATATCATATCATAAATCATGAGGAAACATCATAAGCATGTTTAGTTTTGGTTCTAGGTTTCCTAAGCTTATAAACCTACCATGGCCGAGACTTGTTAATCATGGGACTAGGTTTCATGTGGCATAAAAGCATGAAAAACCCTAAACCAATTCCATAGCATTTATAACAAGGAACATCATAAGCATAGTTAGGTTGGGTTCTTAGTTCCCTAGGACTTTAAACTAGTTGTGGCCGAAAGTTCATAAAGCATGAAAAGTTCTAATCAACCCTACAAGCATGAGCATGTCATGTTAACTTCATATTTTTTTGTCTTAAGGAACATCATGACATGCTTAGTTTAGGTTTAAAGTTCTCCTAGGCCCGAAAACCTACCATGGCCGAATATTCATGAGGATGGAATAAAATTCTAATCAACATACAAGCATGAGCATATCATGTTAACTACATATCTTGTCTTAAGGAACATCATGGCATGCTTAGTTTAGGTTTAAAGTTCTTCTAGACCCTAAAACCTACCATGGCCGAATGTTCATGAGCATGGAATAAAATTCTAATCAACATACAAGCATGAACATATCATGTTAACTACATATCTTGCATTAAGGAACATCATGACATGCTTAGTTTAGGTTTAAAGTCCTTCTAGACCCTAAAACCTACCATGGCCGTATATTCATGAGCATGGAATAAAATTCTCATACAAGCATGAGCATATCATGTTAACTACATATCTTGTCTTAAGGAACATCATGGCATGCTTAGTTTAGGTTTAAAGTCCTTCTAGACCCTAAAACCTACCATGGCCGAATATTCATGGGCATGGAATAAAGTTCAAATCAACATACAAGCATGAGCATATCATGTTAACTCCTTATCTTATCTTAGGTAAAAATCATGGCATGCTTCAATTTCCTAGGCTCCTAATCCCATCATGGCCAAATTCTTATGAGCGTGGAATGAATTCAACCCAACATATAAACATGAGCATATCACATTAACTTCATATCTTATCTTAAGAAAGATCATGGCATGCTTGGTTCGAGTCTTAACTTACCTATTTCCTTTATTCATGCTTGGCCGAGAGTCTAGGGACATGACTCTAAGTTCTAACCAAACATTCTAGCATATGAACTTTAGATAAATCCTCTACCATAAGATACATGTTACAAGAAACATATTGAGCATGTCAAATTTGGGTCTTTACATTTCCTAGGTCCTTCTTGTCTTGGCCGAAAATTCCATGAAGGTATCCTAGGTTTTTAGGAAACCAAATCTCATAGAAAATACACAAGCTATTGTACCACAGGTGAGGGGAAACTTACCTCCTTTCGCTTGTGGTTTTTCTTAAGGAAAAAGGCACCCAGGTGCAAAGGAAGGAGAGAGCTTCTTCTTCTTGCACTTCCTTTTTGTTTCTCTTGCTTGGAAGGGGTAGATCTTGAAGGCTTCTTCTTGTAAATTAGTTTTCTTGGAGAGGAAACTTAGCTTAGCTTTTGGAATAAGGAGAGGGAGGGCTCTTGGTTTCGGTGGAGAATGAAGAAGGAGAAGGAAGGAGGAAGAAGAAGAATTAAATCCCTTGCTTTTCTTCTCCCAATCCTATTTATTCCTATGTAAATGAAGCATGTCTTCATTCATTCCCTCAACTCCTCTTTTCCCCCATTCCTTTAATCTCACGAAAATAGAGAGAGGGAGGGAAGTAGACAATTTATCTTTTGCTTGCTTCTTCTCTTAACCAAGAGGAAAAGAAGGTAAGCAACTTAGTTTTCTCTTGCTCTTTTACTTTACCATCTTCTCTCCTTTAACTACAATTTCCATTCTCTTTTATTCACTTATCATTCATTACTCTAGTGGTTCCATCCACTAATTTAACTCTATTACTTGTGGGAGGTTCAAGGTTCAATCCTTGACCTCACTTCTTCTTATTCTATTTTGGTTTCTATTTTTTTTTCTTTTTTTCTTATTCTTTTTATTTTTATGCTCTAAAGAAAATAACACTCATATACTTATCTTATAATTTCATGGGTGTTACATGTTGTTTTCGAGTATTTATATTCGCAAGCAACGCCGGTGTCGCACGTCTTTGTCACAGGGCGTGACAGATTTGCTCTTGAGCTCTCCTCAAAATGCCTCATGCCAATGGAGATATCATGGATTCTTTTTAAACCCATGATCTTTACTAAATCTTTCCAATGTGGGACTTTTATTGAACCCCAACAGACGCCTACAGTTCCCTCAACCGGGAACGCTCCTCACTAGATCTCTCCTCCAGTTGCTTACCTCCACTTACTAACTACAATCGTTTGACTTGCCTTTGACTCACCAGGTCTCCCCGTTAATTGTCAGGTCCTGCGGACCTAACTAGATGTTGGCTGGTGGTTAGGTCTCGCGGACCCAATCGGACTTCCCGCCAGATATCAGGTCCCGTGGACCTATCTGGACTTCACACCAACTATCGGGTCCCGTGAACCTAGCTGAATTGCAGCTTGGTATCAGGTCCTTCAAACTAGTCAACTCCTGCATACTTGGTATAAAGGTTAGACAAACAACATATCTAACTTTAACCTATTTATCATACATCAAAACCTGATTATTAGTGCAACTTGCACCAACAATATGGGTTAAAGTTAGAAAAAAATACAATTAAGAAAGCATTGAGTTAAATTGAATAAAGTGAGTTAGTTTTTTTAACATAACTGACTATTCTCCTCCTTTAACATACATAAAAAAAAAACTATGCATCAAGCAGAAATAATAACAATTCAATCAAGGAGTTGGTCTATTTACCAAACTAAAGCTAGTTTTTTAACAACTTAAATAAAGTTTAGCAAAACAAACATTACAAACTTAGTTTTTTTTTTAAACAATAAATTTTACAAAGATACAATGTTTTCAGAAAAACCTTTATTGTAGAGAGGAGTAAATAAAAAAAATTCAAACTAACTTTGAAAGGATTTTTTTTCTAATTTATAAAAGATTTTCAAAAATTCTAAAATTTGCAAAAACATTTTGCAAAGTATTTCCACGTAATTTTTAAAAAGTATTTTTTTTCAAAAATATCTTTTCTTTTAAAGCAAGTTTGGTAAAACAATAGCTTTTAAAATATTTTACATAAAGATGTTGCAAGACCTTTAAAAGAGATTTTCAAAATAATCAAGGAAATTTTGAAAGAAATTTTCAAAAACAAAGCATTTTGCAAATGATTTTCCAATGTTTGAATAAACAGGAAAATAGTACATTTTGCAAAGATAGATTTTTACATGAATTTGATAAACATTTTCAAAACTTGTCAAAAAATATCTTTCAAAAATTTTCAAAGTAGTTTTCGATGCAATTTGCAAAACATTTTCATTTTATTATTCAAAATAGATATTTTTTTTACAAAGTAAGGTTTCAAAAGAATTTTTCATGAACACTTTGTAAAAAAAATGACATAGAATTCTTTTGAAAGGAGTTTCCAAATACCCCTCCCCTTTAATTTAACGTTTTCCCTTAAGTTAACACTTCCCCTTAATTTATTACTCTTCTTTAATTTATACTAGGATTTAGGTATATTAATGTGCAATATATGTTCAAGGTCCTTCCTTAATTTAGCATCTTTTGATTGTCTTTGTTAGCTATGAGAAATTCCACCTAAGTATTCAAGAGAAATATTGTTGGGAATATTAAAAAAAGAAATATTATTTCAATAACTTATATTTTTTATTAATCTCTTATTAAGTTTGATTAACCATTAATTATTTAAATTAATCATTTAATCAATTATTAACCTTGGATTAAGTTAAGAAATAATTTGTTACTAACTCAATAATAATTAATCATTATCAATAGTTTATTGATTAAATTTTACTTAACTTAATTCAATAATTTAATAATTATTTGATTAAAACAACTTCACTTTTGTATTGAAAGTATTTTGTATTGAAAGTATTAGTTATAATTTAATTTTTATTTACTAATTTTATTAATTAGTTAAATTAGAGTAACTAAGTGAGTATTAATTTATAGTTAAATTTTAAAAAGTTATTAAATAAAGTTAAGTAAGTTAAAATCCAATTTGAGTCAATCTTTAATTAAGATAAATTATGATTAATTAAAGTAAAGTTAAGATATTAATTAATGTAGAAATTAAAGTTGATTAAGTTAAATTAAGGTTAAATTTTAATTAACTTCTAAATAATTTTTAAAATCATAATTTTTTTAAAATAATTTAAAATATTTTTAAAATAATTTAAAAGATTTTTAAAATAATTTAAATGTTTTTAAAATAATTTAAATGTTTTTAAAATAATTTTAAAAAAGTTTTAAAGATAATTTTAAAAAGAATTTTTATAATAATTTTTACAAGATATTTAAATAATTTATAAAATATTTTAAAAAGATTTTTAAAATAATTTAAAGATTTTTAGAAGAATTTTTAAAGATTTTTAATATAATTTTTCAAAAGATTTTTACAATGAGTTTTAAAAGAATTTTTAGAAGAATTTTTAGAAGAATTTTTAAAAGACTTTTAAAATAAATTTTTAAAATGATTTTTAAAAGAATATTTAGAAGAATTTTTAAAAATATTTTTAAAAGAATATTTAAATATTTTTAAAATAATTTTTAAAATATTTTTAAAAATCATTTTAAAAAGATTTTTTAGAATAATTTTTAAAAGAAGTTTTAGAATAATTTTTAAAAGAAATTTTAATTATTTTTAAAATAATTTTTTAAATGATTTTTAAAATAATTGTGAAAAGAATTTTTAGAAGAATTTCTAAAAGTATTGTTGCAAGAATTTTGAAAATAATTTTGAAAAAGATTTTTAAAAGATTTTAAAAATAATTTTTAAAATATTTTTTAAATTTTTTTTGAAAAGATTTTTTAAAGAATTTTAAAATGTATTTTTAAAAGAATGTTTGAAAATTTTTTAAAAAGATTTTTAAAATAATTTTAAAAATAATTTTTATGTAATACGTTAATTAACATATGTTTAATTCAATTTTGATTTTAGGGTTTAATTAAATTAATATTAGTATTTGATTTGATTTAATTTAATTTTAATTTAATCCTTATTCAACTCAACAGTCTAAGTTTTTTAACAATGAGGGCTTATGATTTTATGGGATGAGTTACGTTAAATTTCAATGTTTGGTTTAACTTATGTTAGATTCAAATTTTAGCTGTGGGTTTAACAAACAAACATTCTTTGGATAAACTTCTAAGCTGTGGTGAGTCACTTGGACATCATTAGAGTAACTTCACCTTCGAAATTTTCTAAATAGTCTTATCCACTAAACTTAATAATAAAATTTTGGTTAACCAGCTAGGATTGCTAAGAGATAGTTTAAGTTAGTTATGTAATATACTAAAAATATAAATATGGGATAAAATGGTTAAATTTGACATAATTCAATTATTTTAAGGAAAATAAATATATTTTAGTGGACAATATATCAGGAAGTAAGTTTATATGAATTTATGAAATTTACTAGAATTTTTCTAGATTTTAAATGAGACATTTTAGATTTTATGGAGATAAACGGATAGGATTTAAAGGCTATTTAGAATACCCAATTAAAATGGGAATTTATTGAAATATAAACGTAGGCTTTAATCGTTTTAACCTAAAGTTTTATTACTCCTTCCACTGTCCGCCGACTCTTTCGTCTCCACCTCGCGCATTTCGCCATCTCCATCGCCGCGCGTCGACGAAGGCCAAGGCCAACTTCCGCCTACACCAGGCCGGTTCCTATGTCCATCTTTGGCAGCTGCTCCTCACTCACACATCCCCCCCCGCACCGGCAGCCGCAGTTTCCGCCGATAACCACGGTTTTCATTGCGAGAGGGATCGTACTGATCGAAGCAGCGCATCCGACCACAAGCCTCCCTATCCACGACGTCCACAGCCTCCCTTTCTCCATGAGCATCCGCGCATACTCCACTATCGCGAGTTTGTGGCTACTTACTACAAGTGTTGTGCAAAGCGGTACTTTTGAAACCATCGCTGCCACCTGCCTGTGCAAGTGCACTTGACACAAGGCTGCCCACGACAACTACTCCCTTGACCCTTGACTTCTTGTTCTGAGCTACCGTCCCGGAGGCAAGCCGCTGATCGAAAGCTCACCATCATTGTTGTGTGTCCCGCCACCTATCACGAACAGCCATGGCGTCACCCTAGCTAGTTTTCCTCCCGGCGCCAACACCGCTACCAACGCCAACCATGGTGCTATCGGAAGAGAAGATGAAGGTGTTGGTGTGGGAAGCATCAGACGATCGAACTTGAGTTTTGATAATGGCAAAGGGTTCAAAGTTAAAGTTATTTGTTATCTAACAAGTTTGAATGAGATTGCAGGAAAGTCCTAATGGTTCTTAGGCAAAATGTAAAATACCGAAAAAATGACAGAAAATAATAAGGGAATTTTTTGAAATTTGTAGAAATTTTTCGGAGTTCGTATGGACGAGTCTACGGGGATAAAAATGGGGCCCGGGAAAGCCTGTTTAGGCTACCCCGTTTTAGCGAGAAAATGTTGATTTTCTTTATTTTCTTTTTCTTTTTCTTTATTTTTCCTCTTCCTCGCTATTTCTATCTCTCCCGCGCGCCCGACGCCCGTTGCCCTAACCTTTGAAGCTGAACTGCTCCTCGTCGGTTTCTTTCTTTCCTCGAGTACAAAGCCACTCCTCGTCCCTGAGCCGATCCTCTTCATCTCCTTCCCTTTCCTTCCCGAGCCGCCCACACAACCGACCACCGCAGTGCTGCCGACCTTTCCTGTGCCGAGCATTGCGCCGACGCCGACGTGCAGAACCTCTTCGCCGTGCCCTAGATCTGCAACGCGCCGCCACCTCTTTGCTCTAGCTGAATCCCTTCCACCGCCGGTAGCCGAGTCCCTCCCACCAGTCGCCGAACTCGCGTGCCCTAGCTTTGGGTTCACAGCCACTGCCCCTCTCCTCGTAGACACTAGAAACTCGTCGGAAAGGAGATTAAGCATCCAAGTCTTCACCTCACCCTCTGCCCTGTGTGTCGTTGCCCTTGTTGAAGTTGTGCCCTGGATCGTCAGAGGCCGAGAGCTGGAGAAAGTGACAACGAGCAGTAGTAATTCGGTGGTGTGATTGAAGGTAAGGGCTTAGGGTTTGGTTTTTGAGTTTGTGCTATGTTTCTTGTCCTACCGTGAGCAGCCCTTGTATAGGGTGGAGGTTATGTTAACTAGGGATGGAGGTTTCTAATTGTAGATTCATTATGCTGGTGGTGTTTCAGGTTTCCAGCAGCAGCTATTCCTTCCGGTAGCACTATCCCTAGTTGTGGATCAACATCTGTATTGTGAGAATTTAGGTAAGGTGTAGTGCAATTGTTTCTTTTGTTGTAGCGTGCACCAATTTGTAGGAAAGGACAAGAAATGAATAGCACAAAAATCTATTTAAGTCTAAGTTGTTGTGAGTAAATGGATTATGTTTGGAATTTATCTAATGGTATGATTATGGTTTATCCTAATTTAGAGTTAGAGGTTTTATTTAGCTATTTATGCGAATTTTAGCTAAATAAAATATATAAGTATTGATGACACAGAACTTTGACGCGAGACGAGTATCTTGACGTCAGATTTGAACCAGATTGGACTTTTCAATTTGGAGGCGGGTGCTTTGACTTTATGTCTTTTGATATGCATAATAATGTTTTTAACATATAACAATGATTATGTTTTTCATTTGCTTCGGTTGATCACTACCTAACTTGTTACATGCTTGTTTGTTTATTTATTTTGCACATCATGCTAGTGTATACCTGATTATGCCTATTTATAGAGGTAGTGACACAACCATGTTATTTATCATGTTCAGGACCTAGGGTTTTGATACCATATCTGGTCTGTGTACTTTGATTTGATTCACTTCCCGATGGTACACATTTTACATGTATATGGATTATTGCTATGCTGCTCAGTATTTTGCCATTCTTAGTATCATGCACCATTCGCACGATTGCATGCTGTGCGATCGTCTGCTCCATTATTGTCGAGCACATCGCCAGTTACATATATCTGTACACACTACCACTCATGGGTTAGTGGTATATCAGACAGGTGTGTGACAGTTCTGCTGTTTGACTCCGTTGGTCTGGTGACTCAGCGTGGTAGCCGGCAGATGGTTCTGCTCTGTTTGGCTCTGCTGGTTTAGTGTAGTAGCGTGGTAGCCGGAAGGCGGTTGGACTCTGTTTGGCTCCGTTGGTCTGCTCATGGGTAGTGTGACGCAGCGTGGTAGCCGGCAGAGATTCCTCCCCGTCATCGTGTACTGGGAGATGAGAGCATTGAGCTCCCCCATTTATGATTTGGGGTAGGAGGATAGGTGTACTCCGACAGCATCCCGTCCACTCGGTCACTCATCAGGGGCAGTGATTGCAGAGTGCATGGTTGTCACAGCCCTACCCGCTCGGTCTCACCATTTTGTGTGTGACATGGCTGACTGGCGTCAGGGGTGACCATGACATTTGCATCATATGCATGATGCATTTATTGCTTGTGTTTGCTGCATTTACTTGCTGCATTTATATGGATGCATATGATTGACATGCATATAGGATTATGATACTTTCGGTCTGACGACCCTATTGCCCTTGTACCTTGGTCCTGGTTAGTACAGTTTTCTCCTATTTTGTTTTAGTTATATTTATCCTTCTTGTGTCAGGAGACTGTACGCATGATCAGTGCTACCTGTTATTTTCTTTATTATGTATATCAGTTGTTACCCGTAGAGTGTTGGACTCACACCTTCCTCCGTTGTTATTTTCAGGTTGATGCTGTCTAGAGAGTTCTAGTCGCTAGTCCCCTGCAGTCCACGAGGACGTTGTGTTGAACTTTTAGTCTTTCTTGTTTTAGACTATGTTTGGACTTGTTTGTGTTGATACATTTGGATCTTGTATGGATTCTTATTGCCTATGCGTTTTATTGGATTTGTTTTACTACACACCTGCCTAGACGACAGAAGAGGTAAGTTGATTTTTTCGTCGGATTTAAGTTTTATGAGTGTAGTGGAGTAGGACATCGATTTTGTGCTTTATGGGTGTAGTTGAGTAGAGTTGTTTTTGAGTCATATTATCACTGTTACAGTTTGTTAAATTATTAACTGCATGGGTGATTGTTTATTTATTGTTATTGTTCCGGCCATGTTGGCTGAGGTATATGTGGCCCAGAGAGCGATGTAGAAAGTTTCAGATTGTCCACCGTATAAGGGAGATGCTGTCGAAATTTCTTCGGTCAGGGACTCCTCCGGGGCGTGACAATTTATTTGGTATCAGAGCGCCAAGTTTGGCGATACTTGTTTTAATTTTCGTGTTATGGATCTTGAGATTTATCTGATACCAATTTATTGGAATTGGTATCAGAGCAGGGTGTGATACCTGCTTTTGGTATTCTGGATATTTTGTGTTAGCCCAGGTTTGCGAGTCAAACTGGGTATTTGTTTCGGATTTTAGTATGGATTTTCGGTGATTTTCTTGTACAGAATTTCGAGGTAAAATGGGGACTGGACAGCGACGGAACATCTCCAGACAGCAATTAGGTATGATGTTATTTTGTAATTGTTTATACTTGTAGTAATATCTGTGATATAACTTAACAGATATGAGGAGGTCTACACGTATTGTTGCGAGACGTGGTGCTGGACGGCCACGTACGAGGATCTTGGGATATCTGGATTTGCCAGAGATGCCTACTGGGGTTGAGCCTGTCAGTTAGGGACAGACTCAGCATACTACGGGCGCGTCGGGCTCTCAGACCCCGATGGCTCCTATAGAGGTACCTACCTCAACTGTGCCGAGTGTACCTATCCCTACTATATTTCCGATACCACCAGGGGTACTACCGGCATACCCCGCATCTGCTCCGAGGCAACCTACGGTGTACTCAGCACTACCGTCACCTGGACCTACCGTGTACACGACACCAGTGGCACCTATGCCCCCAGTACCTACAGTGTACCCAGCAGCATCTGCACCAGCGATGCCGGCTGCTCCACATCTGGTACCACCACCTACCGTACATCCAGCCGCGGTAACATATGCTCACTCTGTAGTGCCACCGACGGCATATGCTCTAGTTTATACAACAGTACCAGGAGTACCTCCTCTGGTTTATTCAGCGGTACCACCTGTAGCACCAGCTCCAGTGGTTCCGCCAGTTCCTACAGCCGTTCCGACGCACCTCACTGACATTGTCGCGGCACGAGCCAGGATTCCAGCGTTGGCAGAGTTGATGAAGAGTCGATTTACACTCATCCGAGGAGACCTTGATCCGAGTGCGACCCTGTCATGGATAGAGACGATGGAGCGGACTTTCTTCTATATGGCATGCTCCGAGTGGGAGAAAGCAGAGCTGGCTGCTTTTCACTTACGGGACGCGGCCGACACTTGGTGGGTTACTCAGCGTTCCATCATCGGCGAGCAGAACATTACTTGGGTTAGGTTCAGAGAGGCTTTTGAGTGCCACTTCTTCCCACGAGCTTATCAGATGGCTTGCCGTCAGGTTTTCCTGAGTCTGCGACAAAACAACCGGACGGTGACAGAGTATAATGCAGAGTTTGACAGATTGGCCAGATTTTGTCTAGAGCTTGTTGCTGAGGACTGTTCACGTATGCAGCAGTTCATTCAGGGGCTGGATGGACATTTGCAAGTAAGGCTTCCCGGTCTTGGTTGCGCATCTTATTTGGAGATTTTGGACAGAGCCCTCATGATTGAGTCAGCTCAGTAGAGAGCGTTTCCAGACAGGAAAAGGAAGCAGCCGGGTCAGACGTTTGGACAGATCCAGTAGCCACCGGCTACACAGCAGCAGAACTGGAAACAACCCGCCAGCGACATTCACTGTTTCAGATGTGGGTCCAGAGATCACATCACCACAGCCTGTACTCTGGGACAGTCAGTTTGCTTTTATTGCAAACTGCCTGGGCATCAGAGCCGAGATTGTCCGCAGAAGACTCAGCATATGACTTCCGGAGGGTCTGGTCATGGAGGACAGATCAGTCAGTCCGGAACTTTTCGAGGAGGGTGAAGAGCCTAACCTTCGCATGGCCAGTAGTGGATTGCTCCCCCTGCAGCTGTTGCATTTGGCATGCTCGGACAGGAGTACCCCAGTACTCCCATAGTACCCCAGAGCTCCGTTCCGGGACCTCATTATCTGACTCAGGGGCAGTATCAGCTGCAGCCACAGGCCCAGTATCAGACGCAGTCCCAGCCATCGGTACAGTATCAGTCGCCGTCCTCTCAAACTTCTCTGCGCTCAGTATCTAGTACCACCTCAGTGGTAGGCTCTTGCCCAGACGCAGTAGTCGCAGGCAGCGTTACCACCTCTTCCTCCGCCAGAGACTGGGCGTATTCATGTGGTCACCAGAGAGGATGCGCAGCGTGCCGACGGATCCATTTTCCGCGGTACGATTTCTATTTATACGTTATCTGCTGATATGCTGATAGATACTGGTAGCTCGCATTCTTTTATATCTCGTACCTTTATGCGGGAGATTGGTAGATTACCCACTTTCAGATCGCAGCGACTGACCGTCTCTCTACCCTTCGGTGACACCATGGACGTCACTAGGAGGCCAGAGTTGCCCGTTAGATTTTGGCAACATGATACTTACGGTAGATCTGTTAGTATTGGAAATGGTCGACTTTGATATTATTCTTGGCATAGATTGTTTGTCCCCATATCATGCCACTGTTGATTACTAAACGAGGGTGGTCACATTCCGGCCATTATGAGTTTTTGGTAATGTCATTTGGGCTTACCAATGTTCTAGTGGTATTTATGGATTGTTGTGGTGGAGCATTTCTCCCACATGTTATGGATGGTTGTGGTGGAGCGTTGCTCCCACACATTGAGGATTTCTTGTGGTAGAGCGTTGTTCCCACATATGTGGTATTTCCTGTGATGGAGTGTTGCTCTCACACTAGAGGATTTATTCTTTGGTGATTTATATTGTTGGTGATTAGATTTCAGACTTGTTGTCGGGGATCTTATAGTTGAGTATACCTGTTGTACGGACATTATGAGTTCTAGGTTTTACCATTTAGGCTTACAAAGCCCTAGATGTTTTCATGGACTCGAAGATTTCAGTATTCCTAGGTTGTTTGTGTTAGGATGTATACTAAAAGCCTAGCTTTTGGTATAAACATTTATCTAGAAATAAGAATCACATTGGTCAAATGTCTACATTTATGATAAATGTAGTTGTTCAATTAATTTATATTGTAGATAACATGGTGTGTGGTGTCACACACAGAGGATCATGTTATCAATACCTTATAAATTATAAACAGTAGCTCATGATCAAGATGGAAAGGAACAAATCATTGGAAGATCGTAGTGTAATTAGGTATTAATTTGTCTTAACTATATAATTACACTAGTACACTTAGAGTGTATTGAGTAGGACCATTAGAGGTCGTCTCTTTTATACTGACTTTATAAAGGGACAAAGACCTCAGTTATTATGGAAGTGTGTGCTCTTAATCCTAATATAATAACAAGCACATATATTTGATATTTATATCTTTAATTTATCAATGGATGAGATTTAGTTCAATAAATCAATAAGCCCGATAAGTTCGGAAATGATATCACTTATAGTGTGTGTTGTTGATTATAGAAGGAAACTGTATCCTAGTAATCTAGGTTGATAATGTCCCCAAGAGGAGCTCATAAGGATTGTCATGTTAAACCCTGCAAGTGGACTTAGTCCGACATGACGATAAGGTTGAGTGGTACTACTCTTGGACTAAGATATTAATTAAGTGAGTTGTCAGTAACTCATTTAATTAGTGGATATTCGACATCTTAAACACAGGGAGACTAACACAATCATAATAAGAAGGAGCCCAAAATGTAATTTGGGATTGGTGTGGTAGTTCAATAATAGTTCTTTAGTGGAATGAATTATTATTGATGAAATTAAGTTATATTCGGGGCGAACACGGGATGCTTAATTTCATCGGGAGACCAAAACCAATTCCTCCTCTCGGTCCCTATCGTAGCCTCTTGTATATAGAGATTTATACCCACCACATACCCACCTTCTTACCCATCCAATGGGGCCGACCAAGGTAGCTTAGAACCCAAGCTAGGGCTGACCAAGACCAAGTGGATGAGCCAAGTTGGTGGCCGGCCAAAGCTTGGGTCCCAAGCTTAGGTGGCGGGCCACTAGAATATTAAAAAGGATTTTTATTAAAATTATTTCTTATGTGGATATCATGATTTTGAAAGAGACTTTAAAAATTAAAAATTTCCTTTTATAGCTTTCTACAAAAGATTAAGAGAAGAGATTAATCTCTTTCCTTAATTGTAGATTAAAAGGATGGTTTTAATTTTTGGTAAAAACTTTCGTTATTTGTAAATCATCTATATGTTTAAAAGAGAGTTTAAAATTTGAAATCTTTCCTTATTTGTTGATTAAAAGGTGGATTTTAAATTTTAAGAAAACTTTCCTTTTTAACCATGTTCGTGATTTAAAAAAGAGTTTAAAAATTAAATATTCTCTTTTATAAGTTTCTACAAGAGATTAAGAAAAGATTTGATATCTTTCCTTATTTGTAAATTAAAAGAGATTTTAATTTTTTGAGATAACTTTCTTTTTATCCACATGTTTAAAAGAAAGATTTTAATTTATAAAATTTCCTTTTTACTAACATGAAGGGATTAAAATTATTGGAGAAATTTTTATAAATTTCTGGATACAAATTAGGAAGTTTTAATTAATTAAAACTCTCCTTGTTTATAGCTTGTGGTGGCCGACCATATGAATTGAGAACAGAAAATTGATTTTTAATTAATTAAAATTTCCTTTTCATGGCAAAAGAATTTAGGAAGTTTTTATTAAAATTTCCTTATTTGTCAAGACCAAGGATTATAAAAGAGGGGGTAGAGGTGCCTTCATGGATGAATGACTCTATTCTATTTTTCCTCTCTTTTCTCCTTGGGTGTGGCCGACCTCTCCTTTTCCTCTCCTCTCCTTTGTGTGGCCGAAACCTTCTCTTGGTGGAGATAGCTTTGGTGGCCGGATCTAAGAAGGAGAAGAAGGAGAGAAAAGAAGTCTCTTTTCTAGCATCCCTTGGAGCATTGGTGGTGGTTGAATCTCTTCATCCTTGGAGGTGCTCTTGTTGTGGCCGAACCTTGCAAGGAGGAGAAGAAGGTGCTTTGGTGGTTTCTCATCTCGGAAGATCGTTGTCCACACAACGTCCGAGGTTAGAAGAGGAATACAGTAGAAGACCTAGAGGTTTTTGCTTGCAAAAGAAAAGGTACACTAGTATTTAATTTCCTCATCATACTAGTTTTATTTCTTTGTAAAAATACCAAATACAAGAGGCATACGATTCTAGTATTTCAAATTAGTTTTCGATGTTGTGTTCTTTTGTTTTTCTTTTCCTTGTGATTTGATTGTTCCTTTTGGTTGACCTAAATTTATTTAAGGAAATTAAATATTAGCTTTCCTTAAAAGGCTTTGTCTAGGCGGTGGTGGTTGTTCCCATATCCAAGAAGGCCATGTGCCTCGCCATGCAGTCCTGGAAGCCAATTTTGGAAATTAATATTTAATGAAATTAATAACCTAGTTGATTTGGATCAAACGTGTTAAGTTCCGCAGGAGATCCAAGTCTAAACCTAAAAGAACAAATAAATTAAACTTAGGATCAAACGTGTTAAGTTCTGCAGGCGATCCGAGTTTAATTTAAAAGAACACATGGTAGCTAGGAAAAGGTTCAGACCTTTGTACAAAATTTTTGTACAGTGGAACCATTAGGTTTTCCGAGTAGCAACCAGCAATTGGTATCAGAGCTAGGGTTTTTCCTCTGTGTATTTGGTATTAGTTTAATTATGCACATGTTATACATAATTTAGGCAGGATAATAGTATGATATGCTAACTTTGTGGATGCAGGATCCAACTATTATGGCTTATAGATATTGTGTGTGTGATTGAACCCTTGGACATGTCAAGGGCATTTTATTGTGTGTGCATGATTGTATTATAAAATACAGCAGGAGCTGTATTTAGTTTTATTAGGATTTTATTTTTTGATCTAGATACATGTACATTCCTTCGAGGAATATAGGATCGAAAATTGTAAAATTCTATTTATGTCATGGATCGAATCTTGCAAGGCGTGGATCCTTTTGAGGATCAGAGGCGCAGCGGAATAAGGAGCAAGATGGATGCGACAACTAGACCCGGTGGCGGTGGTCAAAGATGGCAGCAGCTAGGGTTGGCGACACACGGAGGACAGCAATAGATAAAAGCCATAATAGTTGAAAATTAGTTTTTCTATTTATTGCTTTTTATGCTGTGCTATGTGTGCTTGTTAGTATGCTTGTTAAGTAGGCTAGCATAGTCAAAATTCCTCACTTTAAATAACTAAGTGGGAGAGAGATTTATTTTTAAATAAATTCCACAGTCTCTATTACTGGTTTATAAGTGATGCAACAAGCTTGCGCATTGGCTCTGAGTGCCTTCCTCCATATCGGATGAGCTTGTTTGCGGATCACTAGATTAAACTTCCATTTTGGATGACTATAGGAAGTTAATTAAGAGCGTGTCATCTTCCCCATCGGAAGGGGCACAATCTTATTAATGGACTTAGTGTCAAGTAATGGTATACACTTAGGCACGTCTAATAGTATCCATCCCATCGGAGTCACTGCTATTATTTGTGTGACCGAAGAAAACCAACTATTAATTTGTCAAATAAATAGGTTGACAAGATAATAAAATTAAAAACACCTTTTACAAATGTTTGATTTTATATACGTCCACACTATCGTGGCATACAAAATGTACGGTGTTTGAGGTAATTTTATTTGTCATTTGACAAGATAATTAATGGGTAAACCCCTCCTCTTACAAATGTTTAATTTTGTATACGTCCACACTATCGTGGCATGTAAAATTCACGGTTTTTGAGGTGTTGGTGAATTTAAATAATGTTGTTTGAGGAATCAATGTTATTGTAACGACCACCCTTCTTACTACTATTACTCTCTAAGGATGACCGTTACTTAACTACTAACTCTACTTAACCGGTATGATTAAAAATCACATGGAAACCCTACCTAAAAATTTCGGCAGAGTCTCCCCTGTACCGGTGACCATATTCAACAATACATGCAATATATATACTCAGCCACAAGCGGCTGGAACACATAACAATCAACCACGCAGTATAATAATTTTAACTCAGCAACAATAAAGGAAAACTAATCCATGACCACAACTGAATAGCAAATATAGTATTAAGTGTCCTTATAAACAGTTATCAAATTTCCTTAACACATAAAGACTTAATTAACTCAAAGAAACAAATCATAATTTATTTTATTTGCAAGGATCCCTAGGACTTCCATAGTGCAGACATCACACACCCCTCTTGCATCTCCTTGTCGCCTTCCTTCATATTAGCTTTCCTTTTTCTTTATCTGCAGTAGGAGGAATGCAAAGTATAAGCAAAATGCTTAGTGAGCGCTATCTAACTCACAAAATCTCGATATGCATGTATATAAATAAAAACATACTAAAACTGAATGCTAACATGTAAAGCTATTCATGCTCATACATAGCAAAGGAATCATACTAACTGAAATACTAAACATGTATAGCTAATCATGCTTATAAATAGCAAATAATAGTAAACTAACTCATGCTCTTCTATTAGTAAAGAAACATACTGAAAGGCTAAACATGTAAGGCAAGTCTATACTATCATGCTTGTATAAAGAACTTAACTTACGGAATTCTAAACACATTCTGTATCTTATTTCACTTGCTTAAAGACTTATTCTTTAATACTTATGTGAAACTTATTTTTTAATACTTTTGTACTGATGTGAAACTTATTTTACTTGTTCAAAAGCTTATACTTTTAATACTTAAAAATAGTAATCAACTTCTCTTGGGCCCAGGCATAGTACCATTTTATGCGCGTTCCCTAATAGGTTGGGGTAGCGAGCCGCCAATCCTAAAAGAGCAGACCTTGGTCTACCAGGGCCAAGACCTTGGAATTGGACACCTGGATTTGTTTAACGACAACCTTGGAAGTCGGGTACTAGCCTCTTCTTAAAAGTAAAATACTTATTATCTTAATTACTTCTTCTTTAAATGCCTTGGCATTTTAATAGTATCTTGTGTGCCAAAATCTCTAAAGTCTTGACTTTGGGATTTACTTAAGACCTTGGTCTTTTTTTTTCTTTTCTTTACTCATATTTCTCATACTCCTTGATTAGAGCTTATTAGAATCCTGTAGATATATCAAACAAGTGTAGGATTACAACCAACCAAGCATGCTATATAAAAATAACATAAGGGAAGCAGATTTGAACTCTCTAAGCATGTTATAAAACAAAGCAAAGGAAAACAAATCTGAACTTACTAATCATGCTATAAAATAGAGCAAAAGAAAGCAACTTTGAACTTACTAATCATGCTTTAAAATAGAGCAAAAGAAAGTAACTTTAAGTTTTCTAAACATGCTGTAAAATAGGGCAAAAGAATGCAACTGAAAAACTAGAAAATCTGTTCATGTACATCTATTGCTACACAAACAGAAATGCAAATAAAGAGAGGTTGTTCTAAGCCCTAAACAAAATTGTTCTTGCTTGTAAATATGCGATTAAAGAGAAGCTGTTCTAAGCTCTAAACAGAGCTGTTCATGCTTGCAGAAATGCAAATAAAACTTGGATGCTAAGGCTGAGATGCTAATTAAGGTAACAAAGAAATCTAAGATTGATATGCTAACTTCAAAGCTGTTCTTTTCATTGCAGCAAGGAGAAAATCCAACAAGAGCTATAAATCTACAACATTTCATGCTCTAACAATTCAATAAAAGGTCTATAACTGATATGAATCCAAAACATGCTTGTTCTTCTTGTTATGTTCCCCGGCACAAACCAACCAGAAAGTATTGCTGTAACTAAAATCTTTGCAAACATGTTCACAACATAAAGCAACAGAATTCTTCAAGTCTACTTCAAAACAACCCGGAACCATAGTCCATTTCCTTGTTTAGTGCCACGGTAGAAACCAATAAGAGCAAAACACTCCACTTACTTAATTCTTTTCCTGTTCTTCCCTTGGAAACTCATGGCAGCAACAAGACCTTTAAGCATGTTACAGTATATATATGCAAGGAAGAATGAAAAAGAATCTTAAATCTACCCTTAACCCTCTAACATACAGATTCTGTGCAACATGATCCGAAACACAAAAAGAATTAAATCCCTAGCAAGCATAAATTCGGCTCAAACTCAATCTGAAACAAAGGAGCATGCTGTAGGTGAGAAGGAGTGAAACCAAATTCCGAAATCAAATGGAAAAGAAGATTAATGTCGCGGAACTACTCCTACTGCAGGTGAGTAGCAACTCACCTCGCTGTTCTTGGACTTACAACCGAAAGGGAAGGCTTTAGGGTTTCGGGTAGCTCGACCTTCGGCTCCTCCTCGTGCCCACAACCTCTCCTCGATGAGAGGATCTCAACGGTGTGAAGAGCTCTTGGAGAAAAGTGCTCGCCGGCCGCCGGAGACGAAGCCCTAGCCGCGGCTTCGTTTCTGCCCGAGAGGAATCGCCGACGCCGCGTGAGGAGAAGAGGTGAGAAAGAAATTAGGTTTCGGGAAACCTAAATCCTCTCTTTATAACTAGGGTTATTTTTGGTTCCAATTACAACTCAAATACTATTTGGTTCGGGTTTTACTAAGAAACCCGCGGATGGTCTATTGGTTAAACGAACTCCTGCTTAACCCGAGGTTTCCGGTTCAAACCTCGGCTTGGACATTCTTTTGTCAAAAGTTCTTTTGTTTTGTAAAAATACCAAACGACCTCCAAAAATTATGTAAGAATACTCTAAAAATTTCTAAAAATCTCTAGAATATTTTAAAAGTATTTCCAAATATTTTTATGGACTTTTAGAACTTGAAATAGGGAAAATTGGGTCATTACAATTCCCCATACCTTATAAAAAGTTTGTCCTCGAACTTAGAATTGCTCTGGATACTTCTGTCTCATACTGTCCTCCCGCTCCCAAGTGATTTCCTCGTGCTTCTAGTTCTGCCAGACGACCTTCACTAGTGGTACTTCTTTGTTTCTCAATCTCTTGACTGCTTTGTCCACTATCTATGTATGTCTGCTCTCGTAGCTAAGATACTCTTGGATCTGCACTGTCTGAGGCTGAATCACTTGGCTGGTGTCGTGAAGACACTTCTTTAGCATGGAGACATGAAATACATTATGTATTGCTGACATGTCTTGTGGTAAGTCCAGCTTGTAAGCTACTTTCCCAATCCCTTCTGTGATCAGGTAAGGTCCTACATAACGAGGACTTAATTTGCCCTTCTTGCCAAATCTCATCACTCCCTTCATAGGAGCGACCTTGAGAAAGACTGAATCCCCTACTTGAAATTCAAGTGGCCTACGGCGTGTGTCAACATAACTCTTCTGTCTACTCTGGGCAGTCTCTATCCTCTGTCTGATCTTCTGGATAACCTGAGTAGTCTCATCTATCAGTTCTGTCTGAATGCCTAGTTCTACTTCCATTTTTTTTCTCTCTCCTGCTTCTTGCCAGCATATGGGTGATCTACACTTCCTGCCATACAACGCCTCATAAGGAGCCATCTTGATGGTGGCCTGATAGCTGTTGTTGTAGGCGAATTCAGCTAAGCATAGATACTTGCACCAACTTCCTTTGAAATCTAGTGCACAAGTTCTAAGCATATCTTCTAGAATCTGATTTACTCGCTCTGTCTGTCCATCAGTCTGAGGATGGAAGGCTGTGCTGAACTTGAGATTGGTGCCTAGTGCAGTCTGAACACACTCCCAAAAGTGAGAGGTGAAGCACCCATCTCTATCAGAAACAATAGATTTAGGAACTCCGTGAAGTCTGATCACCTCTTTAACATACAGCTGTGCCAACTGCTCTATAGAGTGAGACACCTTGATTGCTAGAAAATGAGCAGACTTGGTCAATCTGTCCACTATCACCCATATCGCATCATATCCATTTGTGGTTCTTGGGAGACCTGTTATGAAGTCCATGGATATGTCTCTTCCCACTTCCACTCTGGTATAGGAAGAGGCTGTAGAACTCCTCCTGGTCTCTGGTATTCTGCTGTTAGCCTCTGACATGTCAGGCAGGTACTGACATATTTAGCTACATCTCTTTTGAGTCCAGACCACCAGAATCTCTGTTTCACGTCTTGATACATCTTGGTAGAACCAGGATGCATGGAGTAGGGTGTATTATGAGCTTCTTCTAAAATTTTCTTTCTCAGCTCTTCATCATTGGGAACACAAAGGCGACTCCCCTGATAAAGAATTCCACTGTCTGATACTCGAAACTCCGAATTTCCTTCTTCTTGTATCCCTTGCTTGATCTTTTGGATATCAGGATCTTCACTTAGCTTTCTCTGTATATCCTCAAGCAGGGTTGACTCTAAGGTCAATGCAGAGAGTTGCCCATAAATAATTTCCATTCCAAAATCTGACAACTCCTTCTGCAGTGATAGGGCTAATGATGACAAAGACATCAGGGATGCACTGGATTTTCTACTTAGTGCATCTGCCACTTTGTTAGCTTTGCCTGGGTGGTAGAGGATACCACAGTCATAATCTTTGACCAATTCTAGCCACCTACGCTGTCTCATGTTTAAGTCCTTCTGAGTGAAAAAGTACTTAAGACTCTGATGGTCCGTGAAAATTCTGCACTGAACGCCATACAAATAATGTCGTCAGAGTTTTAGTGCAAAGACCACAGCTGCCAGCTCAAGATCATGAGTGGGGTAGTTCTTTTCATAATCTTTGAGTTGTCTGGAAGCATAAGCTATCACTTTTCCTTCCTGCATGAGTACAGCTCCTAAGCCCATCTTGGAAGCATCACTGTAGATGTCAAAACTCTTGTCACTTTCTGGAACTGTCAGGATAGGAGCACTGGTCAGTCTCTTCTTGAGCGCTTGGAAACTCTGCTCACATTTATCTGACCATTTAAACTTCTTGTTCTTCCTGGTGAGGGCTGTTAGTGGAGAGGCTATCCTGGAAAAGTTCTCCACGAATTTCCTGTAGTACCCAGCTAAACCAAGGAAGCTTCTGATCTCCCTGGCATTCTTGGGTCTGCTCCAGTTGTTGACTGCTTCTATTTTGGCTGGATCCACTTGGATGCCTTCTTTAGAAATTATGTGACCTAGAAATGCCACCTGATCTAACCAGAACTCACACTTTGAGAACTTAGCGTAAAGCTGCTTTTGCTGAAGAGTCTGCAGTACTATCCTCAAGTGCGTGTCATGCTCCTCTGGGGTTCTGGAATAGATTAGGATGTCGTCGATGAACACAATGACAAATTTGTCAAGGTATTCTCTGAACACTCTGTTCATCAGGTCCATGAAAACTGCAGGTGCATTAGTCACACCAAAAGGCATGACTACGAACTCGTAGTGTCCGTATCTGGTCCTGAAAGCCGTTCTGGGTATGTCTCTTTCTTTCACTTTTAGCTGATGATACCCAGAGCATAGGTCTATCTTTGAGAATACTGTCGCCCCTCTCAACTGATCAAATAGGTCGTCGATCCTGGGGAGGGGGTACTTGTTCTTTTCCATGTGTTTTCAATGTAGGACTATGTTTGCAACCTTGCAACCCCAACAATCCCCCCTCAAACAAAGGACCACAGGCTTCTCACGTCCGATCCTCGACCCACCAGGACTTCCTGCCCCTCGGTCCACCCGACCTACTAGGACTTTCTTACCTAGCCGCAACTAGGACTTCCTGCCTGGTTTCTGGTCCTCCTGATCCGAACATAGGAGCCCCCACTTTCTTTGTTTGAGGTTAATATTGTATCCAAATGGCTCAATCAAACCATAGCTCTTGTGCACAGTCGGTGGTTAAACCTTCTGACAGTCCAGGCTCTGATACCAACTGTAACGACCACCTTTCTTACTACTACTACTCTCTAAGGATGACCGCTACTTAACTACTAACTCTACTTAACCGGTATGATTAAAAATCACATGGAAACCCTACCTAAAAATTTCGGCAGAGTCTCCCCTGTACCGGTGACCATATTCAACAATACATGCAATATATATACTCAGCCACAAGCGGCTGGAACACATAACAATCAACCACGCAGTATAATAATTTTAACTCAGCAACAATAAAGGAAAAACTAATCCATGACCACAACTGAATAGCAAATACAGTATTAAGTGTCCTTATAAACAGTTATCAAATTTCCTTAACACATAAAGACTTAATTAACTCAAAGAAACAAATCATAATTTATTTTATTCGCAAGGATCCCTAGGACTTCCATAGTGCAGACATCACACACCCCTCTTGCATCTCCTTGTCGCCTTCCTTCATATTAGCTTTCCTTTTTCTTTATCTGTAGTAGGAGGAATGCAAACTATAAGAAAAATGCTTAGTGAGCGGTATCTAGCTCACAAAATCTCGATATGCATGTATATAAATAAAAACATGCTAAAACTGAATGCTAACATGTAAAGCTACTCATGCTCATACATAGCAAAGGAATCATACTAACTGAAATACTAAACATGTATAGCTAATCATGCTCATAAATAGCAAATAGCAGTAAACTAACTCATGCTCTTCTATTAGTAAAGAAACATACTGAAAGGCTAAACATGTAAGGCAAGTCTATACTATCATGCTTGTATAAAGAACTTAACTTACTGAATTCTAAACACATTCTGTATCTTATTTCACTTGCTTAAAGACTTATTCTTTAATACTTATGTGAAACTTATTTTTAAATACTTTTGTACTGATGTGAAACTTATTTTACTTGTTCAAAAGCTTATACTTTTAATACTTAAAAATAGTAATCAACTTCTCTTGGGCCCAAGCATAGTACCATTTTATGCGCGTTCCCTAATAGGTTGGGGTAGCGAGTCGCCAATCCTAAAAGAGCAGACCTTGGTCTACCAGGGCCAAGACCTTGGAATTGGACACCTGGATTTGTTTAACGACAACCTTGGAAGTTGGGTACTAGCCTCTTCTTAAAAGTAAAATACTTATTATCTTAATTACTTCTTCTTTAAATGCCTTGGCATTTTAATAGCATCTTGTGTGCCAAAATCCCTAAAGTCTTGACTTTGGGATTTACTTAAGACCTTGGCCTTTTTCTTTCTTTTCTTTACTCATACTTCTCATACTCCTTGATTAGAGCTTATTAGAATCCTGTAGATATATCTAACAAGTGTAGGATTACAACCAACCAAGCATGCTATATAAAAATAACATAAGGGAAGCAGATCTGAACTCTCTAAGCATGTTATAAAACAAAGCAAAGGAAAACAAATCTGAACTTACTAATCATGATATAAAATAGAGAAAAAGAAAGCAACTTTGAACTTACTAATCATGCTTTAAAATAGAGCAAAAGAAAGTAACTTTAAGCTTTCTAAACATGCTGTAAAATAGGGCAAAAGAATGCAACTGAAAAACTAGAAAATCTGTTCATGTACATCTATTGCTACACAAACAGAAATGCAAATAAAGAGAGGTTGTTCAACAAAATTGTTCTTGCTTGCAAATATGCGATTAAAGAGAAGCTGTTTTAAGCTCTAAACAAAGTTGTTCATGCTTGCAGAAATGCAAATAAAACTAGGATGCTAAGGTTGAGATGCTAATTAAGGTAACAAAGAAATCTAAGATTGATATGCTAACTTCAAAGCTGTTCTTTTCATTGCAGCAAGGAGAAAATCCAACAAGAGCTATAAATCTATAGCATTTCATGCTCTAACAATTCAATAAAAGGTCTATAACTGATATGAATCCAAAACATGCTTGTTCTTCTTGTTATGTTCCCCGGCACAAACCAACCAGAAAGTATTGCTGTAACTAAAATCTTTGCAAACATGTTCACAACATAAAGCAACAGAATTCTTCAAGTCTACTTCAAAACAACTCGGAACCATAGTCCATTTCCCTGTTTAGTGCCACGGTAGAAACCAATAAGAGCAAAACACTCCACTTACTTAATCCTTTTCCTGTTCTTCCCTTGGAAACTCACGGCAGCAACAAGACCTTTAAGCATGTTACAGTATATATATGCAAGGAAGAAGGAAAAAGAATCTTAAATCTACCCTTAACCCTCTAACATACAGATTCAGTGCAACATGATCCGAAACACAAAAAGAATTAAATCCCTAGCAAGCATAAATTTGGCTCAAACTCAATCCGAAACAAAGGAGCATGCTGTAGGTGATAAGGAGTGAAACCAAATTCCGAAATCAAAAGGAAAAGAAGATTAATGTTGCGGAACTACTCCTACTGCAGGTGCGTAGCAACTCACCTTGCTGTTCTTGGACTTACAACCGAAAGGGAAGGCTTTAGGGTTTCGGGTAGCTCGACCTTCGGCTCCTCCTCGTGCCCACAACCTCTCCTCGACGAGAGGATCTCAACGGTATGAAGAGCTCTTGGAGAAAAGTGCTCGCCGGCCGCCGGAGATGAAGCCCTAGCCGCGACTTCGTTTCTGCCCGAGAGGAATCGCCGACGCCGCGTGAGGAGAAGAGGTGAGAAAGATATTAGGTTTCGGGAAACCTAAATCCTCTCTTTATAACTAGGGTTATTTTTGGTTCCAATTACAACTCAAATACTATTTGGTTCGGGTTTTACTAAGAAACCCGTGACTGGTCTATTGGTTAACCGAACTCCTGCTTAACCCGAGGTTTCCGGTTCAAACCTCGGCTTGGACATTTTTTTGTCAAAAATTCTTTTGTTTTGTATAAATACCAAACGACCTCCAAAAATTACGTAAGAATACTCTAAAAATTTCTAAAAATCTCTAGAATATTTTAAAAATATTTCCAAATATTTTTATGGACTTTTAGATCTTGAAATAGGGAAAATTGGGTCGTTACAATTATTTTAAATTCAAAAGTTTTGACCAAATATTTGATCAAAGAATGATCAACTATTAATTTTATTCGTCATAAAGTAAAGTTGACGAGATAATAAAATTAATGGATAAAATCTCTTCTATGAATTTGTATACGTCCACACTATCGTGCCATACAAAGTTCACGGGGATTTTAAAAGTGTTGGTCTTGGCCAAATATTTTTGTGATTCTTAGGATTTAAAATGTTTGTCAATCCTCTAGTTATTTTACTATAGAAAAGACTTAGTAGTCCCTATTATAATGATTGGAAATAGGACTTGGATATTAAGGTAGACTGTCCTCTTAGAATTAAGAACAAGTCAGGTGTATTTTATTCATTAGTTGATACATGTTTAGTGGTATTATCTACCGGTACTTGGTGTGTAGATACAGGAGCCACTGATCATGTCTGCAATTTATTACAGGGGTTCCAGGAAACCCGATAACTATATGAAAGGTAAATCACTGAATACATGGGCACTACTGTAAAAAGTGGTAGCTATTGCAGTGGGAGATGTTTATCCTTTGATAGGAATAAAATATGGATTTTAGAAATTGTCTTTACGTACTAAGTTTAGAAAGAACTTGTTTTCAGTTTCTAAACTATTAAAGAATATATATTGTGTTTAATTTTGATAACAAAGTTGTTATCAAGAAAATAGAAAAGATATCTATTCTGGTACGTTAGTTGACAATTTATAATCCAATAACTCCCACGATGCAATAAATGGAAATTGATAACACATCCTCTGACTTTAATAAGAGAAAGAACCTTCAAAATGAACCAAACATATCTTTGGCATCTAAGGCTAGGTTATATTAACTTGAGTAGGATTCAAAGGATAATAATCGATGAACTCTTGGGTTCATTGGTAGAGGAAAATTTTCCAACCTGCGAGTCTTACTTGGAAGGAAAAATAACCAAGAAGCTTTTAAGTCTAAGGGGCTTGGAGCCAAAGATATATAGGAATAGGTTCATTCTGATTTGTGAAGACCTTTGACTTTCCAGGCAAGAGGTTGTTTCAAATATTTGAGATACGGATACATTTACTTGATGTGCCGCAAGTCTAAGTGCTTTGATTAGTTCAAAGAGTACGAGGTTGATGTGGAGGAACGTCAAAGTAAAAGTATCAAGACACTACGGTGAGATCGTAATGGCAAGTACCTCTTGGGAAAATTTAGGAGTCACTTATCAGAAGTAGGGATTCAATCCCAACTAACTACACCTGGTACACCCCAACAGAATGGTGTAGAAAAAGGAAGGTATAGGACTCTTATGGAAATAAGTAGATTGATGTTGAGTTATTTAGAAAATTACTAAATTCATTTTAAGGATATGCTCTGGAAACGGAAGTGAACATAGTACCTTCCAAAGACATAACTCTCTACTCATATAGAATTGCTGAATAGGCGTAAGCCTATTTTGAAGCATATTCGGATTCGGGTAGTCCAGCATATATGCTGAAGAGAGACAATGATAAGTTGGACAGGAATTCACTTGTTTGTGGGTTATCCTAGAGAAATGAAAGTAGGTTTATAGTCTTAAAAATCTGAAGGTCATTGTTAGCATCAATGACCGATATTTAGAAAAGGACTATGTAATAAACCACGTGCCCATAAGTAAATTTATTCTTAAGGAAATAATAAAGGACATGTCTAATCTAATACCAACTGTACATGATGAGATACCACAAGGAAACTGCAACATGTATCACAACAACAGACAATGCCTCGTCGTAGTGGGAGGGTTGTGAGGCAACCTGAGAGATTCATGTTTTTGGGAGAGTTTTCAGACTTGATCCAAAGTAAACATGAACCTGATCTCCAGACATATGACGAAGCACTCCAAGATAAAGATGCAACATCTTAGCAAAAAGCAATGAAGAATTAGAATATATGTATTCTAATAAAGTCTGGAAGCTTGAAAAATCACCAAATGGTGTAAAAGCCATAGAAAAGGAAGGACAGACAGGAAGGTGTATACTTTCAAAGCAAGGCTTGTTGAAAAAGGGAAACCTTTTACCGGTAGCCATGCTTAAAGTCTATCTGGATTCCTTTATCTATTGTTGCTCATATGGATTATGAGATTTGGCAAGTGGATGTCAAGACAGTTTTCCTTAACGGAAGTCTTGAAGAAAGCATCCATATATAGCAACCAGAAGGGTTCATTACAAATAGCAAAGAGCATCTTGTGTGCAAGCTCAATCAGTCTATGGACTGAGGCAACGCTTCAAGGTCTTAGAACATCTGGTTTATCAAAGTAATCCAGACCTATGGATTTATTTAGTAACCGGATAAGTCTTGTGTATACAAAAAATGTGATGGAAACGTGGTGGTATTTCTGGTACTATACGCAGATAACATTTTTGGTAGTTGGAAACAATATCAAAGTGTTGTCAGAAGTAAGGGTATGGTTGTCCAAACAATTCGATATGAAGGACTTGGGAGAATGTATATATTCTTGGGATCAAAGTAATAAGGGATCGCAAGAAAAGAATATTTTACTTATCCCAAGCTTCATATATTGAAAAAAATCCTTGCTCGCAAAACTCCAAGAAATGTTTCTTATCTTTTAGGCATGGAGTATCTTTATCTAAAGAGATGTCTCCGAAGACATCAAAGGAGATAAAGGACATGAAGACAGTTCCTTATGCTTCGGTTGAGGGAAGCCTAATGTATGCAATGCTGTGTACGAGACTGGATATCTGTTTTGCCGTGGGCATGGTTAGCAGATATCAAAGTAACCCTAGACAAGGACATTGGACTGCAGTAAAGCATATATTGAAGTACCTTAGAGGCACTAGAAATTATATGCTAGCTTACAAGGTAGTTAATTTGGTCCTTGTGGGTTGCACGGATTTTGACTTCCAATAGGATAAGGACAATAGTAAGTCAACCTCGGGGTTTTGTGTTTAATTTAGGAGGTAAAGTCATAACTATGGAAGAGTGATAAGCATAGGTGTTTTTCTGGACTCCACCATAGAAGCTGAGTATATGACAAGCCTCTGAGGTAGTCATAAAAGCTGAATGACTCAATAACCTCAAGATAGACTTAGATATGATTTTTGGTTTGTCCGAAGATTATTACAATTTATTGTAATAATAGTGGTGAAGTAGCAAACTCGAAGAAACCATGAGTCTATAAGGCAAGTAAACATAATAGAGCGCAAGTACCACCCAATATGAGAAATCGTATAAACGAGGAGAAGTTGTTGCTGCCTAGATTGCTACATATGATGACCTATAGATCTTTTCACTAAGACCCTTAAGGCAAGAGCTTTTGAAAGGTTGGGAATCAAATGTATGGCAACAGATATAACAGCTTAGTCTTTTAGTATAAGTGGGAGATTGTTAGGATGTATACTAAAAGCCTAGCTTTTGGTATAAACATTTATCTAGAAATAAGAATCACATTGGTCAAATGTCTACATTTATGATAAATGTAGTTGTTCAATTATTTTATATTGTAGATAACATGATGTGTGATGTCACACACAGAGGATCATGTTATCAGTACCTTATAAATTATAAACAGTAGCTCATGATCAAGATGGAAAAGAACAAACCATTGGAAGATCGTAGTGTAATTAGGTATTAGTTTGTCTTAACTATATAATTACACTAGTACACTTAGAGTGTATTGAGTAGGACCATTAGAGGTCGTCTCTTTTATAATGACTTTATAAAGGGATAAAGACCTCAGTTATTATGGAAGTGTGTGCTCTTAATCCTAATATAATAACAAGCACATATATTTGATATTTATTTCTTTAATTTATCAATGGGTGAGATTTAGTTCGATAAATCAATAAGCCCGATAAGTTGGGAAATGATATCACTTATAGTGTGTGTTGTTGATTATAGAAGGAAACTGTATCCTAGTAATCTAGGTTGATAATGTCCCTAAGAGGAGCTCATAAGGATTGTCATGTTAAACCCTGCAGGTGGACTTAGTCCAACATGACGATAAGGTTGAGTGGTACTACTCTTGGACTAAGATATTAATTAAGTGAGTTGTCAGTAACTCATTTAATTAGTGGACATTCGACATCTTAAACACAGGGAGACTAACACACTAATAATAAGAAGGAGCCCAAAATGTAATTTGGGATTGGTGCGGTAGTTCAATAATAGTTCTTTAGTGGAATGAATTATTATTGATGAAATTAAGTTGTGTGTTCAGGGCGAACACGGGATGCTTAATTTCATCGGGAGACCAAAACCAATTCCTCCTCTCGGTCCCTATCGTAGCCTCTTGTATATAGAGATTTATACCCACCACATACCCACCTTCTTACCCATCCAATGGGGCAGGCAAAGCTAGCTTGGAACCCAAGCTAGGGTCGGCCAAGACTAGGTGGATGAGCCAAGTTGGTGGCCGGCCAAAGCTTGGGTCCCAAGCTTAGGTGGCCGGCCACTAGAATATTAAAAAGGATTTTTATTAAAATTATTTCTTATGTGGATATCATGGTTTTGAAAGAGAGTTTAAAAATTAAAAATTTTATTTTATAGCTTTCTACAAAAGATTAAGAGAAGAGATTAATCTCTTTCCTTATTTGTAGATTAAAAGGATGATTTTAATTTTTGGTAAAAAATTTCCTTATTTGTAAATCATATACATGTTTAATAGAGAGTTTAAAATTTGAAATCTTTCCTTATTTATTGATTAAAAGGTGGATTTTAAATTTTAAGAAAACTTTCCTTTTTAACCATGTTCATGATTTAAAAGAGAGTTTAAAAATTAAATATTCTCTTTTATAAGTTTCTACAAGAGATTAAGAAAAGATTTGATATCTTTCCTTATTTGTAAATTAAAAGAGATTTTAATTTTTAGAGATAACTTTCTTTTTATCCATATGTTTAAAAGAAAGATTTTAATTTATAAAATTTCCTTTTTACTAACCATGAAGGGAATAAATTATTGGAGAAATTTTTATAAATTTTTGGAGACAAATTAGGAAGTTTTAATTAATTAAAACTCTCCTTGTTTATAGCTTGTGGTGGCCGACCATATTAATTGAGAAAAGAAAATTAATTTTTAATTAATTAAATTTTCCTTTTCATGGCAAAAGAATTTAGGAAGTTTTTATTAAAATTTCCTTATTTGCCAAGACCAAGGATTATAAAAGAGGGGGTAGAGGTGCCTTCATGGGTGAACGACTCTATTCTATTTTTCCTCTCTTTTCTCCTTGGGTGTGGCCGGCCTCTCCTTTTCCTCTCCTCTCCTTTGTGTGGCCGAAACCTTCTCTTGGTGGAGATAGCTTTGGTGGCCGGATCTAAGAAGGGGAAGAAGGAGAGAAAAGAAGTCTCTTTTCTAGCATCCCTTGGAGCATTGGTGGTGGTTGAATCTCTTCATCCTTGGAGGTGCTCTTGTTGTGGCCGAACCTTGCAAGGAGGAGAAGAAGGTGCTTTGGTGATTTCTCATCTCGGAAGATTGTTGCCCACACAACATCCGAGGTTAGAAGAGGAATGTAACGACCACCCTTCTTACTATACTATACTACTCTCTAAGGATGACCGTTACTTATCTACTAACTCTACTTAACCGGTATAATTAAAAACCACGAGAAATTCCTACCGAAAATTTTTGACAGAATCTCCCCTGTACCGGTGACCATAATCATTAATACATAACATAATATACACAGCCACAGGCGGCTGGATCATTTATCAAACAACCACGCAGTTTATAAGACACAACAACTGAAAAAAAATAAATTATTCTAGCAATAACAAATGAATAAAACTCCTACAGTGGAAAATAACCAAACTAACAATGCGGAATGAAAATACAAACTCAAAAGACATAAACCATAAGGTACAACTCAACTATTTCTATCCACTAAACATGAAAACTCAAAACTTCCCAGGTCTCTCCATAGTCCTGGCATCACACATCCTTCGTACACCTCCTTGTCGCCTTCCTTTCTATATCTTTTCCTTTCCTGTATCTGCAGTAAGAGGAAATACAAACTATAAGCAAAATTTGTTTAGTAAGTGCTATCTAACTCACAAAAACATGAATATGCATGTATACAGAAAGAACTAGAAACTATATGCTCTAAAAGGAAGTAAAGCATAAACATAACTGCTCATGTCAAATTAATAGAAAGAAAAGCTAAGGAATCTACTCATGTAATTCTAATAACTAATCATGCTGCTCATCTAATAGGTAAACATGAAAAACTACTCATCTACTAGATAAACATGGTAGAATAAAGAACAAAACTTACTGATTTTTAGAACTATATGAAACTCATTTCATTTGTTCAAAACTTAATCTTTAATACTTTATGTTTATGTAAAACTTGTTTTAATTGTTCAAAAACTTATACTTATAGTACTTCAAAATAATAATCAACTTCTTCTTGGGCCCGACAACTGTACTTGCTTTTACTTTTGAACGACCCGAGCCATTTGGCGGCCCATTTGGCGACCCTCGGGTCGTCGACCGTCGACTGTCGGCCGTGCCGTTACTACTAGGTTATCTAAACCTAAAGACGACTATGGGAGCCCAGCCCAAGGACAACTAAGAGTCCAGTACAGTGCCACTGATAAAAGTAAAATACTTGTTATCTTTTAATACTTCTAATATATAATGTCTTGGCATTTTAATAAGCACCTTGTGTGCCAAAATCCCTAAAGTCTTGACTTTGGGATCTACTTAAGGCCTTGGCCTTTTTCTTTCTTTTCTTTATCTTTCTTATAATTTTCTTAAACTCATAGTACATAATACTTAACAAGATATGCACTATGATACTTAACAAAAAACTGCACTAAAACTCTGTAGGGATAAACATAAGCAAACTATTGGTTCATGGTGCGTATACCCAAATCTATCTAGAAGTTTAAAGTTATCTTGAAGAACCAAACTCAACATAGAAATCCAATCTCAACTTACTTAATTCTGTCTAGAGTTTCAAAGAAAACAAGAACTCATCAAAATTCAATCTAAAAGCTAGTACACATGGTAGAGAACTGGAGTAAAGTTCAACACCTATAGCATAAATTTCGTAAGCATAACTATTAAGAAAGTTTAAAGCTGAAACATGCAAACATGTAGGGGAGCTATACTATTATTCAATATAAGGTTCACATAACAACTTTTGGAAGAGACAACTAAGAGCTTGTACACATGAAAACAGGCATGACACCAAACTGTAGCTAAGGGAAAAATGAAACTTCGTGCTTACTGGAATAACGAATAGAATCCGTAAGGGTTAATATAAGTTCACAGCAGTAACTAAGGCTCTTAAACAAAAACAACATCTAATAAAATTGTTCTTATCAATTTTAAGCTATCAGAGACTTGGTTCGGGTGGTACCAATTGGTAAGTCTCCATGGCAGCAAACTAATAAAGTTAAGTTATAACCACTAATACTCTAAACATCGCTTATCTAATGATTTGCGTTCTTAAACTCATCTCTTGCAAACTGCTACACACCCAATCAAATGAAATGCAGCCACCCACTGCTGTACAGAAGAAAAGACCCAAAATCCAAATCCTGAAGAACCCAATGAACATATAGCAATGTGTACAATTACAAATAGTATAGATTTTGCTACTGGAACCCAACAAAAAGTAACAATCCTGCTTCAGGTTTAGTACCACGACAAGGAGCAAAGAAAACCAATTTACCAAAACCTACATGCTCCACATACTAAACCCCCTCATGTTCTTTCTTTGAAACCCATGGCAGCAAGCCTTAAACAACAATCTCTATAACAAAATTTGGAAACAAAATGAAACCAAACTCCTGGAAATCCGAAATTTCTCACGACACATTCACAAAACAAGAGATACTCTAAATCAAAGGCTCGAAACTATCTTACCGCAGGTGAGGAGTGACTTACCTCGGTTCCTTGGACTCACAACTGACGGGAGAAAGGCAGCTCTAGGGTTTCCGGTTAGCTCGAGCTTTCCGGTCACCTCTTGCGCCCACGTGCGCTCCTCGCCGAGAGAGTCTTGAGACTACAAAGGAACCTCGGATTGAACCCTTGGCCGGCCACCGAGACGAAGCCCTAGCTTTGTTCTTCAACTCCGCCTGAGAGGAAATCGCCATGGACGCCGCGCGCAGAAGAAAGGAGAGGAGAAAGGAATTCGGTTTCAAGCAAATCAAGCCCTAAGTTCCTCTTTTATTACTTCAATATTTCTGTTATGACTTAAATAAATTTACTTCCTTTTTTAAACTGATCTACCCGCGTGAACACTTGGTCAGTCGGATCCGCTTAAAGCTTGGTTCGGTCGGAGGTCACGGGTTCGAATCTCGACTTGAAAATTTTTTTGTCAAAACTTCCTTCGTTTAGTAAAAATACCAAACGACCTCCAAAAATTGCATAAAAATACACTAAAAATTTATAAAAATCTCTAGAATTTTTCTAAAGCATTTATAAATATTTTTAACTTACTTTTAGGACTCTAATTGAGGAAATTGGGGTGTTACAAGGAATACGGTAGAAGACCTAGAGGTTTTTGCTTGCAAAAGAAAAGGTACACTAGTATTTAATTTCCGCATCATACTAGTTTTATTTCTTTGTAAAAATACCAAATATAAGAGGAATGTGATTCTAGTATTTCGAATTAGTTTTCGATGTTGTGTTCTTTTGTTTTTCTTTTCCTTGTGATTTGATTGTTCCTTTTGGTTGACCTCAAGTTATTTAAGGAAATTAAATATTAGATTTCCTTAAAAGGCTTTGTCTAGGAGGTGGTTGTTGTTCCCATATCCAAGAAGGTCATGTGCCTCACCATGCAGTCCTGGAAGCCAATTTTAGAAATTAATATTTAATGGAATTAATAACCTAGGTGATTTGGATCAAACGTGTTAAGTTCCGCAGGAGATCCAAGTCTAAACCTAAAAGAACAAATAAATTAAACTTAGGATCAAACGTGTTAAGTTTCGCAGGAAATCCAAGTCTAAACCTAAAAGAACAAATAAATTAAACTTAGGATCAAACGTGTTAAGTTCCGCAGGCGATCCGAGTTTAATTTAAAAGAACACATGGTAGCTAGGAAAAGGTTCAGACCTTTGTACAAAATTTTTGTACAGTGGAACCATTAGGTTTTCCGAGTAGCAACCAACAGTTTGGATCAGTTTCCATTGTCCTTGTTGACAATGTTGTAATCTATTTTTTATGTTTTTGATCCAAGCTCGATACCCCCATCTGTTCACTTGAGGTATGTGACTTAATTTATCGTTCAGCATTTATAATCTATATCTGTTGTTAGTATTTGCTGATGGTAGATAACGAAATTTGGGGACAAAATTTTTATTAGTGGGGGAGAATGCAAAATACTGAAAAAAGGGCAGAAAATAATAAGGGAATTTTTCAAAATTTTTAGAATTTTTCGGGAGTTTTTTGGAGCTCGTATGGACGAGTTTACGGGGATAAAAATGGGACCCGGGAAAGCCTGTTTAGGCTACCCCGTTTTAGCGAGGAAATGTTGATTTTCTTTATTTTCTTTTTCTTTTTCTTTATTTGTCCTCTTCCTCGCTGTTTCTTTCTCTCCCGCGCGCCCGACGTCCGTTGCCCTAACCTCCGAAGCCGAATTGCTCCTCGTCGGTTTCTTTCTCTCCTCGAGTACAAAGGCACTCCTCGTTCCTGAGCCGATCCTCTTCATCTCCTTCCCTTTCCTTCCTGAGCCGCCCACACAACCGACCACCGCAGTGCCGCCGGCCTTTCCTGTGCCGAGCATTGCACCGACGCCGACGTACAGAACCTCTTCACCGTTCCCTAGATCTGCAACGCACCACCGCCTCTTTGCTCTAGCTGAATCCCTTCCACCGCCGGCAGTCGAGTCCCTCCCACCAGTCGTCGAACTCGCGTGCCCTGGCTTTGGGTTCACAACCGCCTCTTCTCTCCTCTCCACCGCCGGACACCGCTGAGAGCCGACTCTCCTCTGTGCCCTGCCCTTGTTGGAGTTGTGCCCCAGATCGTCGGAGGTCGAGAGCTAGAGAAAGTGACAACGAGCAGTAGTAATTCAGCGGTGTGATTGAAGGTAAGGGCTTAGGGTTTGGTTTTCGAGTTTGTGCTATGTTTCTTGTCCTACCGTGAGCAGCCCGTGTATAGGGTGGAGGTTATGTTAACTAGGGATGGAGGTTTCTAATTGTAGATTCATTATGCTGGTGGTGTTTCAGGTTTCCAGCAGTAGCTATTCCTTCCAGTAGCACTATCCCTAATTATGGATCAACATTTGTACTGTGAGAATTTAGGTAAGGTGTAGTGCAATTGTTTCTTTTGTTGTAGCATGCACCAATTTGTAGGAAAGGACAAGAAATGAATAGCATAGAAATCTATTTAAATCTAAGTTGTTGTGAGTAAATGGATTAGGTTTGGAATTTATCTAATGGTATGATTATGGTTTATCCTAATTTAGAGTTAGAGGTTTTATTTAGCTATTTATGCAAATTTTAGCTAAATAAAATGTATAAGTATTGGTGACACAGGACTTTGACGCGAGACGAGTATCTTGACGTCATATTTGAACCAGATTGGATTTTTCGATTTGGAGGCGGGTACTTTGACTTTATGTCTTTTGATATACATAATAATGTTTTTAACATATAGAAATGATTATGTTTCTCATTTGCTTCGGTTGATCACTACCTGACCTGTTACATGCATGCTTGTTTATTTATTTTGCACATCATGTGAGTGTATACCTGATTATGCCTATTTATAGAGGTAGTGACACAACCATGTTATTTATCATGTCAGGACCTAGGGTTTTGATACCTTATCCGGTCTGTGTACTTTGATTTGATTCACTTCCCGATGGTACACATTTTACATGTATATGGATTATTGCTATGCTGCTCAGTATTTTGCCATGCTTAGTATCATGTACCATTCGCATGATTGCATGCTGTATGATCGTCTGCTCCATTATTGTCGAGCACATCGCCAGTTATATATATCTGTACACACCACCACTCATGGGTTAGTGGTATATCAGACAGGTGTGTGGCAGTTCTGCTGTTTGGCTCCGTTGGTCTGGTGACTCAGTGTGGTAGCCAACAGACGGTTCTGCTCTGTTTGGCTCCGCTGGTTTAGTGTAGCAACGTGGTAGCCGGCAGGCAGATGGACTCTGTTTGGCTCCGTTGGTCTGCTCATGGGTAGTGTGACGCAACGTGGTAGCCGGCAGAGATTCCTCCCCGTCATCGTGTACCGGGAGATGAGAGCATTGAGCTCCCCCATTTATGATTTGGGGTAGGAGAATAGGTGTACTCCGACAGCATCCCGTTCACTCGGTCACTCATCAGGAGCAGTGATTGCAGAGTGCACAATTGTCACAGCCCTACCCACTCGGTCTCACCATTGTGTGTGACATGGCTGACTGGCGTCAGGGGTGACCATGACATTTGCATGATATGCATGATGCATTTATTGCTTGAATTTGCTGCATTTACTTGCTACATTTATATGGATGCATATGATTGACATGCATACAGAATTATGATACTTTCAGTTTGACGACCCTATTGTCCTTATACCTTGGTCCTGGTTTGTACAGTTTTCTCCTGTTTTGTTTCAGTTGCATTTATCCTTATTGTGTCAGGAGACTGTACGCATGATTAGTGCTGCCTGTTATTTTCTTTATTATACATATCAGTTGTTACCCGTAGAGTGTTGGACTCACACCCTCCTCCATTGTTATTTTCAGGTTGATGCTGTCTAGAGAGTTCTAGTCGCTAGTGTAGGACCGTTAGATTCGATAGAGGGGGGTGAATATCGATTCGAAAATATCGAGTATAAGCGCAGCGGAAAAGTAAAGTAGACACAGTGTTTTTTACTTCGTTCGGAGCCTGTGACGACTCCTACTCGAAGGCCCGTACTCCGTGAGTACTTTCGTTGGGCAATTCACTAGCAGTTCGAAATAATGATTACAAAAAACAGTACAATGAATGCTAATGAAAATGAAAAGCAAATACCGACAATAAAGACAAGAAAGGAGCGTAGTGTCGGAGCTTTGTTCGCGTCGCAGAAGTGCAGAGCAGTGGAAGACTTTTCTTTTCGTTGTTGTTCTGAAGCTCTCCTCTGACCCTTCTTTTATATGAGGCTCGGGGCGCCCTGGATGCCTTCTGGGCGCCCTGGTGAGACGTGGCAAGTCCAACCAGCGAGCTCCACGTGGCGACGCGCGATCAGGATGAAATTTCCCTCCCGGGCGCCCAGATCCCTTCCGGGAGCTCGGACCTCCGGGCGCCCGGACCACTTTTTCCAGCAAATCCGTCCCGCAAGACAAAGTTAGTCCGAGGCAATATTTAACCTGCAACATAGATTGTTAGCAAATTTTATAATAGTATGAATTAGCACAAATAGTATGACTTAGATTCCGTCTTTCCGAGACCGGAATCTAGTCACGATCTCGACTTAGATATCCGAAATGGATCTAAGCCGGATCGACGCCTAATGTTCCCTTCCCGGGAACGCGTCCTCGCAGTCACTCCCCTCCAGTGACTTACCTCACTTACCTGCCAGACGTCCGGTCAGCCCGTCGACCCGTCTGGACTTCTCGCCAGGCGTCCGGTCAGCCCGTCGACCCGCTTGGACTTCTCGCCAAGCGTCCGGTCAGCCCGTCGACCCGCTTGGACTTCTCGCCAGCTATCCGGTCAGCCCGTCGACCCGCTTGGACTTCGCGCCAGCTATCCGGTCAGCCCGTCGACCTAGCTGGACTTCGTGCCAGGCGTCCGGTCAGCCCGTCGACCCGCTTGGACTTCTCGCCAGCTATCCGGCAGCCCGTCGACCTAGCTGGACTTCGTGCCAGACATCCGGTCAGCCCGTCGACCTGTCTGGACTTCTCGCACACTCGATCAAAGTGTCAGACAACAACAAAACTAACTTAACCTATTTGTCATTCATCAAAACCTAGGTTAGACCGTTAGTGCTACCCGCACCAACATCTAGTCCCCTGCAGTCCACGAGGACGTCGTGTTGAACTTTTAGTCTTTCTTGTTTTAGACTATGTTTGGACTTGTTTGTGTTGATACATTTGGATCTTGTATGGATTATTATTGCCTATGCATTTTATTAGATTTGTTTTACTACACGCCTGCCTAGACGGTAGAAGAGGTAAGTTGATTTTATTATTGGATTTGAGCTTTATGAGTGTAGTGGAGTAGTACATCGGTTTTGTGCTTTATGGGTGTAGATGAGTAGGGTTATTTTTGAGTCATATTATCACTGTTACAGTTTGTTAAATTATTAACTGCGTGGGTAATTGTTTATATTATTGTTATTGTTCTGGCCGTGTTGGCCGAGGTATATGTGGCCAAGAGGGCAATGTAGAAAGTTTCAGATTATCCACCGTACAGGGGAGATGCTGCTAAAATTTCTTTGGTCAGGGACTCCTCTGAGACGTGACACAAAAGCCCTAGTTGCAATTAGATAGGTGGGAAACCATAGGGGGTGGTAACCCTAGGTCATAGGGAGAGGTAACCCTAGGTGGAAAGTCTTGGCTGGTCGAGTGCTTCAGGCAAAATCCCAGAGTCTGGGACTCTAGGTTGAAATCTTGGTGTTGTGAACCAGGTGGAAGTCTGGACGGGTCCTGGAGCAAACGTCCAACATGAAGACCAGAAGCTTCGGACACTAAGCAAAAGTCCAGTTGGTCTGGAGGATCAATCTGGCAATAGGTAATTTCTCCTGAGAGGAGTAAGTGAGGGCGTATTCCCCGAAGAGGAAATAGTAGGCGTCGGTTCGACCTAGGGTTTTTGAGAAACTTGAAGTCATAACTGGATAGTCCGGTGACTATCAATTACTTGTATTTATCTTATATTATTGTGCTAACTTTGTTTTGCAAGGTATACTTTGTTTATGGACTAATATGCCTTGTAGGAATGAAGTTACACAAGGGAATGCTTGGATGAATAGTGTCCGAGGTGCCTCCAGACTGTTGGAGGTGCCTTGGCCGAAAGCCTCGCGCAGCAAGGCGTGAAGGCACCTTCGAAGGAGATGGAAGGCGCCTTGAATGCTGGACGGGAGGCACCCTCCATGGTGCTTGGAGGCACCTTCGAGTGGATAAGCAGCGCAGAAAGCGGAGCTTATTGGCATCGACGCGGAGGGGATATAAATCCCTGCTAGAGGTGCCTCCTATGGATGCTGGAGGTACCCTCAATAGGCTATTTGAAGCTGGTTCGAGTAGCAGTAGAGGCACACTTGATTTTAGCAATCTTTCTATTGCGCACTGATTAAAGGATGATCTGACAAAGCCGTAACTCAACTTCGACAACCAAAAGAATTTGATTCCCTTTTCTTACTTGTCGGTATACTTTTATTTATTACATTTAAAGTGTACTTTGATTTGTAAATTTCTGAAGCTATAGTGATTGCCCATCGAAAGCACTCTTACATGCGGACCGTGGAGTAGGAGTCTCCATAGGCTTCGAACTAAGTAAAATCTTGGTGTTTGTGTATTGTTTTTTATTATTCCACTGTGTATCTCTGATCGATTATCTCAAAATGAAAGTGAAAGCCATGAGCGCTATTCACCCCCCTCTAACACTTTACGATCCTACAATTGGTATCAAAGCAGGGTCACTTCAAATCGGTGAAACCACCATTCAAGCAATTTTTTTTTCTTTTCGTTGTAATTTTTTTAATTTTTGGAGTCAATCGGAATTGATAAAACTGCAGCATTCTGATCCATTTTATTAATCGAGTTCTTTTGTTTCTCGAAGTCGGTGCAAACACCACTCGAGTTTTTATTATATTCTCTTATTCCCGCACTACTAATCCAAGATCAAGTCTTGGAATCTTTGCTGTCTTTTTATTGTGTGAGATTTCTTCTTAAATGACCCACCAAAAAGGGTATAGCACTGCACACCCTCCCTTCTCCTCTGCCTAGAATTTTAGCTACTGGAAGAGTCGAATGGAGTACCATCTCAAGACGCAAGTCAAGATGTGGATAATCATCCAAACGGGTCTCAAACTTCCACTCAACGGTGCTGGAAAGCCAGTGTCATGCCAGAACTGGGACACAACCTTGATGAAGAAAATTGAGGCCGACGCCAAAGCAACATGCACTCTACAATGTAGCCTAATAAAAGAAGAGCTGAACTGAGTCAGCCCATTCTCAAGCATGAAAGAATTATGGGAAAAGTTGATCGAGGGGCACGAGGACACTTCCGACACAAAGGTAAGCAAATGAGACTTGATTTTGAATAAATTATATATTATAAAAATACAGGAGGGTGAGTCAACGAGCCAACTTCATGCTCGTATACAAGATCTACTGAACGGACTCCACGCGATCAGACAGAGGGTTGAAAATCATGACATCATCAGGTATGCATTAAATGCATTTATGAGGAACATCTTGTGGGCATCCATGGTAGATGCATACAAAGTGTCTAAGGATTTGTCATTAATCAAATTAGATGAATTATTTTATGAATTTGAGCTTCGTGAACAAACTAATACTACTCCGGTCGAGAAAGGTATTGCTTTGATTGCAGGAACGAGCAGAATGCGGGAATTAAAAGCAAAGCGTAGAACTGAATTCGAGTCTGAAGAAGAACTGGACTTAGAAGACAACGACGATGAGATAGCAGCCGAACTTGTTAACCTTGCACGAAAGCTCTACAAAAAGAAGAAAGGGTTCACCAAGAAAGACATCAAGAAAGTGATTCAGTCCAAGACGGTGCAATCAAGTCCAAAAGTGAAGCTCGAAGTAACCTGCTACGACTGCAACAAGAAGGGACACATCAAAGCCAACTATCTAAACCAAAAGGAAACAAAGAAGAAAAGGAAGAAGAAAATACTGCAGGCGACATGGGATGATTCTTTAAAAGACTTTAACGAAGAGCTCAAATAGACGAGCTTCCTTGTGCTTATGACCCGGGAACAAGTCGACGAATCAAAAATCGAGAGCGAGTCAGAAACAAAATCTGAGAGAAGCCACGGATCCGTATTCATTTCCGAAGGGCCTAACCCCACTGTAAGAACTTCTCAGATAAATAAATTGCATAATTTAATTAATTATGTCATGTGTAAGTTAGCCAAATCCAACCTCCGAGTTAAGTCACTCCAAAAGGAGGTAACAATCCTTAAGGAGGAGACTAACCTAAGTCCTTTGACTAAGCAAGTTCAAAATGGAAGTTTACCCCAAGTCTAATAACTTGAGGAAGAAAATTCCAATTTGAAAACTCAAGTCAAAGGACTTAAGGATGTTCACCTTAGGTTCCAAGAATCTTGATCTGATTCTTGGAAAATAAAGAGTCATTTACAACCAATCCAGACTTGGATTTAAGGCTAAATAAAAATACAAATCTTATTTATCACTTGCAAATAGAATAAATAGAAAATTAGTCCAAGCATGGGTCCCCAAGACAAACTTGATTAATCAAGTTGGACTTGGTCAATATTGGGTCCCCAAGGATAAAATCCACTACCTTGATAAACCCTATCGAGGCTATGATCTAAGGGGAGCCAATAGAAAGTCCATTTTTATCAATAGATAGATTTGTTAGACTAGGGTAGATAAGAACCTAGGCTTGTTTTACACTTGACTAGTTAGACCTAAGATTTTCAGAAAGGAAATTAAATATCCAATTTCTTTGAAAGGCTTTGTCCAGAAGTGGTGGATGATCCCATACCCAAGAAAACCTAGTGCCTCGCCACAACTTGGAAGCCAATCATTGAAATAAATATTTAATTAACTAATTGTAAAACCTTAGTCTAACTTAATTGTAAATCAATCCATAGACGATAATCTAAATTAAAGATAAAATTAATCATCTTACAAAAACCTATAAGGTTCCCTGATTGATAATTTAGAAAAGGGTGAGATAGACTTAGGCAAAATTTAGAATCAAAATAATTAATCAATTAATAAATCTTAATCAAATAAATGAATCAATTAAAAAATATTAATCAAATAAATTAATCAATTAAAAAATCTTAATCAAATAAATTAACTTAATAAGTCTTAAGAAATTTAATTAAACACAAAACTCAATCAACCATCTCACAGTCACCCGTAGGAATAACATGATTGAAAACCTAGATTAGGAGAGATGGAAAATAAGGGGCTAAACCCAATCCAATCTATCTTACAATCCTTTAAACTTAGATCCAAATCAATACTTTATGTGTAGGAACATAATGATTTAGACCAATGGATGTTGGATAGTTAATGCTCCAGACACATGATTGGGAACCGATTGAAATTCACCAAGATAAAATTCAAAAATCTAGGGTCAGTTGCATTCGGCAATGACAGAACACTTAAGGTAATCCGAACAGGTAATATCAAACTGAGTTCCGATTTTTATATTCGAAAAGTTTTATTTGTTGATCAATTAAATTTTAACTTAGCATTAGTAAGTTATGTGACTCTAAGTACTTAGTCACATTTTCAAACTCTGAGTGTTTAATTAAAAATGTTAAAAATCCTAAAATTACACTTAAGGGAATTAGAAAAAAGAACATCTATACAATTGACCTACTAACCTCCTCACTAAAGTGTCTCCTAACACAACAAGAGGAAACTAAGTTGTGGCACAGAAGACTGGGTCACACTCATATCATATTCATTTCAAAAATGAGTCAAAATGACCTAGTTAGAGGTTTACCCAAATTAAAGAATTTAGAAAATATAATCTATAATGCTTGCCAACAGGGTAAACAAACCAACTCAACCCACAAGTTAACCAACCTAAATAGAACTAATTCAATACTTGAGCTCCTACACTTAGATCTATTTGATTCACATAGAGCCAAGTCACTAAGAAAAAACCAATAGTGCTTAGTTATAATTGATGATTACTCAAGATTTACTTGGGTAAAATTTTTGAAAACAAAAGATGAAACTTAAGAAATCTTTAAATCTTTTTGCAAATTAATAGAAAATTAAAAAGATACTAAAATTAAAAGAATTAGAAGTGACCATGGAGGGGAATTTGACAATCATAGGTTTAATGAATTTTGGCAATCAAATGGGCACAATCATGAATTTTCATGTCTGAGAACCCCCCTCCTCCCAAAAATAAAATGGTCTAGTAGAAAAAAAAAATAGAACATTACAAGAAGCCACTAGAACCATGTTAAACGAATACAACCTAAATAACCAATTCTGAGCTAAAGCAATAAATACGACATGTTACATTCAAAATAGAATATTAATAAATAAATTTCAAAATAAAACTCCATATGAAATATATTATAATAAAATCCCTAACTTAAATTATTTAAAGGTGTTTGGATGTAACACCCACATTATAAACACTAAGAACTACTTAGGAAAATTTACATCAAAATCAACAACAAGAATCTTTTTAGAGTACTCCACAACCAATAGGGCTTAAGAGTCTATAACAAAGATACCCTAAAAGTTGAATAAAGAACTAATGTGATTTTTGATGAAGAAAATAACTTAACTAATTTAACAAATGAAAATATCAATCAAAATACAGAAAAGATTAATACAAGAAATATAGAAGATGATGAAGATGTTCAAATTAAACCTAAAAAATCACTAGAACTAGTTGTTGATCCTAATATAAGATCTTCAAGAATAAGTTCCAATCACCCATCTGACCAAATTTTGGGTAGCCCAACCCTAGGAGTCCGAACTAAATCATCATATAGAAACCTGAGTCAGATAACCCTTATTTCTAAAATTGAACCCAAGACTATAGAAGAAGCCTTTGTTGGGATGTATACTATAAGCCTAGATTTTGTATGAACATCTGTTTTGAAATATTTTGAAATGAGAATCACTTTGGTCAAATATTTACATTTTATATACATGTCAATGCAGTTGTCCATTTAATTTATATTGTAGATAACATGGTGTGTGGTGCCATATAGAAGATCATGTTATCGGTTCCTTATAAATTATAAATAGTAGCTCACAACCAAGATGGATTGGGACAAACCATTGAAATGGTTGTAGTGTAATTTGGTATTAGTATGTCTTGACTATAAAATTATACTAGTACACTATGTGTGTATTGAGCAGGATCGTTTGAGGTTGTTTGATTTGTACTGACTACATAAAAGTACAGAACCTCTGTTATTATGGATGTGCATTCTCTTAATCCCTATATAATAACAAGCATGTATACTTAGTATTCATTTCTTTAACTTATCAATGAGTGAGATTTATTTGTTAAATCAATAGGCTTGATGAGTTGGGAAATAGTATTGTTTATATGGTGTGTTGTTGATTATAGAAGGAATCTGTGTCCTAATTATTTAGGCTGGTGATGCCCCCTTGAGGAGCTCATAAGGATTATCATGTAAATTCTGTAGGTGGACTTAGTCCGGCATGATAATAAAGTTGAGTGGTACTACTATTAGAATCAGATGTTAATTAATTGAGTTGCTAGTAACTCATTTAATTAACGAACATACGATATCTTAAACACGGGGAGATTAACACACTCATGATAAGAAGGAGCCCATATTGTAATATGAGGTTGATGCGGTAGTTCAATAATAACCCTTTAGTGGTATGAGTTATTATTGATGGACTTGAGTTGGGTGTTCAGGCTGAACACAGGAAGCCCAAGCCTATCAGGAGGCCTAAATCAATTCCTCCTCTAGGTCCCTGTTGTAGCCTCTATATAAAGCCTCGCATCCACCCTAACAGAATTCGGTTATAAAAAGGAAGATTTTTTCTAAACAAAATTCTGTTAGTTTTCTTTCTTTGTAACCAACGGCAAGGGTTATAAAAGGGGAGGTGGTGCCCCCTAAACATAAGTTTTCCACAACTCTCTTGCTTAGGGTCAGCGACACAAGGTTCTCCTTCTCTCTTGCTTAGGGCTGGCGGCACAAGGTTCTCCTACTCTGTTGCTTTGGGTTGGCGACACAAGGTTCTCCTTCTCCACCTTAAGGTCGGCGGCACAAGGTTCTCCTTTTCCACCTTAGGGCCAGTGGTACAAATCTCTTCCAACTCCACATTAGGGCCGGCGGCTTGGAGGAGAGGAAGAAGAGGAGAGGGCACCCATCCTAGAGCCTCCTTTTGGTGGTCGGCGGTTTGGAAAAAAAAAGAGAAGAAGGGTGGTTTTTGTCTTGGTAGATCATCCCCCACACGACATCCAAGAAGAGGAGAAGAATACAGTAGAAGATCAAGAGGTCTTTAGCTACAAAGAAAAGATACA